>NW_024070210.1:33912573-34414198 GCF_014754425.2 Oryx dammah
CAAGAAAATTAGAGATACCAAGGGAACATTTCATGCAAAGATGGGCTCGAAAAAGGACAGAAATGGTATGGACCTAACAGAAGCAGAAGATATTAAGAAGAGGTGGCAAGAATACACAGAAGAACTGCACAAAAAAGATCTTCATGACTCAGATAATCACGATGGTGTGATCACTCACCTAGAGCCAGACATCCTGGAATGTGAAGTCAAGTGGGCCTTAGAAAGCATCACTATGAACAAAGCTAGTGGAGGTGATGGAATTCTAGTTGAGCTGTTTCAAATCCTAAAAGATGATGCTGTGAAAGTGCTGACCTCAATATGCCAGCATATTTGGAAAACTCAGTGGCCAAAGAACTGGAAAAGGTCAGTTTACATCCCAATCCCTAAGAAAGGCAATGCCAAAGAATGTTCAAACTACCGCACAATTGTACTCATCTCACATGCTAGTAAAGTAATGCTCAAAATTCTCCAAGCCAGGCTTCAGCAATACATGAACTGTGAACTTCCAGAGGTTCAAGCTGGATTTAGAAAAGGCAGAGGAACCAGAGATCAAATTGGCAACAACATCTGCTGGATCATCAAAAAAGCATGAGAGCTCCAGAAAAACATCTATTTCTGCTTTATTGACTAAGCCAAAGCCTATGACTGTGTGGATCACAATAAACTGTGGAAAATTCTGAAAGAGATGGGAATACCAGACCACCTGATCTGCCTCCTGAGAAATCTGTATGCAGGTCAGGAAGCAACAGTTAGAACTGGACATGGAACAACAGACTGGTTCCAAATAGGAAAAGGAGTATGTCAAGGCTGTATATCGTCACCCTGCTTATTTAACTTCTCTGCAGAGTACATCATGAGAAAAGCTGGACTGGATGAAGCACAAGGTGGAATCAAGATTGCCAGGAGAAATATCAATAACTTCAGATATGCAAATGATACCACCCTTATGGCAAAACGTGAAAAAGAACTAAAGAGCCTCTTGATGCAAGTGAAAGAGCAGAGTGAAAAAGTTGGCTTAAAGCTCAATATTCAGAAAACAAATATCATGGCATCCGGTCCCATCACTTCATGGCAGATAGATGGAGAAACAGTGGAAATAGTGGCAGACTTTTTTTGGGGGGGCTCCAGAAACACTGCAGATGGTGACGGCAGCCATGAAATTAAAAGATGCTTGCTCCTTGGGAGAACAGTTTTGACCAACCTAGATAGCATATCAAAAAGCAGAGACACGAGACATTACTTTGCTAACAAAGGTCCGTCTAATCAAGGCTGTGGTTTTTTTCCAGTAGTCATGTGTGGATGTGAGAGTTGGACTATAAAGAAAGCTGAGCACCAAAGAATTGATGGTTTTGAACTGTGGTGTTGGAGAAGACTCTTGAGAGTCCCTTGGTATGCAAGGAGATCTTAACCAGTCAATCTTAAAGGAAATCAGCCCTGAATATTTGGAAGGACTGATATTGAAGCTGAAACTCCAATACTTTGCCCACCTGATGCAAAGAGCTGACTCATTTGAAAAGACCCTGATGCTGGGAAAGATTGAAGGCAGGAGGAGAAAGGGATGACAGAGGATGAGATGGTTGGATGGCATCACTGACTCAATGGACATGGGTTTGGGTGGACTCTAGGAGTTGGTGATGGACAGGGAGGCCTGGCGTGCTGCAGTCCATTGGGTCAGACACGACTGAGTGACTGAACTGTACTGTAGGGAACATAGAAAGATACATGGTGAGCTCTGTGTCAGCCACAGGGTGCTCTGTATGTGTGTTTCACGCTTCCCTATCCTTCACTGTCTCCTGGAGTTTGCTCAAATTCATGTCCCTTGAGTTGGTGATGCTCTCTAGCCATCTCATCCTCTGCTACCCTCTTCTCCTTTTGTCTTCATTCTTTCCCAGCATGAGAGTCTTTCCCAATGAGTCGACTTTTGGTAGCACAGGGTGCTACCATCAGGCTATCCTGCCCATGGAGCAAGGCAAAGGGACACGACAAAGGGCATGGATACAGGGAGGAATTAAAATTGGGGGCCATTGTTGCTATTTACCACACAGTTCCATCAGCAACTATGAGATTGCTCATTTATTTGATCTGGAAAAGATCTCTTTATTATTAAACTGTATCTTAGATGACCTTCAGTCCTGGAGGAAGTTTAAAAATGAGCCATTAAATGGAACATTGTAGAAAAAAAGATGTAGTGTCTTCATTATCTTTGAGTCCTTTGGTCATTATTGAAATTGCTAATTAGATATATGAAATGACTGGATGGCATCACCGATTCATTGGTCATGAACTTGGGGAAACTCCAGGAGATAGTGAAGGACAGAGAAGCCTGACGTTCTGTAGTCCATGGGGTCACCAAGAGTTGGACACAACTTGACAACTGAACAGCAACAATTAGAAAGATAATCTTGCCTGCAACTGATGTGAAAGTATCTCAGTCATGTCCAACTCTGCAAACCCATGGACTGTACAGTTCATGGAATTTTCCAGGCCAGAACACTGGAGTGGGTAGCTGTTCCCTTCTCTGGTGGATCTTCCAAACCCAGGGATTGAACCCAGGTCTCCCGCATTGCAGGTAGATTCTTTACCAGCCAAGCCAAAGGCTGCAATTGATATCTTTATTTAAAATTATTTTTTGTTAGGATATAGTTGATTTACAATGTTGTATTTAATATCTTTTTCCTTTTAAAAATTTTATTTTATTTATTTATTTAGTTTCGCTGTGCTGGGTCTTCATTGCTGCATGTGGGTTTCTCTGGTTGTGGCAAGCGGTGTGGGGGTGGGGGCTACCCTTCTTTGCAGTGTGAGGGCTTCTTATTGAGGTAGCTTCTTTTGTTGTAGAGCACAGGCTCTAGGGTAGTTGGGTTTCAGCAGTTTCATAGAACTTTTTAAAATATAAAATAATGCCCAGTTGGATTATAGAGATTTCTCATGGCTTTGAGTATTTTGGTCACAACTTTCAAGGTCATATTAATGGCAAAGGTGTTTTTCAGATGAGTCTGAATGCTACCAGGCTATCTTCATTTCAAACCACTGATGGCATCTTCCAGATGGTGTGTTTTTCACGGCACAGCAAGATCACAATATGACTTGAAGTTTTATGAAGTATTTAAATGTAAATGACAAGTAATGTTTCCATAACTTTATTTAAACCTTGTGAGTTGACCGAGAAATGTTGATTCTTCATTAGCAAACTTTGAATATATTTAAATATGGAAGTTTTTATGTTTATGTCTTATCTCCTCAAGGAAATTGTGAGCTCCTTAAGGAGAAGCACACATTTATTATATTTATTATATTTTATTTTTATAATAAAAGTCTTCCATTTATTACCTGGAGAATACTAATTGCCTAGAGAAGACTAGTTATTTGATCAGGACCTGCACTCTTGCCTCCTAGTACAGAAGGGATATTTTTGTTCTTTTACTGAGATTCTCAATCCTGTAGCAAGAGAATGAATTCTGGGGACAAAGACACTGCTTAGCATGTAAAATTTATTTAGAATCCTTAAATCCAGGACCAAGTACGTATTCTCATGGGACATTTCACTGTCTATAAAAAAATCATTGACTTTATGTAAAAGACAGTTTTTTAAAAATGTTGTGTTCTGGACCATCTGGATGACAAATATAATGAAGTCCTACCATGTAATTTCAGCACCAAAGTCTGTGACTGTGGTATTATTGGAGTCTAGTAGTACTTTCACAGTTTCAGGCTAATGAATAGAGAACACCACAAGCTCAGTATATAAATCACTTATTAGATTTTCACAATTGCATCAGAAATATGCAATGTAGCATGTATATTGTGGTTGAAAAGAACATTATGGCAACAGTTATTCAGAGAAGTGATGCTTTGATCAGTAAGTAATAAGGATCAAATGAAGTCAAGGTATTTGGTTTGAAAAACATTTTCCAGGAATTCAGGTAGTTTCTTTGGTATGCCCAGCTCAACAGAATGAGCGGAGGGCAGGCAGCACATAGTCATGTTGTAAGTGGTAATTCAATTTCAGGGAAACATTATGTATCTGTTACATTAATTTAATGTTGTTAATTTGAATTTTATTAGGTTTGCAATTTGTTTGTAATTAGTGCACAGACTTTGGCTTTATAATTGAATAAGAACTGCAATAGAGTGAATTCATCACGAGTTTTATGTTCATACATGTTTAAGTAATATTATTATAAACATAATTGAAGTCAACATCTGGGCATCAATGGGAGCTTCTTTGAAAGGGATTTTATGGTACTCACACTGAGAAACTTTGATGCAACATTTATACACTAGGACAATTTTCATTTTTATCCCAGCGAACTTAGGTATTTTAAGAGTAATTTGAGCAAAATAATTGATTAAAGAAAAAGAGTATATGTGTGTGTGAACGTATACTTGTATACATCTTACCCAAAACTCCAAAATGCTTTGAAATCCTAAAAGATAAATTATATTTACATATATACTCTTATAATAAAATGTTATTATAACATTGCATCAGGAAATTGAAAATAAAGCCCAACATGGCTAATCCCAACCTAGGACTCTTAAATCTATGCAGTTGAACTGTGTTATTAATAATTCCTCTCATGGAGTAGAATTATATTAACCTATTAGGATACCTTGTTTCTTGTTTGCATTTTTCTCCCTGGAATTTTCATGCCAAATGCAAGCGTAGGAATGGAGAGTTGAGTCTGCTCTGCTGGAGAGATGTAAATGGCACTTACTATTTCACCTGTTCATTGTCACTGCAACACTTCCTAGGGAAGTGCCTGAACCTGAGAATCATTTCATCAGGGAGATGCTTCGTGCCTGGTCTTTAAAAACAAGCCCTCCCCCACCCTCCCACCTCCTCACCAAAGCATTTTCAATCTGATTTTCTTAACCTGGGGTTCTTACTCTGGGTAGAACTCTGGGAGCTGGGGGAAAAAAGAAGGGGGGAAAAACCCTCCCCATACAGAGAAGAGCAAATTGAAAGTCACCAAGGGGTGTGCCTTAGGGCAGTTGGTAAATCCACTTCCTTTGTCATAACAAGAACAAATCCCACTTTGAAGTTTTTCCTTCTTGTCACAAGGGGGGATGTCTGTTGTTTAATCCATTTTAGCCCTTAATACCTGACCGGGATCAATCCTGTTGGCTAGATTACACAGCATTCATGCTGACTTTAAACTGGCCGGGAGTGGGGGCGTGGGAGGCAGAGGGCACCAGGTTCTGACTCACTGGTGTGAGAATCTCAAAAACAATCAACGTCTCTGTACAGACCACCTAGATTTTGATAAAATGTCCTTTTACACTTAAATACATAGTCATAATGACCATTGTTATACAGAATTTGGTGTGTTCTATAAATGGTATATTTTCAATGGTCCTTTAAAAAACTCACTAATTCACAGTGGCAAAGGAGACTATGGTGTTCATCACATTGTGCATAATGTCTTCAATTAGAATTTAAGGACCACCTTCTTCCTCATTCCCCATATCAACTATGGGTGTGGTTTTGAGCAATGGGGGACATTGAGCTTCTCAATGCCTAGCCTCCATGTCATATCTCTTTCACAGGCATCTGATTATTGAGTGAGAAAAAGAAAAGAAGAAAGTCTCAATAAAATGCAGCCCTATTTTTTCATTCTCTAAAAACTTTCAGCTCATTTTCTTGTAAGAATTCTGAAACCCCATAATGAGCAGAGGTGAGGAGCCCTCAGAGTAAATGTCAAAAAGGGCCAGTTGATAATTAGGTATTTTTCTAGACAAGTGACTATTAACTGGTTCTTAACAATATGCATTGTCTATCAAGTCATTTCAGGTTGCCTAAGTGCTGAGAAATCTTCCCAGAAAACCGAACAGCAGAGGGAGAAGACAGGGGATGGAGCAGGCTGCAATTACCAGTGGGACTTTCACTTACCCTCTTGTTCTGAAAGAGGCCAAGACATCACAATTACTTCTACCCAACCTGGAGTATCTTTGAAAAAGTCAGTCATGTAGGAATGGCCAGAAAATGCCCAGTCAGTGAGGACTGGGAATGCACATTTGATACTTGGGTCAAAGGCAAGACGAATTGGCTCCTGGTTTCCTCTTTTGACTTATGTTTGCCATGACCGTCACCCCGAGATTCCCAAGGGCAGAAGCCATGCTTATTCATCTCTCTAGCCACAAGCCACTTCGCAGGGCTTGGGACTTTGTGAAGTCTCAAAAGAGGTTTGTGGGTAACCAAATGAATTGATTTTGAAAGGACATTTGGGTGCCCCCTTCCAGAAGAAGGTGAAAACATCATTTGTCACCAGCAAACATGTTAGGTAACAAAAGAGAAACTTGCTACTTTTTTTCTCTTTTAATAGTCAGGAGAGCGAAGTACTATTTAAGTTATAGTATTTGAGAAGTGGAATTACTTATTGGATGTCACATTATTTCATTAATTTCTGTGATGCTTTTTTCATCTTCATCATTCACACCGGCAGCTGGAATACACTTTTGCTTGCGCAAGGTAGGGAACACTAGAATTGATCCTGAGAGACAAAGCAGAGCATCTTGAGTCACATGGATTAGATTTCAAAGTTACTGATTTATCAACTTACTATAAAAATGAGGAAATTCCCTGGTGGTCCAGTGGTTAAGACTCCACACTTATACTGCCGGAGGCACAGGCTTGATTACTGGTTGGGGAACTAAGATCTTGCGTGCTGAAAGGTGTGGCCAAAAAAGTAAAAAAAAAATAAAGTTAAAAAAAAGAATGGGGGTACAGAAATTGACAAGTTGATCCTAAAATTCATATGGAAATAAATGCAAAGGACCCAGAAGAGCCAACTCAATCTGAAAAAGAAGAACAAAGTTAGAAAATTCCAAAACTTAATCACTAAGCTGTAGTAATCAAGACTGCATGGTGCTGGCATACAGAGAGACAGTTAAGCAGCGATACTTTCATGTGTCAGCTTTCCTGAGCTACAGTCTCCTGTCATTCAATCAAACTCTAGGTGTTGCTGTGGAGGTATTTTGTATTTTGTAAATGTGACTAAAGTCTATAATCAGTTTACTTTAAGGAAGATTATCCCAGATAATCTATGTGGGCCTGATTCAATCAGTTGAAAGAGCAGAACTGAGACTTCCCTGAAGAAGAAATTCCGGCTGTGGACAGAAGCTTCAGCCTATGCCTGAGAGGTTTGGTTTGCCCTTCCTGACAGCCTGCCCTGTGAATTTCAGACTTGCCATAGCTGCATAAATCAATTCTTTACGATAAATCAATCTTTCTTTCCTTGCTTTGTCAGGATGTGTAGGTGTAAATATATACATAAATCTGTGGATATACATCTCTCTATGTAGGTATATATGTGTGTGTATAAATAGTAAATATAGGTGTATGTTGTTTTACTGGGCTTTGCTTTACTGCACTTCACAGGTATTGAATTTTTACAAATTGAGGGTTTGTAGCAACCCTATGTTGACCAAGTCTATTGGCACCATTTTCCCGATAGCATTTGCTTATTTTGTATCACTGTGTTATTTTGGGGGGCTCCAAAATCACTGCAGATGGTGACTGCAGCCATGAAATTAAAAGACACTTACTCTTTGGAAGGAAAGTTTTGACCAACCTAGATAGCATATTGAAAAGCAAAGACATTACTTTGCCAACAAAGGTTCGTCTAGTCAAGGCTATGGTTTTTCAAGTGGTTATGTATGGTTGTGAGAGTTGGACTGTGAAGAAAGCTGAGCACCAAAGAATTGATGCTTTTGAACTGTGGTGTTGCAGAAGACTCTTGAGAGCCCCTTGGACTGCAAGGAAGTGCAACCAGTCCATCCTAAAGGAGATCAGTCCTGGGTGTTCATTGGAAGGATTGATGCTAAAGCTGAAACTCCAATACTTTGGCCACCTCATGTGAAGAGTTGACTCATTGGAAAAGACTCTGATGCTGGGAGGGATTGGGGGCAGGAGGAGAAGGGGACGACAGAGGATGAGATGGCTGGATGGCATCACCGACTTGATGGACATGAGTTTGAGTGAACTCTGGGAGTTGGTGATGGACAGGGAGGCCTAGCGTGCTGCTGTTCATGGGGTTGCAAAGAGTAGGACACAACTGAGTGACTGAACTGAACTGAACTGAACTGTGTTACCTTTTGGTAATTCTTGCAATATTTCAATTTTTTTCATCATTACTATATTTATTATGATTATTACTAAACCAGACTTGGGTCTGTTCACCCGACACACAGCAAAGCCAATCTGCTGACACAGGATTGTGTGGTGAAGGAAAGCATAGTATTTATTGCAAGGCACCAAGCAATGAGAATGGGCATCTTATGCTCACAAGATCAAGACTCTTTCAGAGATGGGTTCGTAAAGACAACATTTAAGGTGGGGGTTGCAGCTTGCTGACTTTCTTCTGATTAGTTGGTGGTGAGATAACACGGTGAAGTTTGGGGACTCTTAATCATCAACCTTCTGGTTCAAACCAGCCTGGGGTCTGTATTTTTCTGGTTGGCATGTAGTCACCATCCTCTACCTAGGCAGTTTGGGGGAGGGGGTTTTGGTTTCTGCAGAACAGCACAAAGATATGCATCAGATTGTTATGTATATCCTTTGAAGAGGAACTAGGATTCTGTTTTATACACATTTCCTTTGTTTCTGAATTCCTGCACTTCCTTCAGATCAGTTCAGTTCAGTTGCTCGGTCCTGTCCAAGTCTTTGCAACCCCATAAATTGCAGCACACCAGGCTTCCCTGTCCCTCACCAACTCCTGGAGTTTACTCAAACTCATGTCCATTGAGTTGGTGATGCCAACCAACCAACTCATCCTCTGTCGTACCCTTCTCCTCCTGCCTTCAATCTTTCCCAGCATCAAGGTCTTTTCAAATGAGTCAGCTCTTCGCATCAGGTGGCCAAAATATTGGAGTTTCAGCTTCAGCATCAGTCCTTCCAGTGAATATTCAGGACTGATTTCCTTTAGGATGATCAACTTTTTCACTCTGCTCTTTGACTTGCATCAAGAGGCTCTCTTGTTCTTATTCACTTTTTGCCATAAGGGTGGTGTCATTTGCATATCTGAGGTTATTGATAACGTCAATCTTAGTTCCAGCTTGTGCTTCATCCAGCCCAGCGTTTCTCATGATGTACTCTGCATAGAAGTTAAATAAGCAGGGTGATGATATATAGCCTTTATGTACTCCTTTTCCTATTTGGAACCAGTCTGTTGTTCCATGTCCAGTTCTAACTGTTGCTTCCTGACCTGCATACAGATTTCTCAGGAGGCAGGTCAGGTGGTCTGGTATTCCCATCTCTTTCAGAATTTTCCAGTTTATTGTGCTCCACACAGTCAAAGGCTTTGGCATAGTCAATAAAGCAGAAACAGATGTTTTTCTGGAGCTCTCATGCTTTTTCGATGATCCAGCAGATGTTGCCAATTTGATCTCTGGTTCCTCTGCCTTTTCTAAATCCAGCTTGAACCTCTGGAAGTTCACAGTTCATGTATTGCTGAAGCCTGGCTTGGAGAATTTTGAGCATTACTTTACTAGCATGTGAGATGAGTACAATTGTGCGGTAGTTTGAACATTCTTTGGCATTGCCTTTCTTAGGGACTGGAATGTAAACTGACCTTTTCCAGTTCTTTGGCCACTGAGTTTTCCAAATTTGCTGGCATATTGAGATCAGCACTTTCACAGCATCATCTTTTAGGATTTGAAATAGCTCAACTGGAATTCCATCACCTCTACTAGCTTTGTTCATAATGATGCTTTCTAAGGCCCACTTGACTTCACATTCCAGGATGTCTGGCTCTAGGTGAGTGATCACACCATCGTGATTATCTGAGTCATGAAGATCTTTTTTGTGCAGTTCTTCTGTGTATTCTTGCCACCTCTTAATATCTTCTGCTTCTGTTAGGTCCATACCATTTCTGTCCTTTTTCAAGCCCATCTTTGCATGAAATGTTCCCTTGGTATCTCTAATTTTCTTGAAGAGATCTCTAGTCTTTCCCATTATATTGGTTTCCTCAATTTCTTTGCACTGATCACTGAGGAAGGCTTTCTTATCTCTCCTTGCTATTCTTTGGAACTCTCCATTCAAATGGGTATCTCTTTCCTTTTCTCCTTTGCTTTTTGCTTCTCCTCTTTTCACAACTATTTGTAAGGCCTCCAGAGACAGCCATTTTGCTTTTTTGCATTTCTTTTTCTTGGGGATGGTCTTGCTCCCTGTTTCCAGTACAGTGTCACAAACCTCCATCCATAGTTCAGCAGGAACTCTATCAGATCTAGTCCCTTAAATCTATTTCTCATTTCCACTGTTTAATCGTTAGGGATTTGATTTATGTCATATCTGAATGATCTTGGTTTTCCTTACTTCTTCAATTTAAGTCTGAATTTGGCAATAAGGAGTTCATGATCTGAGCCACAGTCAGCTCCTGGTCTTGTTTTTGCTGACTGTATAGAGCTTCTCCATCTTTGGCTGCAAAGAATATAATCAGTCTGATTTTGGTATTGACCATCTGGTGATGTCCATGTGTAGAGTCTTCTTTGATGTTGTTGGAAGAGGGTGTTTGGTATGACTAGTGCATTTTCTTGGCAGAATTATATTAGTTTTTGCCCTGCTCCATTCTGTACTCCAAGGCCAAATTTGCCTGTTACTCCAGGTGTTTCTTGACTTCTTACTTTTGCATTCCTATCCCCTATAATGAAAAGGACATCTTTTTGGGGTGTTAATTCTAGAAGGTCTTGTAGGTCTTCAAAAAACCATTCAACTTCAGCTTCTTCAGTATTACTGGTCAGGGCAGAGACTTGGATTACCGTGATATTGAATGGTTTGCCTTTGATATGAACAGAGATCATTCTGTCATTTTTGAGACTGCATCCAAGTACTGCATTTTGGACTCTTTTGTTGACTATGATGGCTACTCCATTTCTTCCAAGGGATTCTTGCTCACTTTCTTAATTAGTAAGTATTTTTAGTCTGCTCTTTGAAACTCAAGGAAGGTCTGAGAGACTGAAGCTTTTTCAACAAATAAGAAACAGGGAATAGGAGGGGCTTTTGTACCTAAAAGAGCCCACAGGGTCCTGCTTGGTTTCAGTCCCTCCTTTTCTCTGATACTCCCTAATTCTGAAGGGAACAGGGGCAGGACAAGAAAGGAAATAAAGTTTTGGATAGAGAGGTTAATCATAAACTTGGCAAGGAACTCAGCATTAGGGGGACTCAGTTTCATAGTGATAAGTGATTTGTAATCAGTGATCTTTGGTTCTAATGTTGTAATTGTTTTGGTGTCATGAACTACACCTTTATAAGACATCAGACTTAACTGATAAATGTATGTATTTTAACTGCCTTACCAACTGGCTGTTCCCCCATCTCTTCTCCTCTCCTCAGGCCTCCCTATTCCCTAAGACACACCAGTATTGAAATTAGGCCAGTTGATAACCTTCCAGTGGTCTCTAGGTGTTCCAGTGAAAGGAAGACCCACATATGTCTCACTTTAAATAAAAAAACTAGAAATGATTAAGCTTAATGAGAAAGGCATGTCAAAAGTGAAGACAGGTTACAAGCTAGGTCTCTTGTACCTGTTAGTCAAGTTGTCAGTGCAATGGAAAAGTTCTTGAAGAAAATTGAAAGTGCTACTCCAGCAGGGAAAGGGGAGGGGAGAGATAAATTAGGAGTTTGGAATTAACATAATACACCTCACTGTATATAAAATAGACAACAGGGACCTGCTGTATAGCTTAATATATTAAGATATATTTAATGATCTTACATTGTTTGGTCACTAAGTCATGTCTAACTCTTTTGAGACCCCATGGACTGTAGCCTGCCTGGCTCCTCTGTCCATGGGATTTCCCAGGCAAGAATACTGGAATGGGTTGCCATTTCCTTCTCCAAGGGATCTTCCTGACCCAGGGATTGAACCCATGTCTCCTGCATTGGCAGGCAGATTCTTTACCACTGAGATACCAGGAAAAGAATCTGAAGATATCTATCTATCTATCTCAATTGCTTTGTACAGCTGAACAATATTGTAAGTTAACTACATTTATTAACTATATCAATTTTAAAAATAGTTTTTTTTAAAAAAGTGTTACTCCAGTGAACACATGAATGATAGGAAAGTAAAACAGCCTTATTGCTGATATGGAGGAAGTTTAATGATCTGGATAGAAGATCAAACCAACTGCAACATTCCCTTAAACTGGAGCCTAATTGAGAGCAAGGTCCTAACTCTCTTAAAGGCCAAGAGAGGTGAGGAAGCTATTGAAGAAAAATTTGAAGCTAGTAGAGATTGGTCCATGAGGTTTGAGAATGAAGCCATCTCCATAACATAGAAGTGCTAGGTGAAGCAGCAAGTGCTGATGTAGAAGCTGTAGCAAATTATCCAGAAGATCCAGCTAAGGTCATTAATGAAGGTCATTACACTAAACAACAGATTTTCAATGTAGATAAAGCAGTCTTGTATTGGAAGAAGATTCCATCTAGAACTTTCATTGCTGGAGTGGGGAAGTCAATGCCTAGCTTCAAAACTTCAAAATGGAAAGGCTGATTCTCTTGTTAGAGGCCGATGCAGCCAGTGACTTTAAGATGAAGCCAGTCAACATTTACCATTCTGAAAATCCTAGGGCCCTTAAGAATTATGATGAATCTACTCTGCTTATGCTTTATAAATGAAACAACAAAGCCTAGATGACAGCGTATCTGTTTGTAACATGGTTACTATTTAAGCCCACTGTTGAGATCTACCGTTCAGAAAAAAATGATGCCTTTCAAAATACTACTGCTCATTGACAATGCACCTGGTCACCCAAGGGCTCTGAAGAAGACATGCAACAAGATTTATGTTGTTCTCACTTATGGATACCAAGGGGAGAACGGGGGAGTTGGTGTGGGAGCAGGATGATTTGGGATTGGGATTGACATAATATATACTACTATATATAAAATGGGCTTCCCTTGTGGCTCAGATGGTAAAGAATCTGCCTGTAATGTGGGAGACCTGGGTTTGATCCCTGGGTTGGGAAGATCCCCTGGAGGAGGGCATGGCAACCCACTCCAGTATTCTTGCCTGGAGAATCCCATGGACAGAGGAGCCTGGCAGGCTATAGTCTATGGGATCACAAGGAATTGGGCATGACTGAGTGGCTAAGCACATATATAAAATAGATAACTAATGAGAACCTACTGTATAGCACAGGGAACTCAACTCAGTTCTCTGTGATGACGGAAATGGAAAGGAAATCTAAAAAAGAGGGAATATGTGTGTGTGTGTGTGTATATAATAAAACTGATTCGCTTTGCTGTACAGCAGAAACTAACACAATATTGTAAAACAGTTATATTTATAAATAAGTCTTTATGCTTACATCATATTGATACGTAAAATACACAGCAGTTCCTAAGGGGGAAACCTGTGACATTTCCTTGAAACTGGGGCTACAATGATCACCAGGTTTGTTTTTCTTTTTAATAGAGTGGTATCTATATACATAATACAGAGCCAAGAAACTTCTCAACTTTATTATGTGATAAAGAACTTTTTGGATCTAGGGCAGTGAAATAATCTGCAAATAAGAGAACTTTGATCTGATAAAACTATACAATTGAAGATCCAAGAAGCTAACTAACACTAATAATTTTTTGAGTTTCTACCATGTGCTGAGCATTTTACAATATATTATGCCATTTAATACTTAAAATACCCCTCTGAGGCTATTATTCATGTTCTGTTATATCACACTCTACCAATAAGCAAACTGAAGATCAGTGAGGTTAGTTAACAGACTAACTCGTTTTGATTTTTAATAGAATCCGATAATAGCTGAGCCAAGATTCAGACTTCCAAAGCTCAGACTCTTTTCCCAGTGAAACACTGCCTTCTCAGACATGGCCCCTGGACGAGGGCAGTCTCACTTCACTGCGTACATTTGGAGAATAGGTGTATGTCATAGAACTAGAGTCCAGCAGATAAAGGCAAGAAAGTCATACAGGATCAGCTTCTCTTTGAGACAGAGTACTTTTTCCTTGAAAGGTGTGCTCTTTTGCGATTGCAAATAAATGAACTCTTCTGTATATGCTTTATCCAAAATCACCGTTTCTTAAGGAATTACAGCATATAGCAAAACTCTTTTTGGAGCTCCCATGCATTCAGTTAGCCTGTGCCAGGCTTTGTGCTCAGCCTTAAGAATATGAATGAAAGTGAAAGTGAAGTCACTCAGTCGTGTCTGACTGTTTGCAACCCCATGGACTGTAGCTTACCAGGATCCTCCATCCGTGGGATTTTTCCAGGCAAGAGTACTGGAGTGGGTTGCCATTTCCTTATCCAGGGGATCTTCCCAATCCAAGGATCAAACCTGGATCTCCCACATTGTAGGCAGATGCTTTACCAGGAATATGAATAAGAACATATAAATGAATAAGATTCCTCTAGAAACTCAATCTGAGGGTGAACAAAGATAAGAAAGAGACAGTGGCAACTCAGTGTGATATATGCCAGGGTAGAGTTTGTTGTGGGAGCAAGCATGATGCAGGCAAGATGTCAGGCTAGGAAAGGGCTCATGAAGATAATTTCAGTAGGATCTTAAGGATGAGAAGGGATTTGCTTGCAATCTACCTGTGTATATGAGGAGAAAAAGGTTAGTTCAGAAGAGGGAGGGAAGGGAAGGAGAAGGTATTTGAGGCAAAGAGTGATGGAGTCTGTTGTAATATTTCCATCCCACACCAGTGAAAAACCACTGAGTCTGGCATTGCAAGGGATTATGACAGACACTGTTAACTGTCTACCCAATAACTCTTTTTTTTTTTTTCTTGCTACTAGAGCCCCGATTCTTGGAGATAAATTATGGCTGGTTTAGGCCAGTCATGACAATCCTCTTCCTGTTAGACATTCATTTCTTCAGCTTCCATTAGAGCTCGGGATGACCACATGATCCCCTTCTGGCCATTATATACAGGGAAAAATTTCTCCTTTCTTGATAGAATAGGCAGAAATGGAAACTAAAAAGCCAATTTGCTAAGAATGAGGCACAGAGAACAGAGAAAAACCACCCATGTGGGATTTCTTCTCATGCAATAAAATAAGCCATCAATATTGGATTTGCTGTAAGTAGCAAACAAAAGCATTTCTATATGATATAGGGTACTTCCAACTAGAAGCAGAAACAAAATTTTCTTCCCACCCCTTCTTTATAATCTACCTATAATTAGCTTTCCTTAATATGGTACATGGAATTCATCTCTGATTAACCACCAACAAGATAGGCTGAGCTCTGCAGGTGTCCTTCCTAATGTCCATTTCCAGCTCCATTTGCTCTGGGAAGTTACAAAAAGAACATGACCATTCTACCTTGGCATATTTATGATAATACAGCAGCCATGGCAGCTATCATATAGTATGAGACCCTTGGAGCCACTACAGAGAGTAAATGGCTATGGTAGAGATGGCCTCTGATCTTGGGGCCATGCACATGCCAGGTTGCAATTACCAGAAAGAATTCAGCTTTTGTTCCTGGCAGAGGACCTTGTTTATCTTTGTCATTGGCATTATTGCTTTCATCACTGGGCCAAAGACTTATTAGCCACTGGAAGTTGGCAGAGGCACACAGACCAGAGCAACCAACTATGACGTGAAGAACCAATATTCTTGCAGACTTAACGGTGTCTTCACTGCATCTTCCCATCAGCCAAATTTGTGATGACCCACCTCTAACTGGCTAGATTTACTCATCCGTGTCAAATTCATCTCCAGCCCAGAAGATAGAAATAATTTAATACCAGACTTGGATGGATTGTGTCAGTTTTTTTTTTTCAGGCTCAAAGTAAGAAAAACTCATAAGAAAAGCATCCCCAAATGGCTGCTGCCTCTAAATTGAAGCCACCTTGATTTTATGCATCCAGTGAAAGTTCTGAGAAATGACATAAATGTGAAGAAGACAGATACATCCTTTTCTGTGAATACCAGAGACCTGACTAAAGACCTGTATGATCTTTAGGAAACTAATGGCAACACACTCCAGTATTCTTGCTTGGAAAATCCCATGGACGGAGGGGCTTGGTGTGCTACAGTCCATGGAGTCATGAAGAGTCGGACACAACTGAGCGACTTCACTTTCACTTTTCACTTTCATGCATTGGAGAAGGAAATGGCAACCCACTCCAGTGTTGTTGCCTGGAGAATCCCAGGGACAGAGGAGCCTAGTGGGCTGCCGTCTATGGGGTCGCACAGAGTTGGACATGACTGAAGTGACTTAGCAGCAGTAGCAGCAGGCTCATCAGGAGGCAATGGCACCCCACTCCAGTACTCTTGCCTGGAAGATACCATGGATGGAGGAGCCTGGTAGGCTGCAGTCCATGAGGTCGCTGAGAGTCGGACACGACTGAGCAACTTCACGTTGACTTTTCACTTTTTGCATTGGAGTAGGAAATGGCAACCCACTCCAGTGTTCTTGTCTAAAGAATCCCAGAGACAGGGGAGCCTGGTGGGCTGCCATCTATGGGGTCGCACAGAGTCGGACACGACTGAAGCGACTTAGCAGCAGCAGACTCATCAAGGGCAGAATCAAGGTCTTTATTTTAGTATCTCCCCATAATTCAATGCCATGTATTATAATTTCAATTTGTGATGACTCTTTTCCTCACTCCCTCACTCTTTTCTCTTTTTCTTTACTCATTCCCACCTCTTAGATCTTTTCTTCCCTTAGAGGTCCATATCCTTATATATGGATATTAATTTAGCTTATCTTGTTTTCTCCAATTCTGCATCTCCACGACTCCCCACAAGTACAACAGAGGCTGACTAGCCAAGCTTTGCAAACAGGGTTTTTCTGAATGATGAAGGAGGGGGAAATGCTAGAAACATTTTTATCCATATAACTCCAATAAATCATAATACTGATAAATGTATTCTCCCATTTAAAAACAGTCTGCATCTCTCTTTGCCTACCAAATAGGTTCCATCCCTGTCACCTGACATATAACCAAGACCAGCCTTCCTTAAGGGCTTCCCTGGTGGCTCAAATGATAAAGCATCAGCCTGCAAAGCGGGAGACTTGGGTTCAGTCCCTGAGGAGGACATGGCAACCCCCTCCAGTATTCTCGCCTGGAGAATCCCTATGGACAGAGAAGCCTGGTGGGTTACAGTCCATGGGGTTGGAAATAGTTGGACACGACTGAGCAACTAAGCGCAGCACAGCACAACCTTCCTTAAAAACAGGGTTTCCCAGTACTGGCACTTATTGACATTTTGGGCAGGGTGAGGTTTGTTGTGAGGAGCTGTCTTGTGCAATGTAGGATATGTACCAGCCTCCCTGGCTTCAACTTGCTAGATGCCAGTAGCACTTCTCCACTTAATTGTAACAAGCAGAAATGTCCCTCAGTTCAGTCCGTCAGTTGTGTTCGACTCTTTGCAACCCGATGGACTGCAGCATGCCAGGCTTCCCTGTCCATCACCAACTCCCAGAACTTGCTCAAACTTATGTCCACCGAGTCGGTGATGCCATCAAACCATCTCATCTCTGTTGTCCCCTTATCCTCCTACCTTCAATCTTACCCAGCATCAGAGTCTTTTCCAATGAGTCAGTTCTTCACATCAAGTGGCCAAAGAATTGGAGCTTCAGCATCAGTCCTTCCAATGAATATTCAGGACTGATTTTCTTTAGGATTGACTGGTTTGATTGCCTTGCTGTTCAAGGGATTCTCAAGTGTCTTCTCCAACACCACAGGTCAAAAGCATCAATTCTTTGGTGCTCAGCTTTCTTTATCGTCCAACTCAAACATACGTGCATGACTACTGGGAAAACCATAGCTTTGACTAGGTGGGCCTTTGTTGGTAAAGTAGTGTCTCTGTTTTTTAATATGCTGTCTAGGTTTTGTCATAGCTTTTTCCAAGGAGCAAGAGTCTTTTAATTTCATGGCTGCAGTCATCATCTGCAGTGATTTTGGAGCCCAAGAAAACAAAGTCTGTCACTGTTTCCGTTGTTTCCTTGTCTATTTGCAATGAAGTGATGGGACCAGATGCCATCATCTTCATTTTTTGAATGTTGAGTTTTAAGCCAGCTTTTTCACTCTTCTCTTTCACTTTCATCAAGAGGATCTTTAGTTCTTCTTCACTTTCTGCCATAAGGGTGGTGTCATCTGCATGTCTGAGGTTATTGATACTTCTCCTGGCAAGTTTGATTCCATCTTGTGCTTCATCCAGCTGATCATTTTGCATGATGTACTCTGCATATAAGTTAAATAAGCAAGGTGGCAATATATAGCCTTGATGTACTCCTTTCCCAATATGGAACTAATACTTTGTTACATGTCTGGTTCAAACTGTTGCTTCTTGACCTGCATAAGATTCTCAGGAGGCAGGTAAGGTGATCTGGTATTCCTATCTCTTGAAGAATTTTCCACAGTTTGTTGTGATCCACACAGTCAAAGGCTTTAGCATAGTAAATGAAGCAGAAGTAGATGTTTTTCTGGAATTCTCTTGCTTTTTCTATGATCCAGTGGATGTTGGCAATTTGATCTCTGGTTTTTCTGCCTTTTCTAAATATAGCCTGAACATCTGGAAGTTCATGGTTCATGTATGGCTGGGGCCTAGCTTGGAGAATTTTGAGTATTACTTTGCTAGTGTGTGAGATGAGTGCAATTATGTGGGAGTTTGAATATTTTTGGCATTGCCTTTCTTTGGGATTGGAATGAAAACTGACCTTTTCCAGTCCTGTGGCCACTGCTGAGTTTTCCAAATTTGCTGGCATATTGAGTGCAGCACTTTCACAGCATCATCTTTCAGGATTTGAAATAGCTCAACTGGAATTTCATCACCTCCACTAGCTTTGTTCATAGTTCTGCTTCCTAAGGCCCACTTGTTTTCACATTCCAGGATGTCTGGCTCTAGGTGAGTGATCACACCGTTGTGATTATCTGGGTCATGAAGATCTTTTTTGCACAGTTCTTCTGTGTATTCTTGCTACCTTTTCTTAATATCTTCTGCTTCTGTTAGGTCGATACCATTTCTGTCCTTTATTGAGCCCATCTTTGCGTGAAATGTTCCCCTGGTATCTCTAATTTCCTTGAAGTGATCTCTAGTCTTTCCCATTCTATTGTTTTCCTCTATTTCTTTGCATTGATCTCTGAGGAAGGCTTTCTTATCTCTCCTTGCTATTCTTTGGAACTCTGCATTCCGATGGGTATATCTTTCATTTTCTCCTTTGCCTTTAGCTTCTTTTATTTCTCAGCTATTTGTAAGGCCTCTTTAGACAACCACTTGGCCTTTTTGCATTTCTTCTTCTCAGGGATGGTTTTGGTCACTGCCTCCTGCACAGTGTTATGAACCTCCGTCCATAGTTCCTCAGGCCCTCTGTCTATCAGATCTAACCCCTTGAATCTATTTGTCACTTCCACTGTATAGTCATAAGGGATTTGATTAGGTCATACCTGAATGGTCTAGTGGTTTTCCCTACTTTCTTCAATTTAAGTCTGAATTTGGCAATAAGGAGTTCATGATCTGAGCCACAGTCAGCTCTCGGTCTTGTTTTTGCTGAGTGTATAGAGCTTCTCCATCTTTGGCTGCAAAGAATATAACCAATCTGATTTTGATATTGACGATCTGGTGATGTCCATGTGTAGAGTCGTCTCTTGTGTTGTTGGAAGAGGATATTTGCTGTGATCAGTGTATTCTCTTGGTAAAACTCTGTTAGCCTTTGCCCTGCTACTAGCCTTTTGTACTCCAAGGCCATTGCCAAATGTCCCCTGAGTGACAAAATCTCTCTGGGTTGAGAATCACTGCTTAAAAGTTTTATCACTTGCTACTTCCCCATAGTCTATATTTTGCCTGTACTCTATATATCTAACTCAATTTGAATTATCTCACCTTCATACATTTGCTTACTCTGTCTGGTTTGGGATACCCTTTCCTTCATCAATGCAGTTCTGTCAGCCTAAAATGCACTCATTCTTTAAGGCAAAATATATTGCTGCATGAATTATTACTCGATATCCTCATAATTTGAGAAGGGAATGGCAACCCATTCCAGTATTCTTGCCTGAAGAATTCCATGGACAGAGGAGCCTGGTGGGCTACAGTCTATGGGGTTGCAAAGAGTCGGACACTAATGAGCAACTAAGGACACGACTGAGCGACTAACACACATCCTCATACTGAAAACTTTTAAGTGTTTGTCCTTTGAATTCTCAATAACATTTTATTGTTACCTCATAACTTAATTCTTGATTTCCATTTGATTCCTTGAATGTATTTAATAGTAAGTGTTTTGTGGGTGCTCAGCAAATGAATATTTGCCAGATGGATGCATGAATGCAATCTTCTATGGTGCAAAATTGAGAACATGGGGATGGAAGAGAATGTTCCCTTTCTTCAATGAAAAAGAGCCACAGGGGCTCATTCTCGTGTTTCTTGCATTCTTTTACTGAGTTACTGGCAATAGATTATAATTGGTCTGAGGATTCAATAGATTCTGCCCTACTCAAAAGAATGTAAAGAAGCAAGCAAGCTGATCTTGATTATTCCCTCTCACAACTCACATGGTGAGTGCCCTTAACCACTCTCATTGTTACTAAGTGTCTAGAGAAATTTAGGCCACTCTCCCCCTCTAGTTCAGTTCAGTTCAGTTCAGTTTAGTCGCTCAGTCGCGTCCGACTCTTTGAGACCCCATGAATCACAGCAGATCTCTGGAAATGGATCCTTGATGGTCTCAGCCTCATTTGACCCACCTCTGTTTCCACCACCCTTAGCACTCATATTCTGGGGAAGTCTTTATGCTATATAGTAAGTCACATGAGCAGATTTTTTCACGAGTAAAAAATTGTTTTCTCCACCTAGAGTCAAACTTTTTTTCTCCAAGTCATTTCTCACCTTTAGAGACAGAGTCACTAGAATCTCATGGATTCCAGTACAGCCTTCCAGTTATCATAGTGACTGACGTAATGTGGTTTTCTTTTTTTTTCTTTTTAATGGGAGGATAATTGCTTTTCAATACTGTGCTAGTTTCAACATGAATTCATACATCAACATGAATCAGCCATAGATATACATATGTCCCCTCCTACCTCTCGCCCCATTTCATTTCTCCAGGTTGTCACAAAGCACTGTGACAAACAGCAAATTCTTACTCTTTCCATTTGTCCCTCTCTCTCCTTCCCCTACTGTGCCCATAAGTCTGTTCTCTATGTCTGTGTCTCCATTGCTGCTCGGTAAATAGGTTCATCAGTACCATCTTTCTAGATTCCATACATATGTGTTAATATATGGCATTTGTTTTTCTCTTTCTGACTTACTTCACTCTGTATAATAGGCTTTAGGTTCTTCCACCTTATTAGAACTCTTGGACTGTGTTGCTTTTAATGGCTGAGTAATATCTCATTGTGTGTATATACCACAACTTCTTTATGCATTCATCTGTCGATGGACATCTCGGTTGTTCCATGTCCTGGCTACTATAAATAGTGCTGCAGTGAACACTGAGGTGCATGTGTCTTTTTCAGTTATGGTTTCCTCAGGGTGTATGCCCAGTAATGGGATTGTTGGGTCATATGGTACTTATATTCCTAGTTTTTTAAGGAATCTCCATACTGTTCTCCATAGTGGCTGCATCAATTTACATTCCCACCAACAGTGCAAGAAGGTTCCATTTTCTCCACACCCTCTCCAGCATTTATTGTTTGAGGATTTTCTGATGACCAGGCTTCAACAGTATGTGAACCGTGAACTTCCAGATGTTCAAGCTGGATTTAGAAGAGGCAGAGGAACCAGAGATCAAATTGTCAACATCTGTTGGATCATAGAAAAAGCAAGAGAGTTCCAGAAAAACATCTACTTCTGCCTTATTGACTGTGCTAAAGCCTTTGACTGTGTGGATTGCAACAAACTGTGGAAAATTCTTCAAGAGATGGGAACACCAGACCACCTGACCTGACTCCTAAGAAATCTGTATGCAGGTCAAGAAGCAACAGTTAGAACTGGGCATGAAACAACAGACTGGTTCCAAATAGGGAAAGGAGTACGTCAAGGCTATATATTGTCACCCTGCTTATTTAACTTATATGCAGAGTACATCATGCGGAATGCCGGGCTGGAAGAAGCACAAGCTGGAATCAAGGTTGCCGAGAAAAATACCAGTAACCTCAGATATGCAGATGACACCACCCTTATGGCAGAAAGCAAAGAAAAACTAAAGAGCCTCTTGATGCAAGTGAAAGAGGAGAGTGAAGTAAGTAAGTAAGTGAAGTCGCTCAGTCGTGTCCGACTCTTTGCTACCCCATGGACTGTAGCCTACCAGGCTCCTCTGTCCATGGGATTTTCTAGGCAATAGTACTGCAGTGGATTGCTATTTCCTTCTCCAGCGGATCTTCCTGACCCAGGGATCGAACTCAGGTCTCCCACATTGTAGACAGACGCTTTACCATCTGAGCCACCAGGGAAGTCTAAAGTTGGCTTAAAACTCAACATTCAGAAAACTAAGATCATGGCATCTGGTCCCATCACTTCATAGCATCTGGTCCCATCACTTCATAGCAAATAGATGAGGAAACAATGGAAACAGTGACAGACTTTTTTTTTTTTGGCTTCAAAATCACTGCAGATGGTGACTGCAGCCATGAAATTAAAAGAAGCTTGCTCCTTGGAAGAAAAGCTATGACCAACCTAGACAGCATACTAAAAAGCAGAGACATTACTTTGCTGACAAAGTAATGTCTAGGAAAAGCTATGGTTTTTCCAGTAGTCATGTATGGATGTGAGGGTTGAACTATAAAGAAAGCTGAGTGCAGAATTGATGATTTTGAACTGTGTTGTTGGAAAAGACTCTCGAGAGTCCCTTGGACTGCAAGGAGATCAAACCAGTCCATCCTAAAGGAAATCAGTCCTGAATAGTCATTGGAAGGACTGATGCTGAAGCTGAAGCTCCAATACTTTGGCCACCTGATGTGAAGAACTGAATCGTTGGAAAAGACCCTGATGCTGGAAAAGATTGAAGGTGGGAGAAGAAGGGGATGATAGAGGATGAGATGGTTGGATGGCATCATTGACTCGATGGACATGAGTTTGAGTACGGTCTGGGAATTGGTGATGAATGCCAGCCTGGTGTGCTTCAGTCCATGGAGTCACAGAGTCGGACACAACTGCGTGACTGAACTGAACTGAACTGATTTTGATGATGGCCATTCTGACCGGTGTGCTGTGGTACCTCTTTGTAGTTTTGATTTGCATTTCTCTAATAATGAGCTACGTTGAGCATCTTTTCATGTGTTTATTAGCCATCTTTATGTCTTCTTTGGAGAAATGTCTGTTTAGGTCTTCTGCCCACTTTTTGATTAGGTTGTTTTTTGGTATTAAGTGTATGAGCTGTTTGTATATTTTGAAGATAATTCTTTGTCAGTTGATTCATTTGTTACTATTTCCCCCCATTCTGAGGGTTGTCTTTTTACCTTATTTATAGTTTCCTTTGCTATCTAAAAGCCTTTAAGTTCAACTCGGTCCCACTTATTTATTTTTGTTTTTATTTCTGTTATTCTAGGAGGTGGGTCACAGAGGATCTTGCTGTGATTTATGTCAAGGAGTGTGCTGCCTACATTATCCTCTAGGAGCTTTATAGTTTCTGGCCTAACATTTAAGTCTTTAATCCATTTTGAATTTATTGTTGTGTATGGTGTTAGGAGGTATTCTAGTTTCATTCTTCTACATGTAGCTGTCCAGTTTTCCCAGCACCATTTATTGAAGAGGCCATCTTTTCTCCGTTGTGTATTCTCGCCTCCTTTGTCAAACGGGGTTTTAGAAACTGTTTTTAGGACCAACCAAACATTATGGGAGTCCTTCACAGAATAATTTCCTCTGCAGGTAAATTAATCTTGAGTATTTCTACGCTGCCACCTGGAGTTCAGTGGGAGCTCTGCAGCCTCCTCCTCTGGTCACCCAGCAGAGAGAGAGCAGTGTGACTGCACCTTCTCTGCGCCTCCAGTGACAAGCACTGCTGCAGGTCATGAAATAGAAACCTGGTCCGTATCGCTGGACATTAGTCACTCAGGCTATTCTGGCCATGGGACAGACTTGTCAATGGAACAGTTGATGTCTTATTGCTTGCTGTCATTTCCTGAACATACCAGGTTGCTTTCTTTAAAAGCTTAGACATAAAAGAAAGGCTCAGAATGAAATGGAGTTAAGGAAATAGAAAACAGAAAATTCCTTTCAGAATCTCTACTCCCCTGAGACTGGCCAGCACTCACTTTTAAAAGCAAAATTGGAACAATGACAGGAGTGTGTGTGTGTGTGTGTGTGTGTGTGTGAAAGATGGAGAAAATACAATATTGGTTAATTTCCCTCTGACTTCCCAAAGAATTCCGTATCACTCAAGTTAATACTTTCTCATTTTACATCGAAAGTGTTTTTTTTAAACCAAAATAACACCTTTTTAAAAAGCATATTTTAAATTATTTCACTATATTTGTAACCTTGGAATAAACAAACTTTTTTCTCTTGGGCTGGTACCAGGTGGCTAGTTTGAAAATCTGAAAAAGAGGTTTTTTTCCTTTTCATACTCCTGTTTTTTGGAAGGAGAGTGTCTTTCTTCAATAAATATCTGTTACATTAATGATTAAAATCTAAGTTCATCTTGAAAATGGCATAAAAGGATACCCATTTGCTCATTTCAGTTAGGTAATATATTGCCCTCTAGTGGTGTGAGATGCTAAATATTAATGTAAAGTGAAGGCAATGAATTTGTAATGACAAATTGATACTTATTGAATATTTACTCTGTGCCGTGCACGGTTCTAGGCTCTGTGGTTAGAATTATGCTGCCGCCAGCATCAAAAAAGATGAGTCAGGATTCTTACTTCAAGGAGCATACACTCTAATGGATGAGAGAAAATGAAAGTTTAAATAAGAAAAATCTTAGTGATACTTGCTCTGTAGAGAATTAAAATAGGATGATGTGGTTGAGAGTGATACAGTGGATAATTTGGATTGGTGTATTGAGAATAGTCTCCCTAAGAAGGTGATATATGACTTTAGATTTGAATGCCAAGACAGCCAGCCACTTGAAGCTCAGGAGAGAGAGAGAGAGAGAGAGAGAGAGAGAGAGAGAGCATTTCAGGCAAAGGAAGTAGCTCGTACAAGAATCTTAAGACAGAGGTAAGCTTGAGGGTGTTCACAGAATAGAAGATGGTCAGAGTGACTGAAGCATGGCAGATGGAGAGAATGGCAGTAGATGAAAATGGAAAGACAAGTAATACTAGAACATGGAGGGCCTTGAAAGGCCAAAGAAAAGAAAGTGAAGGGCATCAAACAGGGGAATAACACAATTTGGTTCACAGTCTTGAAAAGCTCTCTCTGGTTATGATGTGGAGAATAAATGGTAAGTAAGCACAGGAAGAAGCTGTAAAATGGGTTGGGAGCCTACTATAGTGACGCTGCGTCTGAACGATGGTGGCTTGCTCCAGTATAGCAAGGGTAGAAATGGAGACGGCTGACGTATTTGGTACAATCAATAGGACTTCTTGTCCTGGCTTGGATATAGGTGGTGAGGAAAAGCGAGGATGTGAGAGATCTTGATTTTTAATTTAATGAATTGAATGGAATGAAATGTCATATACCAAGATGAGAAAGATAGCCTGAGAATTAGGTCTGGGAAGGAAATCAGGTCATGGCCTTCATAGCTTTGATACAAAATACAGTACAAAGATTTAAAGAATACATTATGCAAAGATACCAGACCAATACATGTAAATACTAAGATTTCAAGAGGTACAGGAGAGCTACAGTTTACCAAAGGAAAGTAGGAAGAACAGGTTCCAGATTCCAGTGTGAGGCATCCCAAGCAGGTAGGGAAAGAGGCTTTAGTGCCATGGGGCTGAAAGTCAAGGGCTTTGAGACCTTCTATGACCAGCATTTGTGGTACCCCTGAAATATACCAGATACTATATGAAGAACTTCACATACCTTACCTCATCAGTTCTCTGCACAATTCTGCAAAGTATCTATATTCCCATTTCCAGCTAAGAAAACTGAGAGTCTGAGAAGACAAAGGTCCTATAAATGGCTAATAGCAGAGATGGAACTAGAACTCTCAAGTTCCAGGGCTCTGGAATTCATGTGATGCTATTCTGAAAATTTTTGACAGTTTGAAGAGGAAAATGAAACTATTTGGGTAACTACTCTTAGAGTTTAACATTCCACCCTTCTACCCAAACATATCAGGACAAGCCAAATTGCAGAGTTTCTGTAAAGTGCATGCTAAGTCACTTCAGTCATGTCCAACTCTTTGCAACCCCATGGACTGTAGCCCACCAGGCTCCTCTGTCCACAGGATTCCCTAGGCAAGAATACTGGAGTAGATTGCCATGCCCTCCTCCAGAGGATCTTCCTGACTCAGGGATCAAACCTGTGTCTCTTGAGTCTCCTCCTTTTCTTAGTTGGCAGGTGGATTCTTTGCCACTAGCACCATCTGGGAAGCCTCTGTAAAGTAGCCAGGCAAATTCTCCTGGCAGAACTAGACTTGGGAATAATGATGATGATGGTAATGTACCTGTCTGTCGACAATGTGGGAGACCCAGGTTCGATCCCTGGGTCAGGAAGATCCACTGGAGAAGAAAATGGCAATCCACTCCAGTACTATTGCCTGGAAAATCCCATGGACAGAGGAGCCTGGTAGGCTACAGTCCATGGAGTCGCAAAGAGTCGGACACGACTGAGCGACTTCACTTACTTACTTACTTCCATGTTCCAGTGTTTCAAGTACATTCTCTTGTTTAATCCTCACAAGAAAATTGCAATCTCTTATTATCTCCACTTTCTGGATGAAACTAAGATAGAGGTTAAGAAATTTGCTCAAGGTTGCATTACTACTGTACTCAGTGAGCAAGTTGGTATGTGGACACTGATCTGTCTTCCCTTAAGCCCTGGTTCCCCTTGTAACAACTTCTCCTGGGTCCCAGAGCAATAGCCCACAGAGGTCTGTTCTCAGGGAATGGAACCACTGCTGGGACAATCTTTGGCCACCATTGAGTGTCACACAAAGTATAAAATCTTACCTAACATTGTATCATTACCCTATGGGACAAAGGAGAAGAGAGAAGAAAAGCAAGAGTGAGCCAATGGAAAGGTCTGTCTGTGAAACTGGAAGCTCTGTGAGTTGAGGAAAGGCTCTTCTTTAGGTCAATAGTGTCTATTCCTGCAGGCTCAGAGAGAACTCTGGGGATGTCCTGGAGCAGAGGTAAAGGCTGTGAAGCTGCGAACAGAAAGCAGAGGAGGATATAGAACTTTTCCAAAGAGAAGTCTCTGTAGATGATAAGGTGGATCTATTTGGCTAATCCAAGGACATATCAATATGATTCAGAGATGTCTGAGTAACTGACTCTTAATGTAGTTTTGTAGTTTAAGAGTGAAAATAGACATCATTACCTCAAGAGACTGAGAGGTGAGTTCATGCCTGAGCATTCTGTACTGTGCTGAGCTCTGTAGTCATACTGTTGACTGCCTAACTCTGAGATTGTTGCGACACATCAGACCCAGATGAGTGATTGGTGGCATACATTCAGACTAGTTAATGTGCAAAATTTACTCCAATCTCATAAAACTAAAGGAAGACATCTCACCTTCCTGTGATGATCAGTCAGGGTATTTTTAAGCCCAAATACATACTCCCCTTTGTGAGGATTTGGGGAGCTGCAAACTTACACCTTTGTTTGCCCTAGATACCGCTATTGTTTATCCTGACTGCAGTGTTGTTTGCTTTATCGAAATGGTGTCTGGTCATTAATCCCAGTTTGCTCTTGACATTTATCCATAGTCACCTTGCAGGTTAGAGGCAGATGTGAGAGTAATGACATAACTCCAGATCCAGTAGGGACAAGGGACCAAGAGGGTATCAGTGCTGGATTGATCAGATGAGAATCTCTGGTTTGAGATTACGAAGGGCTTGAAATGTGTAAGAGGAAGAAACGTGTGAAGCACAGTCCTTATCCTTCTGGATCTGTTCCATTAACTTAAAATAGAACAAAGCTTTTTGTTTTTTTCAAAGGAGTGTGAACTCGACATGCCTTGGAAGTGAAAGTTGCTCAGTTGTGTCCTACTCTTCAGGGAATTCTTCAGGCCTGAATACTGGAGTGGGTAGTTGTTTCCTTCTCCAGGGGATCTTCCCAACCCAGGGATCAAACCAGGTCTCCCATATTGCAGGCGGATTCTTTACCAGCTGAGCCACCAGGGAAGCCCAAGAATACTGGAGTGGGTAGCTTATCCTTTCTTCAGGGGATCTTCCTGACCCAGGAATTGAACCGGGTTCTCCTGCTGTGCAGGAGGATTCTTTACCGGCTGAGCTACTGGGGACATGCCTTGGCTATTTATTGCTCTGGTGAAAATCATGGAGCCAATAGAGGGAGCTAAAGCAGCACAAATGGGACTTCTGGATACAGAGACTCATCTCAAAGAAATTCCCAAATACTTGGAAAACGGTTTAAGGTAACTTTATTTCAGGGAATTTGGGATGCAGTGGAAAAGAGGCAAAAGACCAATAAAACACTGCTAACAAGATTCTGTGGATAAATGGTGATTACTCCAGTACCTAAATATTTAATTAGAATGCATATCACCACAAATGAAAGAAAAACTTATTGGCTATCATGGAGGTGACAAAGGTAAGAAAAAAAAAGAACTCTTTTCTTTATTTTAACTTGTCATGCTAAATGGGATTCTCTGGTCTTATCATATCTCTGGATTTACAAAAGCTGAGAGGTAAGATAAATTTTAAATAATTCAGGTTTTCTGTAAACAATAAGAAATAGAACTTTTTAAAAAATATCAATTTTATTGACATGTATACAAAGAAAAAGTATAGCAATCCAGGGCTATACATACAAATTAATGCATATTAAATACTTTAGGAAATAGAACTTTTAATTAAAGAAACAGTGACTGTAAGGGTATTAATGGATCTTAATTTTTTACACTTTCACTCAATTTGGCTATGAAAATGTTAGGCAGGACTTTTCATTTACTCTGGGATAAGCCCCATAATTGTAGTAAAGAAAGCAGTCTGAAGAAGAATGGGATGTGATGACTGAACTTGATATTATCTTAATAATACCTTCTTCTTCACCCTAAGAGGTCAAGCAGAGACCATTTGCTTTGATTTTACATGGAATAGAGTGATGTATGATTTTATTGTACTATCTTAGGGCTACATGAATTCTTCTATTTATGATAATAAGTAAGAAATCTGACCGTGGTAACCACCGTCTTTTTTTAAGTAATAACTTATTTGAAATAGTTAAACCAAATTTTAAAAAATCAATTCTCATAACTTTTAAGATAAGAACATTCTTATTTGTACAAGATAATAGAATATATGCTATAATTTAGTTAGCTGGTGAATATACCTAAGTATGTCGTGGTTGTGATTTAGTTGCAAAGTTGTATCTGACTCTTGTGACCCCATGGTTTGTAGCATGCCAACTCCTCTGTTCATAGGATTTTCCAGGCAAAAATCCTGGAGTAAGTAGCCATTTCCTTTTCCAAGGGATCTTCCAGACCCAGAGATTGAACCTGGGTCTCCTGTGCTATAGGCAGTCTCCTGAATTTCAGGGGTATTCTTTACTGACTGAGCCACCAGGAAAGCCCATACCCAGGTAAAAGGACTGGTAAAACTCACAAGCATATCTTAAGCCTATCCTTGACTAGAAAAATGGGCTGAGAACATTTCTAATTCCACCCCAAGATGGAAACAAATGTGCTAATAGAATTATTTGGATTTCGAGCAAGCCGTTCCATACCTGGGGGTATTTTGGGAATCTGTTTGCCACATTTCACATGAAAAGACTGATTTTAAGTGAGGAGAAATATAGCAGATCCCACTGGGTCCTTCTGAGCTTGCATGCTGCGTGCCAAGTCACTTCAGTCCTATTTGACTCTTTGTGACCCTGTGGACCATAGCCCACCAGGCTCCTCTGTCCATGGGATTCTCCAGGTAGGAATACTGGAATGAGTTGCCATTCCCTTCTCCAGGGGATCTTCCTGATCTGGGGATCGAACCCACGTCTCCCGTGTCTCCTGCACTGCAAGTGGATTCTTTACTGTTGAACCACCAGAGAAGCTCCGCTTATGAGCTTATTGACCCTATAATATCGATAGTCTCCATGAGAGACCTGGTGAGTTTGGAGACTATGGCAGAATCAAGGAGAAGTGTTAGCCCTAGGACTTAAAATTTTGATGATTACCTAATGCAGCTGCTCAGTGCTCCCCTTTCAAGAGACTGCTACTGATCACTGGTTAGGATGGCATCTCCTATGACAAGGAAACCAAAGTAATTCTAATACCAGGAATGCCAAAACTGTCCTGGGTGACATTTGAAAGATATTCAGATATTAGAGGGGAAGCTCAAAGAAGGTTACTGATTAGATAAGAAATAGCAGAGTAAGAAATACACAAAAGGGAATGAATTGATAGTGGCCCATAGGATCCATAATGGCAGTGATAGCTCTGGAGCAAAAACTGTCCTCACCATAAGATTTACTTCTGTCAATAAGGATTTGTGAGTATATAGTATATGAATTCAAAAGAACATAACTGGCCAAGTTTAGTTCACTGAGCACTGTCGAGTTAACTCCAAGGGGTCAAGGAAGGCTCTGACTGTTAGTCATTCGCTCAGGAGAAAGACTCTGGTGGAAGACGAGTATATGTCCATTCAGTTGGCTAAGTTGGAAGTGTTTTGGTTGATTCTCACACTTTTCAACACAAGAAACTGTCATCTACTGTGTATTTTTATATAAACTCTTGGCCAGTAACAAAGAGCTTCTATAAACTCTTAGGCTAGAACTTGGTTTCTCTGGCAAGTATCAAAAAGATCTTAATTTAAGGACAAGATACACAAAAGAGCTGCATTTTTTTTTCATCTCAAATATGAATGACTGTTTGTTATATATATGGATGAGAAAGTTGTGATTGGTTGAAACATCAGGCATTTTAAAGGTGGTCATTGGGGTCCACAAGATGAGTGAACACTGGGAGACCATGAGATATAAAATATTGTATTCAATCATGACACATCCTTTTGACTCCATCTAAAACCTCTTTATTTCCCAGGATTACTCAAGCAGCCAATAGCAAAAGACAAATCAACTTTTGTTTGAAGGACAGAGCCCAAAGGGGTGTGGACCATTACATGCTGGCAGATTGATTATAATGAACCTTTACCACAATACCATGTACTTTAAAATTGTATTGCCTGGTATCAACTTTTTTTCCTGTTTAAACTTTGTTCATCCTCAACAGAGTCCATAATCGATGGACTGAAAATACAGACTTCCATCAGTTCTGACTGGATTGTTGTATCAGCAGATACGAGAACATATACTATGGAATGCAGATGGCAGGGGTGGCCAAGAAATGCAATGTAGAGTAGTCGTTTCATTTTCACAACCTTCCCAAAGTACCAGTATTCCTGGAGAACAGATTGGGCAGCTGAAGCAATTGTTACACAAGGTGATACCGGGGACTTGATAGATCAACTGGCTTTCTAGGCATGGAGAGCAAAGAAAGCAAACATTTGGGCTGCAAAAACAGGTCACTGGGCAAAGGAATTTCTAAGGCATGGGATCAAAAGTGAGGCAGTGGGGAAAAAAAGTGGATTGATTAATACCTACCATTTTTTATATTTTTCTTTTATATTTTTTATAATGCATCACCAAGTCCTGTTAATCTGGAAGGGCTTTTGATACTTTCACGTTACACCACCACATACCATTGTATCTCTTCTGGCTACTACTACTACTATGACTACTACCGGTAACAATAATAGCAAACAGTTGTTACTTATTGTATGCCCAGCACTGTTCTAAGCACTTTATATATCTCTTTAGGTTAAATATGAATTAATTGACTCTGGCAAGTCACTCATGTTTAAGAAATTAGTTCCTTTCCTCAGAGGTGGTGGAGCAAATAGCTTTAAACAACTTTTGAGAGCTAGAGAGGGAAGAAATAGTAAGGGAGGAAAAAGTGGAGTCACAGTAAGGCGTTAGCCAGGATGTTTGGGCTGTATACCAGAACTTCAACTGAAAGAAGCTTAGGCCACACAGAAAGTGTACTGGCTCCTGTGACTAGAAAGAGACACAGTACAGCTCCAAACAACTCTGCTGAGGATGTGAATGTCACCTGTACTCTTTCCTCATTTTGTCCCTGCTTCTGTGAGTGACAGCTGCATTTTCCCCTACCACAAATCAGTTTTCTCCTCTGACAGTCCCTGAGCTCACATCCCCCATTTTGCCATTCAAGAAGAAAAGGCTGAGTTTCAGGAATCCCAGAGAAGAGCAGTGATTGGTCCAGCTTGGGTCATGTGCCAGCATCCTGATCCAAACTCCATGACCAAAGGAAATGAGAACAGTGATTGACAACCCCACTGGAACCACCTACAGCGCTGGGGGTAGGAGGATGGACTTCTGTGCAGGCACCACATGTGATGTGTGTTGCCAAGAACTGAGAGAAAACATAAGACAGTAAAATTTTCCTAGGTTTCTCAGCTTGGTTTGCTTCTCCCACCCTCAGCGGTCAGAGTCCTAATGTTTCCCTTGCAGCTCACCCCTATCCAAAGGCCAGAAACACTCACTTTCACCCTGGTAGCACGTTCTTTCTCCTCTCCCTTAATCCCCCTTCTAAAGATGCACCTTCTCCTAGAAACTTTACTCATGGGGTTTTCATGCTGTGAAATGACAGGAGCTACTCAGAGAAAGTAAGGCTCCAGCCCTTTATCAGTGACCTTCTGAATACAGTGCCCACAAGGAGACATTTTAGTGGGCAATACAGACAGAGCTTGCAGCATCCTATATGCAACCAGCCTCTCCTGTCTGTACATCTACCACAGGCTCTAATGTTTACTGCAGGGACAATGGGCTAGCAGTGAAACCTTAAAGGAGTTCCATTTTGAGGCAAACTTGCTGGACTTCTTGGAAAACACAGAGGAATTATTGGTTGGCCCCTAAGTGAAAGTGATAGTTGCTTAGTCGTGCCTGACTCTTTGCAACCCCGTGGACTGTAGCCACAGCAGTTTCCTCTGGAGACAAGACTGTTGAGTAAGAGCTCAGGCACTCTTCCCAAGCTCTCCACACAGAAGAGTAAGATACCCCCTAGTTCCAGCAAGAGCGGGAGAAGCTACAGGGTGCCGAGGGAGGTCAGAGCAGTCTCCTGTACAGAAAGGGCCCACAAGCTGTGTGATTCATTGTATTCTGTGTGAATGGCGCCTCGGGGGCACGGGAATGGAATGGCTGTAGCATCGCTCTGGCAGGAGAAGTAAGACAGAAGTGACAATGGACACTGACAACCAGAAAATTTCACCTGGTCCCCAAGCAAGCACATGAGGTCCTGGGTCTTTGAAGAAGAATAGAAGAACAGTTGGGATATGGTGTGTTTGGAGACCTAGTGGTCTCACTGGCAGCAAGAAGACAGAGGGCTCAATGCCTATTGCATTTGGTAGCCACGTCCTTATTTGCTGACCCCTACGGGCTGTCGTGACCAGACGAGCTGAAGGTCACATCTCTTTTCTGAGTCCTTAGGATTAGAAACCCTAAGATCAGTGAAGAAGACCAAGCTTGGAGCTAACAGAGGATCAAAAACGGCTAAAAATTTCAGCATGTGAGGTTGACATTATTTACAGCTACATCTAAGAACAGAGGAAGCATTTTATAACCACATGCTCTCTTCATGAGCAAAACAAATGGAAAAGCAGTAGACAGATCATAAACTTTCCAATGCAGGCAGTATTTTATCGTTATTTTAATTAGCATCTTCTTTTATTTTGGTTTTAGGGCTGTCATTAGATGCTATACCAAGGTCAAACTGAATGCCAGTGGGCAGACACCAGCCTTGTGTCAGCCAAGTATTTTGGTGATGAATGTTTTTCTTGGCTCAGAGAAAACAAAATTCTCTCTCCAAATTCAGATTTTTTTTTTCGGGGGGGTCATAAAATTTTGGAAGCTAGGCCTAAAATTCTCTATGGTGACCATCTTGTCTATTCTCAGCCCAGTCATCTGATTCATAGTGTAGGGTATATTTGTAAAACTAATGGGAAATGGTAGAAGTCATCTACTCTATCCTTATTTTCGTCCTCTCTCCCTCCCTTGCTTCATTTCTTCCTTCTTTTTCTTTTCTTTCTGGGAATTCATAAATATTTAATTTCAGATTGAATTTTATCTGGATATCAAATATATATTTCGGGGCTTTCCTGGTGGCTCGGTGGTAAAGGATCCACCTGCCAATGCAGGAGACATGAGTTTGATCCCTGATCCAGGAAGATCCCACATGCTGTGGAGCAACTAAGCCCTTGCACCGCAACTATTGAGTCTGTGCCATAACGCCTAGGAACTGCAACTACTGAGCCCACGTGCTACCACTGCTGAAGCCTGCGTGCTCTAGAGCCTGTGCTCCACAGCAAAAGAAGCCGCTGCAATGAGAAGCCACACACTGCAACTAGAGAGTAGCTCCTTCTCTCTACAGCTAGAGGGAAAAAAAGCCCACACAGTGACAAAGACCCAGCACAGCCAAAAATAAATAAATAAATAAAATTTAATTTAAAAAATACATTTAAATAAAAAAGTTTTTAATAAAATATACATTAAGATTCAAAAATCCCTGGAAACAGAAATTTAAATGCCTCAAAATCTTCTACCCAGGGATAAACATTGTAAACTATTTTTTCGGTATTCATGGCTGAGCGCCAAAGAATTGATGCTTTTGAACTGTGGTGTTGGAGAAGACTCTTGAGAGTCCCTTGGACTGCAAGGAGATCCAACCAGTCCATTCTAAAGGAGATCAGTCCTGGGTGTTCTTTGGAAGGACTGATGCTAAAGCTGAAACTCCAGTACTTTGGCTACCTCATGAGAAGAGTTGACTCATTGGAAAAGACTCTGATGCTGGGAGGGATTGGGGGCAGGAGGAGAAGGGGACGACAGAGGATGGGATGGCTGGATGGCATCACTGACTTGATGGATGTGAGTCTGAGTGAACTCTGGGAGTTGGTGATGGACAGAGAGGCCTGGAGTGCTGCGATTCATGGGGCCGCAAAGAGTCGGACACGACTGAGTGACTGAAATGAACTGAACTGACAAGACTTTAACACATTCCCTTCTGCTCGTTCTCTAAATCTCAATTCTCTTCCTTGAGATAGTGACCCCTAAGCCTTTGATTAGACAGTGGCAGCTGTCCACTAGGGGCAGTTATGAAAAACCATCCCAGAGATCTTGGGAACTGGAAGACCTGTCAGAATATAACACCCTCATTTCCAAATTTGCCAAAGTCAATGGCTCTATTAGGACTCCTCCCATGTAGGTGATAATTCAAAATCCACTGTGCTCCATTTCAAATGTGAAGTCCAGGAAATAGGCAGAATGTGTTATGTGATAGGATGCCAGAAAAGCTGATTTTCTCTCTCTCTCTCTCTTTTTTTTTTTTTTTTTGTATTTTCTATGGTGTGGTTTTAAGTTGCTTCAGTTGCGTCCAACTCTTTGCGACCCCATGGACTGTAGCCCACCAGGCTCCTCTGTCCATGGGATTTCACAGGCAAGAATACTGGAGTGGGTTGTGATGCCCTCTTCCAGGGGATCTTCCCAACTTGGGGATCAAACCCGTGACTCTACGTCTCCTGCATTGGCAGACAGGTTCTTTACCACTAGCGTGGCCTGGGATGCCCCTAATTTTCTCTTTGGAAGATATGTCTCAAAGTGTAAAAGCGAAGTGCCAAAAAGGAACATTTCTTAAGTTACATAAGAACATTTCTTAAGTTATATAACAATTTTACATCAAGAAAAATACAGCAAATTCTGTCTTCTCCCATAAAATGAATAAATGGTAGGTAAATACAGTTTAATATGTTTCTACTGATATTAGAAATGTCCAGTTTAGTTGAAATATATAGAAAAGTCTTTAAGAAAAGGAAACATTTTTATGACTCTCAATGACCTCTAAGAAATAATATGTACTTTGGATGTCCAATAGAGATGAACTCTCTATGTGGGAGTGTTGGCGGTGGTGGTGTTGATCAGTTGCTAAGTCACGTCTGACTCTTTGTGATCCCATGGACTGCAGTATGTAGGCTCACCTGTCTTTCACTATCTCCTGCAGTTTGCTTAACAAACTGTGTGTTAATGTGTGTCGGTGATGTGTCGGTGATGCTATCTAACAATCTTATCCTCTGCCGCCCCCTTCTTTTGCCTTCAATCTTTCCCAGCATTAGGGTCTTTTCCAGTGAGTAGGCTCTTTGCATCAGGTGGTCAAAATAGTGGAGCTTCAGCTTCAGCATCAGTCCTTCAATGAATATTCAGGACTGATTTCCTTTAGGACTGACTTGTTTAATCTCCTTGCAGTCCAAGGGACTCCCAAGAGTCTTCTCCAGCACCACAATTTAAAAGCATTAATTGTTCAGCCTTCTTTGTGGTCCACCTGTCACATCTGTACATGACTACTGGAAAAAAACATAGCTTTGACAATATGGACCTTTGTCAGCAAAGTGATGTCTCTGCTTTTTAATGTACTGTCTATGTTTTTCACAGCTTTCCTTCCAAGGAGCAAGCGTCTTTTAATTTCCTGACTGCAGTCACTGTCCACAGTGATTTTGGAGCCCACGAAAATGAAATTTGTCCATGCTTCCACTTTTTCCCCTTCTATTTACCATGAAGTGATGGGACCAGATGCCATAATCTTCATTTTTTAAATGTTGAGTTTTAAGCCAGCCTTTTCACTTTCCTCTCTTGCCCTCATAAAGAGGCTCTTTAGTTCCTCTTCACTTTCTTCCATTAGAGTGGTATCATCTGCATATTTGAGGTTGTTGACATTTCTCCCAGAAATCTTGATTCCAGCTTGTGATTTATCTAGCCCAGCATTTCATATCATATACTCTGCATATTAAATGAAACAGTAATCAAAAACAGATAAACATGGGAATGGAGGTAAATGCTCTCAAAGTCCCAATAAATGCCATGTAAATATCCTATTATCTACTTTCAATTTTAGTTTGTGGGCCATTTATTGAAAATGTATATAAGTTAGTATCAGAAAGTATTCTGAACCCATCATATACAATCTTTCCCTAATCCACTATCCATGTGTGATATTGATATTTGTGCTACTGTTCTTTATCAATGCTGGTGATAACTTTGTGCTGACCTAAGTGACCCTTGCTTGCTTCCACTTTTCTCAGAAGTACAAGGTGAGACACTGGATGGTTTACTGATGTAATGTGCTGCCTCAAAGAGCCACACTTGTATTTGCCTTCTTATCAGGATGAGTTAGCTTTTTGTTAGTCAAAGTATTAACTGATGAACAACAGCACCAACATCAGCATCATCAGAAGAGCTTTTAAGAAATGCAGAATTGCAAGTCTCACTCCAGACCTACTGAATCACAATCTGCATATACACATACACACACTTCAGATTCAAAGTTAAAGAGCAGACACTTGTCAAAATCATAGAGTTGTAGGATTTAATTGCTGAATGCAATACTAAAAATCCTCTAGTCTGAACCCTTCAAATGACAGAGATTGCTAAGTGTCCTCTACTCTCCATCCTTCCCTTCATTCTAGTAGTAGAATTCCCCAAGGTTGAGCTGAGCATGTGAAAGTGAAAGTGAAGTTGCTCAGTCATGTCCAGCTCTTTGCGACCCCATGAACTGTAGCCTACCAGCCTCCTCTGTCCATGAGCTGACCATATGACCACCCAATAATAGTATGTTTCCCATGCTCCTTTGCAGCTATGGTTGGCCATGAGACCAAGTCTAAATCAACAAGATGTGAACAGAAGAGATGCATGCAACTTCCAGTCAGTTCCTTTGTAAAGTAGCTATTTGTCTCAAGTTTTTTTATTCTGTTGGATGGGACGTAGCAACAACTGCAGTACATACCTTAGGCCCCGAGATGGAAGTCACCTATTGAGAATAGCAGAGCTAGTTAGCCATCCTGGGTCAATGTATGGTTCTATATAGTCGACCTGCTTAGGTATTTCAGAGTGCCTGTTGAGCTTTGGACGTGAAAGAGAAACCAAGCTTTGCCTTTTCTAACCCATTGACGCTACCATGATTTTCAGTCTCTTTTTTATTAGCCTCTGTGACCTGATTAATAACTTCATATATTAGGAACTGAGGCCCAGAAAAATTATGATTTATAGTGAAAATACCACCTATAAATGTAAAAATAAATCTGTGGAAATCATTTTTTAAGATTAAAAAAAATGTATACTGAATTCTATAATGAAAGCTTTTTTTTAAAGATTTTAGACTGGGAGTGGTAGAATACCTTGGCTTTCCTGACTAAGCTATTTGGCTTTGTGGTTTCATCTTATCTATCCTTGAAGGAGAAATCCATGCTTGTTTATCACACAGTGGCTCCTTGGATGAATGAATAAATGAATGAAAGGATAAATCAAATTCTGTTTTTACTAAACAAACAGATATTTTGTATTTGTTTGGCCCTTATAATCTTAAGTTACATCTTCGGTTGATGTCTTGGTCTGTTTGTCACAAGGAAATGAAGTGGCAGCCAATAAAGATTTCAAATAGGCACATCTTTTACAGTTTTAGGAGTTTTTAATTACAGTTGATATGTGGAAGGTGGTTGTAGATCTGTGTGTTTGCAGTAGGTTGGGACTACAGCTCAGCATTATTACTTCCTGTTTGCTTCGTGGTTGCACCATAATAGTCATTAAATCAAAGTCTTAAAGACAGTTGAAGACACCAGGGCATGATATTGTCTACACCAACATGGTTTATTGGTGCCAGAGTTCAGTCATTTTTTAATTTAAGGCAGTTTTCTGCTAGCACAGAAAAACAAGTTTTTCTAGAATCATTTCTATTAATATAAGTAAAATTGTCTCCTGCTATACAAAGATAAAGGTTTTCACAGTTATCCAGTCATATTTATTAAATTAATAAAATATTAATTAATTTTAAACCATTAGGTTTTAAAAATGCTAAATTTGACTCAATAAGTAGTTATAAAAATAAGAAAATAACGAAGCACCAAATAGTTACCCCAGATTGTCTTCAATCACAGGAAACCCATAATAAGGTTGTCCCCTGAGGAAAGGTTGGAAAGGATTGCCATGCATAGGGCTATAAACAACATGGAGACTTGTTTTATCTTCTGTTTGTTAGTAACAGTCCATCACTGACACAGTGGATAAGATATCATCTGCCTCAGGGTGTATTTATAATTTGACAGGAGCTCAATAAATTCAACATACGGCTGTCTAAAACTGTTAAAAATTTAATGTAAACAAAATTCTATAAAATATTTTAAGTTCATGATAAAATTCTATAAACAATTCATATCTCTAGTTTGTTTCAGTTTTTGATGCATTTGTAAATCATATTCCCAAATCCATCAGAGTCTCTTTGTGCTTACATTGGGGTTCTCAATCTTGATTACGTGTTAAAATCATTTGGGGAGTTTAAAAAAATCCTGAAGTCCAGGCCAATGCCAAGAAATGATATCAGGCTCTCTTGAGGTGGGACCTCAGTCTTTTGACCTTCATTTAGATGTAGGCAGAAGTTTGGCTGGGTCAGCAGGTGTAATCTATTAACCAAGGAGACAGATGTTCATTCACGATAAAGGGACACCAGATGTTCACTGGGCATTCCATTCCAAGAGCTGTTATTTACCATCTGAATCACATTTGCCTTCATCACTTATTTCATGTCTCTTTCACCAAAGTCACCAAGAGGATTTAGTGCCCTCAAAATAGAGCAGCCTTCTATTTTGAGGGCTCTTCTGAAAAGTTAAACCTGAGAGAAATGAATAGTTCCTTGTCCTCTGTGCTCCCATTTAGCCCACTGAACTACACAAAGGTTTTTAAATAACCAGGTGATGTCTTGGGCAGGTGCCTCGTAGCCAGCATTAGTCTTTCCAAATGACCAGCCTGATCCAGCCGGTTCTCCCATTTCCCCTCTGGCTCAGAGGCTTTATTCCTATTCTGTCAGCACAGGAAATTGCTGGCAGGTATCTTCTTTCATGCATGAGGCAGGGGAAACAAAGAGGTCATACTGCTCAGTGCTTGGACTGTGTTCAGCTGAGACTGGAAAATTTTCCCCAGAACAAAGCCATTCCATTTCTGATGAACCAGGCCACCCCACATAAAGGACCAATGACAGCCGCCAATTCTCAGAATGCTTCTGGGCAAAAATGAAAATGAGCAATGCTTATAATAAAATTAGTAAAAAACACATTTTACATAGCCTCTAAACATAAAATCATTCAAATTTCTGTTCACAGACTTTATTTTTCTCAATCGGATGGCAGACTACGTTTCAAACCCTAGTTTTTCTGGACATCCCTATTCTAAATTAATTGTTTGAAACTGGACACAAAGTTGAATGTTTACAGGAAACAAACTTATGGTTACCAAAGATGAAGGGGGTGGGGAGGGATAAATTAGGTGTTTGGGATTAGCAGATAAAAACTACTGTATGTAAAATAGATATAAACTACTGTATTTAAAATAGATAATTTGCTGTCCACCTGAAACTATCACATATTGTTAATAGGCTATACTCCAATATAAAATAGAAAGTTAAAAAAAATTGATAAACAGCAAGGTCCTACTGTATACCTCAGGGAACTATATTCAATATCCTATAATAAACCATAATGAAAAAAGAAAAAAAGAATATAAAGTGAATTACTTTGCTGTACACCAGAAATTAACCCAATATTGTAAATCATCTATACTTCAATAAAAAATTTTTTTTAATTGGATGTTTAGAATCATTCACTCAGCATTTACTGAAGTGTAGTGAAGAGTAATTTGGCTAATCAAGGACCCCTTGAATTCAATAGGTTTTTGTTGACAACCTAAGATGTACAAAGCAGGTACTTAGAGTGAAATGGGTTCTCCTGCAGCTTCAGCACTTCCCAGTCATGCTCAGAGGGCTAATCTCCAGCTGATGGTGAACTTCTTAGTCTCATGGTTTCATTTCTTAGATTATTCAATAACTTCAATTATCTGAAACCAATGCTACTGCAGACATTGTTCAGAGACTCCAAGGTATATGTTCTTTTAATAAGTCTGTGTATTGCTCAAAAAGCATGCAATCTTTTCAAACTTTTCCTGAGGGGACAATCCAGTTTTTTTCATCTCTCTGGCTTGCTTTATTTAAAGAGGTTAACTTTGCCATGATTCTTGGTTCTTGTTTTCTATTCTCCAGCTTCAAATATACAAAGACTCCCTGGCATTACAGCAATTTCAAAGAAGACAGATTTCAAATGTGTGAATTTTCCCAAGGAATGAAATTTTTGAATATTTACTTTAAATATATAGCTAGTTTTCAGTCATAGTTTCCTTACCCTGGTCTTCACACAAAATATATCTGAGCAAATATTTCTTCATATCTTTCATTTCAGAAAAGAGGCTTTAGTACAGTCCATGGGAGTTTATTGTGTATTATGGGAGATTAAAATATAATTCCTTTGTAACTAGGCATTTATAATTTTATTAGAAATGTATATGTAAATATAAATATATATATAGTCCTTTATATGTATAAACATATATATTATATATATATATGTTTAAAGGGTTGAGATGACAACAAAAAGTAGTTTTAATAGATATTCCAGAAGAGAGAGACAGAGAGAGAATTGAAAGGAGGAAAATATAGAAAATTTATATTGAGTTTGGGATGGGTGAACTCACACACAAAACTTGTCACAGAAGTCTTATCTAACTCATCTGTTTTGCAAAGGAAGGCTCTTTATAATGATGATAATGTTAATAACAATTATAATAGCTAGTATCTGGCTGAGTGTCTGTGCTCCACAAATTCTGATATAAAACAATTATTCATTCACTGCTCACATAAATCTTCACATAAAAAATTACTAAGCATTTACCATGGTGCTGGAATGTAGAAGGAAGAAGGATAGGAGAGAGCTAAACAAAAATTAAAAAAACTATAATAGAGGTAGGCACTGGATGTAGCCATGGATTTCCTATTAACTGGCAACTCATTCTTGCACTTTTAGGCAAAGATAGAGCACAACGGTGGGCCTTTTCATTGATAATAGAGAACTTGAAATACAATGAGATGGAGCCTTCCTCACTGTGGTATTAACTTTAGTCACCAGATGGCAGCAAAGTTCAGCTAGTTCTTCAGAAGCCATTTAAATGCTAGGTGAAGGTGAAGGTGAAGTCGCTCAGTTGTGTCCGACTCTTTGCGACCCCATGGACTGTAACCTACTAGGCTTCTCCGTCCATGGGATTCTCCAGGCAAGAATACTGGAGTGGATTGCCATTTCCTTCTCCAAGGGATCTTCCCGTCTGCATTGGAGGCAGACGCTTTAACCTCTGAGCCACCAGGGAAGCCCAGGAGAGAAGGAAATGGCTGCTTCACAGCCTTTAAAGGTTAATGGGTAAGTTGGAGAAAGATTGTCTTGGTGGTTACACATAGACTTTATTTTCTGATCCTTTATCACAATATTTATTGACTATTGAAAATATCACAAGTTTAATAATATAAGCCAAGTCACAATATTAAAATTACATTTATTTACTCATTTGTTAATTTACAAATATAAACAGCCAATAGTTCCCGAAATGTTTGAGTGTCTCCTAGGAACTAGCATTGTGCTGAGGGCTGATAACTCTTGACAGCAAAAACAGACACTATCCCATCACTCTTAGAGGCCAGTGCAGGGCAGACATTAAAAAGGTTAAGCACAGAAATGTACTTATAATTTCCCACAGAATATAAGCCCATTTACAGCAGGGATTTTTGTCTGTTTAGTTCCCTAATGGATCTCAAGTGCCTAGAACAGTGCCTGTCACAAAGTAAAGTGCTCAGGAAAGGGTGGAAGGAAAGGAAGGAGTGTAATTACAGATCTGAGCTATGTGTCTCCAGGTCATCACCCTATGCTCATGTTGAACAAAGGAACATGGTCTGGTGTTGAGGAAATGATGCTTGGGGTGAGCTCTGGAGGATGAGCAGGAGGTGATCAGGGGGTTGGGAGTCCCCTGGCACAGAAAAGACCATGGTTGAAAATTGCCAACATCTGCTGGATCATCGAAAAAGCAAGAGAGCTCCAAAAAAACATCTATTTCTGCTTTATTGACTATGCAAAAGCCTTTGACTGTGTGGATCACAATAAACTATGGAAAATTCTGAAACAGGAATACCGGATCACCTGACCTGCCTCTTGAGAAACCTGTATGCAGGTCAGGAAGCAGCAGTTAGAACTGGACATGGAACAACAGACTGGTTCCGAATAGGAAAAGGAGTGTGTCAAGGCTGTATATTGTCTCCCTGCTTATTTAACTTCTATGCAGAGTACATCATGAGAAATGCTGGGCTGGAAGAAGCACAAGCTAGAACCAAGATTGCTGGGAGAAGTATCAATAACCTCATATATGCAGATGACAACACTCTTATGGCAGAAAGTGAAGAAGAACGAAAGAGCCTCTTGATGAAATTGAAAGAGGAGAGTGAAAAAGTTGTCTTAAAGCTCAACAGTCAGAAAACTAAGATCATGGCATCCAGTCCCATCACTTCATGGCAAATAGATGGGGAAACAGTGGAAACAGTGGCTGACTTTATTTTTCTGGGCTCCAAAATCACTGCAGATGGTGATTGCAGCCATGAAATTAAAAGATGCTTACTCCTTGGAAGGAAAGTTATGACCAACCTAGATAGCATATTGAAGAACAGAGACGTTACTTTGCCAACAAAGGTCCATCTAGTCAAGGCTATGGTTTTTCCAGTGGTCACGTATGGATGTGAGAGTTGGACTATAAAGAAAGCTGAGTGCAGAAGAATTGATGCTTTTGAACTGTGGTGTTGGAGAAGACTCTTGAGAGTCCCTTGGACTGCAAGGAGATCCAACCAGTCAGTCCATCGTAAAGGAGATCAGTCCTGAGTGTTCATCCAAAGGACTGATGTTGAAGCTGAAACTCCAGTACTTTGGCCACCTGATGCGAAGAGCTGACTCATTTGAAAAGACCTTGATACTAGGAAAGATTGAGGGCAGGAGGAGAAGGAAACGACGGAGGATGAGATGGTTGGATGGCATCACTGACACAATGGACATGGGTTTGGGTGGACTCCAGGAGTTGGTGATGGACAGGGAGGCCTGGCATGCTGCAGTTCACGGGGTGGCAGAGAGTCGGACACGACTGAGTGACTCAACTGAACCGAACTGAAGCCCCTGTGATGGTGGTAGTTGGGGAGGAAAGGGGCCAGTGGAGGGAAGGGGAGCATGGCTCGATGCACTGAACCAAAAGACAGTCAGCTTGGCAGCAGCACAGAGAGGGAGGGGTGGTTCAGGGAAGCAATATAGAAGCAGGTGATTGATAGTAGCAGAGCCTTTGGTGTAAAGAGGAGTAAGGGAGGAACAAGCATGGGTTTGAGAAGAAGCAGACTGTTCATTGCAGGTCCAGATGAAAGATAATGGTAGTTTAGGCCAGGATGAGTGGAGGGAAGTTGTTGCAGTCACCAGATATTCAGCAGGGGAAAGCAGCAGTCTTGGTCATCCATAGGCTCCAGTAGGAGAGGGAGAGAGGAGTTCCCAGGCTTTGCAATCGGATGAGTAGTGGATAGGAGATCAATCCTATTTGGGGAAAGAGGGAAGATCCTGAGTTCTGTCTGGAGCACAATGAGAATTTGAGACATCATAGTAGACATATTCAATCCATAGTTGGATTTAAGGGTTGAAGCTCAGAGAGGTCTGGGGTAGAAATGGTTTGGGGGTTAATATCCCGGAGGTGACATTTGAAGGAGAAGGCAGTGTTGAACCCATTTGGGAGTGAGTGTAGGAAAGGAAAAAGGGGCCTAACACTAACTTGGAGGAGCCCCCACGTTTAGCCACTGGGTAGAGAAGGAGGGGCCTGTAGACAAGGCGAAAGGAGTGGCCAGAGCACAGAAGAAGGAACCCAGAAAAGACTGAGTGAGCACTGAAGAGAGAGCTTTCCAGGAGCAGGAAGACCCTACCCTGTGTCCTGAGAAAGGCCAGCATCTCCATCCCCCACTCAGTCCTTCCCTTCAGTAGGTTGATTCATTCATTCATCCGTGCAACAGGGGCCCCTACCATGCCCAACACAAGCGTCCTTGGCTCCAGGTAGAACCAGGGCCTGGGAAGCTAAAATTTTTAGAGCCACCAGGACAGATATACAGATAACAGCATCCTTATGGCAGAAAGTGAAGAGGAACTAAAGAGCCTCTTGACAAAAGTGAAAGAGGAGAGTGAAAAGGCTGGCTTCAGACCTAACATTCATGCAAAGAACTGACTCATTGTAAAAGACCCTTATGGTGGGAAAAATTGAAGGCAGGAGGAGAAGGGGATGACAGAGGATGAGATGGTTGGATGGCACCACCAATTTGATGGACATGAGTTTGAGCAAGCTACAGAAGTTGGTGATGGACAGGGAAGCCTGGTGTGCTGCTGTCTGTGGGGTTGCAAAGAGTTGGATACGGCTGAGCAACTGAACTGAATTGAAGACATAAATAAAGGTAAACAGGAGTAAGGAATAACAGCATGGACACCAACTTCTGTTAATTAATGAGGGAATAATTAATAATTTGGGATAATTTATTTATGGATTCATAAGGAAAGACCATGGGCTAAAGTTCAGGAGTCCTGAGATCCAGTCTGAGTTCCCCTATTGGCTGCCTTTCCAGCTTGGGGATCTCTTGCCAGGTTTGATTTCAGTGTTATCATCATTAAATTTCAGGACGGAATTGTGGGTGAGGGAGCATGGTAGATGAGGAAAAGGAGAGCAAAAGGGGAAAATAATATTTTTCACTCTGAACAATTCATGGAATTCTTATAAAGAAAATTTCATGAAATCAAGTGTCTAAACATGCTTCTGAAAGCATATAGCATCAGATATGTTTTTTATGGCTAAACGAATTTTTTATTAGTCTTATAAAAATAAAAATGTGTAATTTCAAAATCTGGGCCATTTCCCGGTATTTATTCCTAAAAAGCTACATGCATGCCTTTTATCCCTTTCTAGCCTGCTGCCAGCACCATGTTCTTTTCCAACTTAAAAAAACAAGACAAACAGAATACCTCTAAAATCTATCACTGATGCAAGGAAAAGATACAGAATGTTAACAAAATAGATTTAGGACCACCCAAGTTAGTGGATTTCAGGCCAAACAGTGAAAGCAACAGGATTACCATGAAATGCTCAAATCTGTTTTAAAAGCTGAGGAGAAGCGAGGGCCTCACCCAACATTACCTGGAAAACCCTACCTGTCTGTGGGGGCTGTTTGGTGAGCTTTCTTCAGGCTACCTGGTGCCTGGCTTGCTAATCTGATCTCTTCTGAATGGTAGTAGTGGTGCCAGTCCTGGAGAGGCAAAGCCCTTTCTTATTTGCAGAAATTGTCTCTAGAGCAGTACCACATTAGCCAAAATAATCACTGCCCTAGAATAAGAACCTGGTTCTAGTGCCTTCTATCATGAGCACTTTTGTTTGAACTGCTCTAAAAAGACTCAAGTTTTCCTTTTCTAAATAGATTCTTGACTTGAGAGATTTAGCTATCTCATTCATTTCCTAATCCCTGCTTTAAAAGTAGCTCAAATTCAGAGGCCGTTGTACCACATTGCAAATAAGTCTTCACCTTTAGGTCTTTTCGCTTGAGAAGCCCCTGCTCAGGCCTGGACCTTGTTTTATTTGAGCAATTTGTTGTTGTTGTTTATTTTCTTAAAGAGCCAGTTCTCTCAAAACTGTTTTGCTCTTACTCTGAACTAGCAAGAAGAACCCTAGACTTGCGATTTATCCAAATAGGAACCCAATTGGGTCTGATGGCCTCAATCCATGTTTCATGGCCCATTTTGCTCCAGATTTTTAAGGTATATTTATACCTTGGATTCTCAAGCTCTCTAGCATTCTGGGATCATTCTTTGTTTTAATTAAGAAAAATGAACAGAGCCATCCTTTTATATAAATACAGGGAATCCAGCATGCTTCTCCATTTCCTAAGGTTTCTCAGGAGCCAGGCAGAGAGGGGAGGGGTGATATTTCAGGCCATGCCTCCTCCCAGCCACCTCAGCTTTTGTGGCTTCTGTCCCCTCTCCATACTTCTCCTCCGTGGGCTTATCTGGCTCCTCTTTCATGCCTCAAAGCTTCTACTTAAGCTGACAGGTATCTACTGGAAGGCTGAGGGGACTGAGGGCAATCATAGAACAGCAGGAAAACATTCAGAATCAAATACTGGACACGGTGTTTGTTCAAGACTCTTCTCTCCATGCAAGGATCTGACTCTGAAGCCACAGAGCCTGCTCTCTCCTGGACACTTCTCTCTTTCTGCCTCACTTTGTCCACGTCCCTCAGGGACCACATACTTCCTCCCTCTAGAGGAGCTTCTGGAATAATCTTTTACTTTATTACCCAGACCAATTTATCTCTCTTCATTTTAGTTATCTCCTCCCAGTTCAGGTCCACAAAGAGCCATTCACTCATGAACCTCATTATGATTCTTTAAGAAGGAAGGCATATTGATCATTTCCCTCTCCCGGTTTAAATATAAAAACTTCCTTTCTGTCATATTTGAGGTTGAATTATTAATAGGAATCCAGTCTTTGAGATTATACAGCATAGCTAATGCCTTTTGGGATTTGTGTTTATAACTCTTAGGTTGCAAATTGACCCTTCCCACTCTGGATAACTTAGTAATTCTGGACCAAGTGGTCTTTTCACTTCATTCCCCCCTCTCCAGCCCACTTGACCACTCTGATAGTGAATTTGGAATATCTCAGTTCAATGCTGAGGCAAGTTGCTGGCAATTCAAAACCCATTTGGATTTTGGGCGTCGTGAAAAACAAACAACATTGATGTTTCATGTGAACTCACTTATTGTGTTTGAGAACACTGGCTTCTAACCAGCATTATCAGTGATCGTCAGTTACTTGCCTTCTTAGGCCTTGAGGAGTACACTAGTGTCAAAGTATAATTTTCACAAGGTTACAAACATAACTGTTGTACAAAATTAAAGTGAGTATGCACTAAAGGTCTGTTTATCTCATTCATGAAAGATCAAAACTGGTTCCAAGGAATATAGGAAAAACAGATTATCTATAGTCACTTAAAAAACCATACTTTAATAAATATCTAAATTACACATATTTGTTATATCATACAGGGCAAAACTTAGACCTTTAGGTTGTGATCTTTTTTACCAGGCAGAAACAATTTCTCTGTGAGCAAATTCATTTGTATTGCTATTGGACAAGAATAATTTTCATTGCTTACATTTTCTACAGGTTAACATATACAATCAATAGTAAATAATATCCAATAAAAGTACATATCACACCTGAGAGAACTAGGTATTCCTTAGTTGGCCCATTGGACATTGCTCCAGTGTGATATAGAAAGGATATGCAGTTACCTTTTTCTTTGTTTCCAAGTTTTGGCTATTTTTTTCCCTTAATATAAGAAAACAATTGTATTTTCTTCAACTTTTTTAAGCTTTATCAATCATTAAAAATTCTTGCTCAACTCTATGATGGTTATTTTAGAAAACAATGTAGTTAACTGCAGGCTTCCCAGGCAGCGCTAGTGGTAAAGAATCCACCTGCCAATGCAGGAGATGCAAGAGACGAGGGTTCGATCCCTGGGTTGGGAAGATACCCTGGATAGGAAATGGCAACCCATTCCAGTATTCTTGCCTGAGAAATTCTATGGACAGAGGAGCCTGGTGGGCTACAGTCCATGGGGTTGCAAAGAACTGAACACAACTGATCAACTGAGCACACACACACACACACACACACACACACACACATAGTTAATACACTTCCAAGTTTTAACATTTCCCTCCCCCTCTCCCCCTGCAATGCTTTCTTATTTATTTAGAATGATCTATGAATAGGTTGATGCATTTACCTTATCCCCTAGAGCAAGATATTTATATACATGCAGAAAAATGAACAGAATTGGCTATGGTTTCTGCAACATGACACCTAGCGTGACCGGACACTGGGCTAAAAGTACTATGATTGTGCTTTCTCTGGATATAAAAAGACATAGTATTTCCTCTCCATTAAGTTTGACATGTTAACGTCATAGAACCTCAAGAAGAAATGAAACAATAAATTCTTCTGGGTGAGAGGCATGATTTTAAATATATTAAGGGGAGGAAAGTGTAAAATGCATTGATCTGACTGCTTCTCTTCTGACGGTCATCATCATCACAGAGCAAATGTACAGTTTTGAGGGAGCAGAGGACTTCTCAAGCTGAGCATGTGAGCTGTCCTCACTTCAGGGACTGCCCAACTGCTTCCCAGCAGGCGTCCGGAGGATACTGCCTTCTGATACATGAGGGACAAGGGACGCTTCTAGCAGTTCCTGCCTATTAGCACAACAGGAAGGAGATGGCTCAGAGATAAGGAGACACAGGCAAGTGTTAGCTGTGCTTTGGAAACATTACATTAACAAACAGCTTCAGTGTCCATCCGCAGCCTCCCAGCCTCCCAGCCAGAGCTCCAAATTCCACTCTAATCCCACAGAATTCCCACCGCTCCCCTTTGACTGAGCTATTGCGGAAATTCTTTCTGCAGCTGTTGGGGAGACTGGTCGCCCTCAGAGGAGAGTAGCAATGACGGCACGAGCTACTGCTTATCCAAAACATCATCTCCTCACCCACGAAGGAGGAGTAGGATGAGGAAAATCTGAAATCTACTGGTAATCTCTGCGCTTAAATATTGATTAGACTGTGATAAACCCCATGTTACAAAAGGACTATGGATTAGTCCCCAAATCAGCCCTGTTCATAAGGTTAAATTTCCTTTTTATTTCCCTTCTTGAAGAACAATATGGGAAAAAGGCCAAAGGATGACGGGAGTGTAGCTGTAAATATCTCTGAATTTTACAAAATTGCATAATGTGCCTATTTATATAATTGGGGTTGCACCAGTGTCACACAGGGAACACTGCCTTTTTTTTTTTTTTTTGTATTTTTGTTATTGTAAAATATACATTAAAGTTACCATTTTAACCACTTTTAGGTGTATAATTTGGTGACATTAGGCACATTCACAATGATGTGCAGCCATTGAAAGTGAAAGTGAAGTCGCTCAGTCATGTCTGACTCTTTGCAACCCCATGGACTGTAGCCTATCAGGCTCCTCTGTCCATGGGATTTTCCAGCCAAGAGTGCTGGAGTGGATTGCCATTTCCTTCTCCAGGGGATCTTCCCAACCCAGGAATCGAACCCTGGTCTCCCGCATTGCAGTCAGATGCTTTTCCATCTGAGCCCATTACCACCATCCATTTCCAGAAGTTTTCAACATCCTGAACAGAAACTGTGACCCAGTAAACAATAACTCCTCATTCCCTCCTCCCCCATCCTTGGTAACCATGTATTTTCGCCTCTATTGACTACTTTTGGTTCCTCATATAAGTGGAATCATATTTGTCTTTTTGTGTCAGGTTTATTTCATTTGGCATGTTTTCAGAGTTCAACGGTTACTTTCAATGCTTCATTGATGAATCTCTTATAGAGAGAGTAACTTAGCCTGTAGTATCTTGTGATATGATTTAATATGTCTCAAACTCAAAATCCTGTTTTGCCTTACAAAACAGCTGGCAGTAGGGCTCTGATTACTTTTTTTTCAAGTCAGGTATTGCCTCTGTAAAATCTAAACAGGGAAAAAAGAACAGTAAGACTCTTCAGCAAGTGATTAATTTTGGCTGCAAGCATGACTTGCAATTCAGTAATAAAATGAAATCTTCCTCTTGTACCTAGATTGAACAAAATCAACAACAATATGTTCTGTTCACTGATCCTTCCTGTGAGCCAAGGAGAGATGGGACCATGACGGATGCCACTAGTTAGATGATAATGAAATGCAATTTGTGTCCAGCAGACGCAGCAGAAACACTCCCAGGCACAAGAGAAATCTGCCCAGATGTTATTCTCCATTTTTCAAAGCCAATTCCTTCTCCATGTTGTGCCCAGGATGCTACCTTTTCTAGACTGAGGCTCAAGCATTGATTGTCATGCCCAATGAACCAGTGTACCTAGTAACCAGCCAATCAGAGCTTCTTTCATGCTTGAATACCAAATAGAGGAGTGGGACGGTAGGAACTGAGAGAATAATAGAAAGGAAAAATAAGATCAAGTATGATCATGTAGAAACCCCCAACCTAGTTCATCCCAGCTGTACTCCAGTTGCAATCAGTGGCTGCCAGGTATACCTCAAAACAGCCATAACAAAAAAGTAAATTCTACTTTAGGATAAACTTCTCATGAGCAGTTCCCAGTTGTATCCAAATTCATGCCATCAAATGAAAGCCTCAAATTATGTGAAGCTTAAAACACAAACACAGGCAAATACACATGCAAGACCAAAATGAGATACCGTGAAGGGAATAAATTAGCACCAGCTGCAGCCCAATTAAGCAAAGGCTTCCACGAGGGAAAGCTTACTTGTGATTTACCTAAACAAACCCTCTTCCTTTTTGTTGCAATTTGCTGCTTATTAATTTTTCTTATTAAAATGACTACAAAGAGGAACCAAGAGCATTGTTATCACATCAGGAGAAAAAAAACCCAGTTCTTCCAATCAAAAGAATGCTTTGAAAGGATATTTTTAGTCAAATATTTGTAACATCTTAAAAATATTTAAAATTAAAAAAGCAAAGTTACATATGTACATATTTAAAAGAGTCAAAACTTATGATGAAAAAACAATAATTTCCAGCTCCATCTGTTCTTACCTCTTCAGAGGCCACAACTTTCAAATCTCTCAGCCATTTCTTCTAGAGTTTGTCTCCATAAGTACACTTTTCTGGATAATATGCTTCCATTGTGATTTCTGGATATGAATTTTTACCTTATCTATTGATTTCCTGTTTGAAGAAGATTTTGCTGCCTTTCATATGAGACCTGCCACTACGAATCTCTCATCTCTCCTCCAAACTCCCAATACTGAGGGGAGGAGGGAGAAAAAGCTGAAGAAAGTCTGAGGTCTTATGCTACTGCATATTGTGAAGCACACATTTATGGGCAAAGAAGAAAATAAAATCAGCCAGCTCTTACAGTTCTAAGCACATTACAGATATCAATTCATTTACCCCTCACAGTGATTCTACAAAGTAGACATTAGGCTTATCCTCATTTTACAGATGAGAAAACTAAGGCACAGAGAGTTTAAGTAACTAAGAGATGCTTTAAGTCATCCATAGTCTCTACACTATATCCAAGGTAATAGATGTGACTGCTCTTTCAGGGTAAGAAGCAATACACACTTGCTAAGGAGATAATGATCTTGTAGACGATGACAGTGTTGGAGATGCCTGGCCAGTGCTGGACACACATATGCAGCTGGGTATCAGCAAGAAGACCTACAGAAGTTGGTCCATATTTTGTAGGGGAGTGATGTGTATGCAATTTAGCAGTCTCTCTTTAAGAAAAAGAGCATGACATTGCTACCAAATGAATGTTTGTTTAGAGTGAAAAAGAAATAAAAGAAAATCAGAAATCTAAAATACCAATTTTTAGATTTAGATTTAGATTGTGAACAATACCACAGACATTACAACATTCATATAAACAACATCATATATTCATTAACAGTCTGACATACCTCTCTAGTTTCCCATTTTGGTTGCCTGCTGTTTGAGTGCCTTTTATAGATCAACAATCTTTGAGATTTCTATGGTGGTGCAGTGGTAAGACTTTTAACTTCCAGTGCAGGGGATGCAGGTTCAGTCCCCGGTCAGGGAGTTAAGATCACACATGCCTCTCGGCCAAAAAGCAAAACATAAAACAGATAAAATATTGTAACAAATTCAATAAAGACTTTAAAAGATAGTCTGCATCAAAAAATTTTTTTTAAAAAACAGTCTTTTAAAATGTTATTTTCTAATGAAAGCCTAGAAAGCAAATTCATTCTTTGCGCTACCATGATTGATAAAAATGTGTTTTTAGTATTAATCTTTTAGCATTTTATTTTAGTTTTACAGCTTGTTATTGGAAACATGAATTTTAGCATTTGTCCAATTTGAGGACATCTCTAATATAGAGACCTGTCATAATGAGCTAACAATTTCAGGGCACTTCTTGTTTTATTGTGTTGTGTCTGTCTTGCTTATTCTTTGAATTGATGACATTCATAAACCAGAGACTGGAAAGGGACCCAAAGTGTAAGCCCTTCAGTTCACTACTCAAGGCCTTAAGCTCCTGACCTCTAACAAATGCCCAGGCTGATATGACCCTCACCTCACAGCTCTGATGTTACAGCTCACTTCCAGGAGACAGAGTCTGTTGTTTCTTCAGGAAAGAAACTGGTATCCTATTCTCTTAAGAGCCAATCAGGTCTCATCTCCCAGGCTGGAGACTGAAGTGCGTCGGCAGTGATGGCTGTGTGATTCAGGCCATGCTTGCGGGGCTGGCAGTAGCATTGAGAGGCAGGAGGCTTAGGCAGCCCCTGGAGCTCAAGCCATGACTCATTCCAGGAAGGAAGCCAGGGCTGGATGGGCAAAGACTGAGCCGAAAATGCTAATGAGAAGACTTGCCAGACTGTGCCTGAGCTGAAAGGCAACTATGCATTTCATCTTTCAAATCAAACCCCTGAGACATTCCACCAAAATAAAGAGATAAATCTCCATTTGAACAACTTTCATTATAAAGCAATGGAAAGAGCAAAGTAGGGTTTGTTCTGACTAGAATAGCTGTCAGGAGACTTGAGTCTTGCTGCTTGTTTAAGTCTGCAGTGAGTAAGTTATTTCACCCCAGCCTACAGTTCCTCACTAAGTGGGACTGCTGGAATGAGTCACCAACTCAGTCCTTTTCAGGACCCTGGACCAGCCAAACAAGAGTGTAAATGATAATGGACAGTGGCATTCCGCAACAAATTAGAATATAATTGGAAGCAGTAAAGAAAGTTCTTTTCTCCAAATTTAGTCACTGGTGTGCAAACTTGATCAGAGGAATAGACTAACTTTTAAGAGTAAAAATCAAAAGCTTCCTGGTATTAGTTGTCTTTAAGAATGAGCGTGCAGTATTTTTTTCTGATCAATATTTTTTTCTTATTTTAAAAACCATTATTGTTATCTCTGATAATAAAAGTAACACATGACTGTAATAAAAGTTACAAAGTATATGCCATAAAATAGTAGAAGTCCCTATAAACCCCAGAGATAAACACTGCTTGGTTTATACTTGTCCAAATATTTTTTAGTGCATACTATTACAGATCTTTAGAGTATTTATAAATTGAAATAAGAACATACATAATGCCTTTTCACTTTTACTTTTTTCAAAAACCTTGGCTCTCAATCATGGACATCATTCCATATCAATACATGCAGAGCGGCTTCTCCTTACGTCGCCTTCATGTCCCACTGTACAGAAGTATCATGAGTGTTTAATGCTATTGGCATGCATTTGGGTTGTTTCCAATCTTCCTAAATAGGAACAGCATTGAATACAATTCTTGTGCAATAATCTTTGTGCACATCTGCAAGTGTTTCTGCAAAAGGAATCCTAGACAAGGAATTGCTGTGTCAGGGACTATGCACATATTTCTTTGAACAGATACTGTCAAACCATCTTCTAAAAGAATTGAGGCAATTTATACCCACCACTGCTACTACATAAATGAGCCTGCCTTCTTCTCTCTCACTTTTGCTAACACTTGTACTCCCAAACTTTTTTTTAACAATCTAATTTCCGTAACTGCAAGGAGATCAAATCAGTCCATCCTAAAGGAAATCAGTCCTGAATATTCATTGGAAGGACTGATGCTGAAGCTGAAACTCTAATACTTTGGCCCACCTGATGTGAAGAGCTGATTCATTAGAAAAGACCTCCATGCTGGGAAAGATTGAAGGCAGGGGGAGAAGGGGACAACAAAGGATGAGATAGTTGGATGGCATCACTCACTCAATGGACATGAGTTTGAGCAAGCTCCAGGAGATGGTGAAGGACAGGGAGGCCTGGCGTGCTGCAGTCCATGGGGTCGCAAAGAGTCATTTGGACACGACTGAGTGACTGAACAACAGCAACAACATCCACAACTGTATATTAAGTTTCTGCTGAAGCGATTTTTTTTTCTCTTTAGAATCACCCTAATTTCTACCAAAGACAAATTAAGACTAATTTACTTGCAAAATAAGTTTAGTCTCATTAAACTTGGCTGATTATTTACAGAAGTCCAGCAAGAATAGCCATTGACCAAATAAGCTCTTTTGAATCTGCTTTACTGGAATTTTTCGTATGGAATTTCCAGATTGAAGTTTTTAAATGCCTCTCAAGGCCAGGAAACCAGGCCAAGGACTTGCCATCAGGCTTGCCTGCAAGACACCACGCTCTTTTTCTAAGGGGCTTTATGGCTCCATAAACTCAGTCTAGTTCCATAAGGCCATTTGGTCATATCTGACTATGTACATGTTCTCAAATATGACATTCCTGTCAAAGCCATGTTTATAATCAATGTTTCCAATTGTGTCCTGTTACACTGAGAACAGATTCTTAGTAAACGTATGCAAATAACTATATTGGCGTGAAAATAAGAGTACTTAACTAAGAGTTTCTAAATTCTAGAGGGATTATATAGGGAAAAAATGTTTCAGTTCTGCTTACAAAGGTATAGTTAAACAAATTGTTGTAAATCATAGTATAAAAGGAAAAGTTTCCTTATATCTAGAAAACAAAGATTTTTAAAAGACAGCAATATTTCAGACAAAAGTTATAAAATTTATAATCATATTCATCACTTCATTAAGTTCTATGTAACTAATTTTTGTTGAACCTGATCTCTTAGCAGTTTTATGAAGCCATCAATTGTCCCATTAAGTTCTGTCATTTCTTATTTAGTTCAGTGATACAATCTGAACATTATCAGAAACCTATATTTGCTAAAAAGTCCTTTCTACAAATCTTGAAGATGAAGTATTTTTGTAAAAGAATTAGATTAAAACAATAACTGCCTTCCAATGACAAAAAATAAAAATGGTGTGGTTGAATATCCAATTGCAATGCAATTTTCTCCTAATTCAAAAGATACACCACCTGGCCATTGATGAGTGAGGTTAATAGGGACTCAAACCAAGAAGACACGCAAGGCATTCCTACGAGAATGCAAAGGGTGCAGCCCTCACCAGATCCAGAAAGTCCACGCCCCAGAAGAGCCTGAAAAACAAAGACCTTTGTTGCATCGTTAACAGAGCAATAAATATTGATATGACAAAGACCCCATAGGGACTGGGACCTCTTATGGCAAACTCTTCTGAGAGCTGATAAAGAGATGCTTAGAATCTCAGTCTATCCAATTGGCTGCCAAATGCACACTACTTTGGGTACCTTCAGGATGACAGAGATTAGAGAAAGTTTTCTCATCAACCAACAAGCCAAGCTCTTACAACATTGAACAAGATGAAAGGAAAACCTAATCAGACCAATGGATTTCCTCCTTATGATAAGTGACACAAAAGACGGGGACAAAGAGAAACAGAGACCATCTCTGGGAGGAAACAGATCCACAACTTAAGAGCACTCTGACAAACTTGAAACTGAGTCACCAAGTCTTAAGAAACTAGCTCTAAAAATATCAATATTTTTTCCTGCTAAATCGAATTTTTTTAGAAAAGAGAAAAACTCTTTTCAATAGGCTCTGCAGACAGCCTGATATATATAGTAAAAATTCTCACCTCCTGCTGACTTTTTTCAAGTTGTCCCAAGGTCTCTTAACTGCAACAACTTTGGGGCGAGGAGTGTCCAGCCAGTAAAGTTGCATTATGTCCTGTTGCCAACTGTCAGGGAGGAAGAAATTTTTTCTACCCGTCTAGGTTCTTCTGGCTAGCCTAAGATTAAAATGACATACACAGATTAGCAGGAGAAAATCAACCAAAAATTTAATTACATGAATAAACGAGAGAGACCCAGGAAAACTGAGTAACTTCTCCTCAAATTTAAAGCTTTACCATTCAGATAAACATGTCTTATTTAAATTTCTCACATTTGGATTTACTGCTATATAAGATAAAAGGATATGTAAGGATTCACTAATAATAAATCATCAAATAATGAAGCTTCCCTGGGGGCTCAGATAGTAAAGAATTTGCCTACATTGTGGGACACCCAGGTTCAATCTCTGGATAGGGAAGATCACCTAGAGAAGGGAATGGCTACCTACTCCAGTATTCTTGCCTGGAGAATTCCAAGGACAAAGGAGCCTGGTGGACTACAGTACATAAATAATAAACATAAATAAATAAAGCAGTAAAAAAAAAATAGCATAGTACTTTCTTAAGCTTTCTTGAGTTTCTTAGGCTTTCTTTAAGCTTAAGCACATAAATTAATAAATTATTAAATGAAAGTACAAATGACTCAAGTGGCTGTTATACATTGGAAGCACCATGAGCCCACTTCAGTTTCGCACACTTAGGAGGTTCCAGAATTGAGGCTGTGCTCTGGTTCCTGCCACCTTCTGAGCAACCACTCATACCCTTGGGCCCACATATCTGGATACCCTCTACAGTAGCAGGGAGACAGGCGGGGCAAGATGGCTAACAGCACATATCAACAAGAGCAGGAAAGGGAAATGTCTCCAAGATTCTTCCTTCAAATACTAATAGAACCCCAAGTTCAATGTCTGTTCTATCAGTGGACATTTGTTGTAGTTCAGTCACTCAGTTGTGTACGACTCTTTGTGACCCCATGAACTACAGCACGCCAGGCTTCCCTGTCCTTCACTATCTCTTGGAGTTTGTGCAAACTCGTGTCCATTGAGTTGATGATACCATCCAACCATCTCATCCTCTGTCTCCCTCTTCTCCTCCTGCCCTCAGGCTTTCCCAGCATCAGGATCTTTTCCAATGAGTGAACATGGCTGGTCTTTAAAATGTGATGAGCTAGGTGGACTCATAAAAGTTTCTCTCTTTTACAGAACCAGTGTTGTTCAGTCCTGGCAGCAGTGTTGTCTTGGAAATGGGAGTTCCCTTGGAAAAGGGCCTATTTGTTTGATTTCTAATGTTTTCCCTAGTCGAGAATCGCATGAACAGGGTCAAATAAGATTCAAATAGTATGAGATGAACTGATGAAAAGTAAGCGTCTCAGTCCAGCTCTCCTGTCTTTCCACACCTGCTAATAATTTCTGGTATATGCTTCCAATAATTTCTTCTGCACACACATACATGTCAATTTTGGACATAAATAAAAGCATATTATGCACACTATTGTGTCCCTTGTTTTTTTCCCAGCTGACATACTGTGTGATCTTCACATAGGATGTATCTCAGTCTTCTTAATATCTGCACGGTGTCCTGTGAGGGCTCTGCCACAGTTTATTTTGCCAGTGCTCTGCTGAAGAGGCCTGAGGCTGAACTTCCCATCATTTGGGCAGGATGTACACATAGCCATTTGTGCATATATGCTTGTACAATTCCTAAAATGGAATTGCCGTGTCATAGGATTTTTGCATTTTTAACTTGGCTAGATATTCCCAAAAGCTTTCCAAACTCTAGTTTTCCCATTTCACATTCCTGCCAACAGCATGAAGGGCCTTTCTTCACTCCCTCAAAAGATGCTCTTTACGGATTAGCAATCCCACACATACTATACAAAATAAAAACATGCTCAGGAAATGGATTTCTAAATGAAAGATCCAAATTACACAAATTGGAAACTGTCAGGACCCCTTGAAGGGGTCAACTGGGTTCCATTGACATGAGCCTCTCTGTATTTATTTTTTTTAATTTTAAATTCTGTATTGAGTTTGTTACAATATTGCTTCTGTTTTATGTTTTATTTTTTTGGCCAGGAGGCATGTGGGATCTTAACTCCCTGACCAGAAATCAAACCTGCACCCCCTGCACTGGCAGGCCAAGTCTTAACCCCTGTACCACCAGGTAAGTCACTGAGTCTCTTTTTATGATAACATCATTTGTCTCCATTTACTCTGGGATCTTTGGGAATCACACCAATTCTGCAATCTTACCCATAAATTACTATCTCTGAAGGAGGTGACTGTCCCAACACCTCTTAAGTGCTCACCCTGAAACAGTTATCTAGCACATTCTTCCATTCTGAAGCTGGAACTTGTTCCCTACCCCCAAGTTATTACCAGAATCATTCTCCATTGCCCCTGAATATCCTCTGCTCTAACTGAGCCACTGACTGCCCAAGGAGAAAATGACCACCCTCACTGCCATTGATAATAATGCTGCCTTCAGATTATGTAGACCTTCTCAATCAAAGTGTTCATAATATTTAAATATATGTTACCTCACTTATACATGGATGGTTATTTAGAATGGGATAAATAAAATAGACATTTATGTAATTAAAATGAGACTTGATATTACTACACTACCTAAAGTTGCCTTCCCTGGTAGCTCAAACTGTAAAGAATCTGCCTGCCAATGCAGGAGGCCCAGGCTCGATCCTTGGGTCAGAAAGATACCCTGGAGAAGGGAATGGCAACCCACTCCAGTGTTCTTGCCTGAATAATTCCATGGCCAGAGGAACCTGGCAGGGTACAGTCCTTAGGGTCACAAAGAGTCGGACACGACTGAGTGACTAACACTTTCACTTCTTTTCACTTACTTCATTTATGGTCACATGGCCTTGCCAGGACCAGGAAAGGTATTGTTGAAACTTTGTGGAGATATAGGGAGAGATTATCTTGTTTTCCTCTGCAGCAGCCATGAAAATGAGATCCTGGGCCAAGGTCCCAGGATAAATTAAGGTGGATCCAAGGAAACTAGGTAACAAAACTTGAAAGAAATCCATTAAATGATGGTTCTCTTTTAAGTTTGATTTCCTCTGAATCTGTGAGTGACATTTAAAACTGCAGAGTCAGAGGAAAGGGGGGCCACTGAGATGCCAGACCTCCTTCCAGTGGGCATGAGTGTGTTGGCAGACAGTCTCGTGTCTCAGTCTGGCCCACTGGAGGGGACAAGTGCCAGGACTCTTTTAACCTCTGATAAAAGGATAAGGAAGTGTTGTGAGGATGGTTAGGGAAGAAGAAGTGGGAAGAACAAATTTGGCAGTTTCTCTCCTGCTGCTGGTTCAACAGGTACCTGAGTTTAGCATGATGCAGTAGGTTCATTTAGGTATCTTCAGTTCAGTCGCTCAGTCATGTCCGACTCTTTGCAACCCCATGGACTGTAGCAGGCCAGGCTTCCCTGTCCATCACCAACTCCTGGAGCTTGCTCAAACTCATGTCCATCGAATCGGTGATGCCATCCAACCATCCCCTCCTCTGTCATCCCCTTCTTCTCCTGCCTTCAATCTTTCCCAGCATCAGGGTCTTTTGTAACAAGTCAGTTGTTCGCATCAGGTGGCCAAAGTATTGGAGTTTCAGCTTTAGCATCAGTTTTTCCAATGACTATTCAGGACTGATTTCCTTTAGGATTGACTGGTTTGATCTCCTTGAAGTCCAAGGGATTCTCAAGAATTTTCTCCAACACCACAGTTCAGAAGCATCAAATCTTTGGTGCTCAGCTTTCTTTATAGTCCAACTCTCACATCCATACATGACTACTGGAAAAACCACAGCTTTGACTAGACAGAACTTTGTTGGCAAAGTAATGTCTTGGTTTTTTAATATGCTGTCGGGGTTGGTCATAGCTTTTCTTCCAAGGAGCAAGCATCTTCTAATTTCATGGCTGCAGTCACCATCTGCAGTGATTTTGGAGCCAAAAAAAAACACAAAGTCTATCACTGTTTCCATTGTTTCCCCATCTATTTGCCTTGAAGTGATGGAACCAGATGCTATGATCTTCATTTTCTGAATGCTGAGTTTTAAGCCAATTTTTTCACTCTCCTCTTTCACTTTCATCAAGAGGTTCTTTAGTTCCTCTTCACTTTCTGCTGTAAGGGTGGTGTCATCTGCATATCTGAGGTTATTGATATTTCTCACAGCAATCTTGATTCCAGCTTGTGCTTCATCCAGTCCAGCATTTCTCATGATGTACTCTGCATATAAGTTAAATAAGTAGGGTGACCATATTCAGCCTTGATGTGCTCCTTTCCTGATTTGGAACCAGTCTGTTGTTCCATGTCCAGTTCTAACTTGCTTCTTGACCTGCATACAGATTTCTCATGAGGCAGAGAAGGTGGTCTGGTATTCCTATCTCTAAGAATTTTCCACAGTTTGTTGTGATCTACACAATCAAAGGCTTTGGCATAATCAATAAAGCAGAAGTTGATGTTTTTCTGGTATTCTCTTGCTTGTTTGATGATTCAACGGACGTTGGCAGTTTGGTCTCTGGTTCCTCTGCCTTTTCTAAATCCAGCCTGAACATCTGGAAGTTCACGGTTCATGTACTGTTGAGAGGTAAATTTACATTAGTATTCTTTAGAGTTCACAAAGATCAACTCAAGTAGTGAATGGTTATTTGGGTGAGAGAATCCCTACAGGTCTGAGAGGGCCTGTATATCTCATCCAGGACCTAATTTATTTGGGAAAGTAATGTTTATGGTGGGATGCTTGGTTTTTAGAGAGAACCAGGAAGTGACCTGCTGGCTGCTCTGACCTCTCCAGTCCAGGAAACTGCAGACATCAGTTGTCTTTTGGAAGGCTCCACCAGCTTACCTGGATGTCCCAGGGCAGAACCCAACTAAGGAATCCTCAGAATCTCACTGTGTCCCCAAGGCCACCATCACCAACTAGAACCAACCCCTGGCACAGGAGACTCAGCTGGAAACAGCATGACATCTTCAGTATCCTCAGATGTTCCATGGACTTCCCTCAGGTTTTCAGGAGAAGGCCAGGGGCAGGGAAAGAGAGGAAGAAGTGAGTTAACAGTTGTTACACCTACATTCTGTGCCTGGAACTATGCTAGAAGCACACTTCAGTGTTCATCAGTTTGCTGGTGGTAGGTACCAGTACAGACATTCTAAATGGGGAAACTCGAGGATCAGAGAAGTTCAATAACTTGCCTGGAGTCATAGAGCCCTACAGTGTCTATGTGGACATATGCTAATTTGGCCATCCTGCATCCCTTCCTTGTTCTTAAGCAACAACACTATCTCTCCTGAGTTCAAATAGGACCAACCCCAGGGGTGTACATGTGACTCAGAACCAGCCAATCAGCAACCTCACCCAGACCTGTTGAACCCCTTGGCAAAGACATTCTCTCTCTTCCACCCATCCTTGTGCTAAGGATCACACAATTCTAGAGTTGCTGAGGAAGATTCTCCTTAGAGTGAGGCCAGCGGAAAGATAATCAGAGCAGAAAGAGAGAAAGAGACAGATTTCCAATGACATCTTTGAGCACTTGGATGTTACTGTATCTGAAAGCCGAACATCTCCCTAGATATTTCAGTTATGTGACCAATGGAACCTTTGCTTATACTATTTTGATTAGTGCAGTAAAAAGCTGGAATTTGAATCAGTTTTGACTGACTCCAAAGCCAATGACATTTCCATTACACCACACAGTGCTTTTTCCCAAAAAGACAGCACTTGCTGAGCCAGCATTTTCTTACGGCCGATACTCACACCCAGTAGCTCTTTTCAGAGTACATGTCCATTCTGGGCTCAAGGCCACATCTATTCTGGCCCATTGCCAGAGTCACCCCTCTTCAACAGATACATGCTCACATGCACACATTTCTTTGGGGGTTGGTGGCTGGAAAAGTTTCCCTTGGTATCTGGCCCCCAATCATACTCTGTGACCTTGTGCTGTGTTGCAACCTACCCAAGCTGTGGTGGTGCAGGACCCTTAAAGGTGCCAGCTGAGATCTTGCTGGGACCCCAAGTGCTTTGGGGAAATGGGTTCACTAGCAATCATCACAGTGTTCCTGGGAAAACATTGCCAGGAGATCGTCTCTGTTGGTTTGTCTCTGTCTGCTTGGGCTGCCATAACAAAATACCATAGACCACAAGGCCTAAGAAACAGAAATTTATTTTCTCACAGTTTTGGAGGCTGGAAAGTCCAAGATCAAGGTGCCAGCAAAGTAAGTTTCATTCTGAGGCTTCTTTTCTTGGCTTGTAGGTGGCACCATCTCACTGGATGGATGTTTGTATGGTCTCTTCTTGCCTGTAGGGGTTGGGGATGTGTGTGCATGGTGGGGAGGGATGTGTAGGTGGGGTGGGAGGACTAGCGAGAGTGTTCTCTGATGGTATATTTTCTTACAAGGACATTAATCCTCTTGGATCTTATGACCTCATTTAACTTTAATTACTTACATAAATTATTTCCAAATACAATCATGTTAGGGCTTCAACCTATGAATTTGGAGCAAGACAGAAACATTCAGTCCATAACAGAGATGTCCTGGAGGTTTTCAGGCCAAAGAGATGTGGAGAAAATGCAGAACAGAATATACAAGAGAATTTGCAGGCAGTTGGTGCCACTTCCCAGAGTCCAGGCTTGATACTTGGCAGTGCTCAGGATAGGTGGGTGGCTTCTGGACCTGAGCTTCTCTGCTGTCTCATTACAAGACAACATGCTGGCTTTTCTTCTCTTGTTCTGGTAGCAATATGTCGGGATTAGCTGGTGTCAAGATAAATCCACATCTTAAGGTTGTGGTATCCCAACTGGGAAAAGTAAATTAGTTAACTGAAAATGAAAAATAGGAAAATAAAACTAGCAAATTCTCCAAACATATCGGGCCAATTTAAAACCCAGGTTAACATTGATTTATTGTTTTAATAAGATTCCTGTGTAAGGAAAAATGACTGGTCTGCAACATAAATAAGTACATGGGAATGTGTTCATTTGTCTGCAGTATACAAAAGCAACAGGCAAATGACTCCTCAAGCTTTATGTATTCTTTTCTTTATTTTTAAAACTACTGGGCCTTAAAGCATTTTCCTAAGACTAATGTCCACAGAATTATATAAAAGACAGTCAATATTCTGCATTCACTCTTCACCAGAAATGGTGAAGTTCTGAGAAAGCACTGGTCCAGGGCTTTCCAGCCAGGACAGCCCCATGGCCAAATGAGAAGATACCACATGGAGGGACAGCTGGACCTGCCCCCACCCTCGATGCCAGCCCAAACCAAGGCCATCGTGCTGTCACAAAGTTGCCACTATAGTTCTGAGGCTTCAGGAAGCAGTGACACCCCCTCCTCTTCAATGAGTCAAGTTCACCTCATTGTCTATCTCAAGTTCACCCATAATGCAGAGCTGTGGGCAAGGGTTCTGGGCCCTCTCACTGTACACTCAGGAAGAGGTGGTCATGGAAAGCTGTGGGCACCTCCATCTGACAGCAAGGTCAGAGGAAGTGAAAAGTGAAAGTGAAAGTGAAATCGCTCAGTCGTGTCCGACTCTTTGCGATCCCATGGATTGTAGCCTACCAGTCTCCTCAGTCTATGGGATTTTCCAGGCAAGAATACTGCAGTGGGTTGCCATTTCCTTCTCCAGGGGATCTTCCTGACCCAGGGATCAAACCCTGGTCTCCTGCATTGCAGGCAGATGCTTTACCGTCTGAGCCACCAGGGAAGCCCAGGTCAGAGGAAAGGTGCCCAAAATCACAGCCAAGGTCCAGACAGTCCATGGCTAACCCACAGCCTGGGAAAAGCACATTGTCATCTCTGACTCTTAGCACAAAAGCCAGAGACCCAAGAACCATTTCCAGACCTTGCAAAGGTCGGCAGAGCCAAGCATCCAGGTCCCTTGGGAAATAACCTCTTAGGAAGTAACAGACTCTATCAAAAAGCCATGGAGCACACAATAGATTTAACTGTTTCCAGAGTTTTATCTCTTGAGCTGACCAGAGGATACATGGGTATTTCTTGTATTTTTCCTCATCCTCTTTTTCAAAATGTCTTAAATATTGTAGAATACATTAAAAAGATAAAATTACATTAAGAAAAGAAGGCATTGAAGCAAGAAGTAGGAATATTTTTTGAACCTCAGAGTGCTTAAGGAATCTGAAGTGGACTAAAGAATTGTGTTTCATAAGAAATTCAGATAAGATACATCCCATCTAAGGCCAGCAATGTTTTAAATTTTTTGTCCAGGGGAAAAGAAATAGAGCACATCAGCTACTGAGATAAACACTAAAATATTAGCCATAGACCACTCTGCTACTTGTTTGGACCCAATAGAATGGAAAAGCCACAACTTCCATCCTTTTACATTCATTCCATTCTTACAAAGCCCATTTTCATTATGTAGTTTCACACAGAGTCCCAGAAAGGCCTTTTACCTTTTCACTGTGAAGGATGAAGTTTGGACACATTGTGTGAGGAGGGTGAGCACAACCTGGTAAGGAGCAGAACTCAGAAACCAAGGCACTTTGCTCCATAAACCCCTCAGTCCTCACCAAAGGCATAAAGTCTCAGTTAGGCTCAAAGGCATTCCTCTTGCCCCACCATTTAGCAATCTCGTGTGTATCAGATTTTAGATAGCATTAATTGGAAATAGACATTTATCATTACTGATTTGTATTTGATAGGTATTTATAATACTGGCTTATCAACAAACAGTAGAAGATAAAAAGGCTGAGGAGTAATGGGGGTTGGAAAGGGTTCATGAAAAGATGGAATCTCTGTCAGGAGGCACTGGTTCATATTAACAATTCCATGAAACTGATTTCCCTGGAAAACACTGTAGCTGAAAACCCAAGGTATTCTTTCAGAATCACTGCAACTTTTATCTTTTGGGGAGTGTCTGCACATATGTAACTATGTATGTGTTTTTTAACTGAACTGTTTCTTGCTTTTGATAATAAGGAGGGTTTGTTATATACAGTAAGCACATATCCCAAATAAGCTAAATGTGGCTTTGGCTCCATTAAAAGTGATAACTTCAATGTGGTTAGGTTGATTAATGAGTTACTAGTTGAGTCAATCAATGGAAATAAAATGAATATGGTCATATATGAATAATTGGTTGGGGGTGGTTAAAAAGAATATAATGGACCTATCTGATAAACTATACAGCCCTCATGCCCACCTGGAGAACTGTATCCCCAAAAAGCTTACAAGAAAACCTTCAGAACTGTAGTGTGATGTGGTGGGTAAGAAGTGCATCAGCTCAGGAGTCAAGCTGATTTGGGTGGAATTTGGATCAACTTTTCACTAGATGTGTGACCTTGGGTGCCAAGCTCCTCACCTATAAATGGAAATAACCCCTGCCTGGATGATGGTTGTGAGGGAAAGTAAAACTGGATGAAAAGCTCCAAGCCCAGGGACTGGAACATAGCGGACACTCAACACAGAGTAATTTCCCCTTCCACCTCAGAAAAAAATGTTTTTATTTAGAAGAATGAGTCTAGGTTTGAATTCACTATAGGGACAGCAAAAGAAAATGAAGGAATGGGATTCTATCTATGGCTTCTATTCTATCTATGGATTCTATCTATTCTCTCCATGGCTTCAAAACCCTTATGAGAGTTTTTGATTACTGACTTAAGCGACCAATACGCAGGGGTACAGTTTTTTAGGTATTAAATATGGAAATCCTTCCTTACCATTTGCTAGGTTGCCTCTGAATCAAGTCTCTGTATTACCAACCCAACCACCTGGAAAGCCTAACCTTCCCTCAATCCAGCAAACAAAGGGTTAATGCCTAGTCATTAGGGTGGGAGGTGAGAGAGCGCTGCTTCAGAAGCTTCTTTAGAGCTCAGGTTAGTTGTCCATTCTGATACACAGGAATTATCACCTTGTCCTGAAACTGAAAGTGTTAGTCACTCAGTCATACCCGACTCTGTGACCCCCTAGACTGTAGCCCAATAGGTTCCTCTGTTCATGGAATTCTCCAGGCAAGAATACTAGAATGGGTAGCCATTCCCTTCTCCAGGGGATCTTCCCAACTCAGGGATCAAACCTGGTCTTTTGCATTGCAGGCAGATTCTTTACCTTCTGAGTCACCAGGGAAGCCCTCACCATGTCCTGTTGTTGTTTAGTCGCTAAGTCCTGTCTGACTCTTTGCGACGCTATGGACTACTGCATGCCAGGCTTCCCTGTCCTTCACCATCTCTCAGAGCTTGCTCAAACTCATGTCCTTTAAGTTGGTGATGCCATCCAACCATCTCATCCTCTGTTGACCCCTTCTCTTTCTCCCCCCAATCTTCCCAGCATTAGGGTCTTACTGGTTTCTAAATATTTCATCATTCTGGTTTCTAACCAGTTCTCTCTTCATTCGCCTGTTCTTTAATTCCCAACTTGTTTGCAGGATAACACAGAGAACTTGCAATCACTGTCCTCTGGTGAGGTCCCTTTGTGGACTAGAGCTGGCTGGCCTGGCTGCTGTCTCTTCTACTTGGATAGTTTTCCCACTTAGCTCCAGCTGCTGTGGGTGTCACTTTTCCTGGTAAGATTTGTAATATAAACCAAAAGGGTATAACTGGTGTCCAAGCCTACAGGGTAGCTTTATTTGTTTTGAAGAATTCTGAACCATGAAAGGGGGGAATCTCAACAATGTTGTCTCCTGTGGGTGGGCCTGCTCTGAACTGTGATCTTGGCAACCACCCTCTTCACCCTGCTCCCCAAGGGCATTTCCATCCTTGCAGAGAGCTGATTGGGCTACTCGCAGACCTGGCCTATGCACACACAAACCAGGCAAGTCTGGGCCCATTTCCCTCCAGTGGGGCCCCTCCTAGGAGCCACCCTTTCTCTAGGGTGTCAAGTTCTTGTCAAGGGCCCATGAATCCATATTCACAACAAACACTGCCTTTATTCTTTCCATTAATCTTAAAGACCACATACTTTGTACCCGGTACTGCAGCAGACTCTGTTCTGGCTGGTTTTTAAATGTTATTAGGGACTGTTGTGATTAATAAAACACAAATTTATCCAAAACTTATTGCACTCAAATGCTTTTGGTGACATATTTTAAAAAGCAACCGTTACTTAAAGTACAACTACAGTACTATCCAGTGGGAAGGCTATAAAAGTTGACATTAACAAGAGGTTCGCATCCTAAAAAAGTGAACAGTGTTCTTGTAGCTCATTATGGAGATGAGAGAAAGGTAGAGAAGTTAATGATCAGCATATTAGCAAAGAGACATAAGAACACCAAATCACCACTCTTCTGCGTGGGCGGTCACTATTCTAGCCAGTGGGGTCTTCTTCGTTCTCTATAATTGCAGAATCAAGAGGAAGATTAGGGTAATTCCAGAAACTCAAATCTCAGGAAAGTGTGCCCACATCTAGATAGGACTTTTACAAGCAAGATCAGTGAGGGCTGCTGAATACAAGTATGTCATCACCTCTGGGAGCATGGAGATCTAAGGCGGCTGCAGGCCATTGGAATTAGATTTGCATCTTCTCTTCCTTCCCTCCTCAGCCCCCTGCCCCTCCTGTTCCTCCCTCCTCTGGCTGGTCTTCAGAAAAGTGTTGGCAGGTAGCACCAGGCTGGGACAGCTGCCAGGTTTCTAGATGGAGGAGCTGAGTTGCAGCTGTGTTGGCAGAGAAAGGCATGGAGGAGCCAGAGTAAATGAGGTAAGTCCTGATTCTCCTCCGGAGCCACAGGACGTTTTGAACACATGGGGGCACCTGCTGGCCACATCGCAACAGCTGGTACCAGCAGAGTGCTGCAGATGGACGGAAGCACTGCAACAATGACTGAAATGCAGAATCACCATGCTAGGGCAATGCAGCAAGGGTCAAACCTTATTTCAAACTAAACCCCAACACAAATGATTGTTTTTAATTTCCTTTTTCTGATTATTTACTGCTGATGTTGTAATACATCTTCACAATAATGTTGTAATACACTATTTCAAGCAACCATCTCATAATCTTTCTTCTCTAAGCCCAAATTGGCAGTATTTTAGGGAGTGGCCAGTTTCCAAGGGCAATATGCCAGGTCTCTACAGAATTAAATAAAATGGAGAATTGGCAAAGGGAAGGCGACAAATGTATGTAGTCATCTCTGTGTCTCACATCCAAAAACACATTACTCTTTCCTCAAGAAATTAGACAAGTCGTGACTAAGCAGTGGAGTGGTGGAGGGTTGTCTAGAATAATCTTGGCCAATCTTGAGAACTTCCTGGGGAGTTAATTTCTAATACAAAGTGGATGAAATTATTTAACAAAGAATATGTGGAATGGTTTATGCTTCAATAGCCTTGTGGCACCAGAATCATGCCTGTGTTGTTGTTCAGTCACTCAATGATTTCCAACTCTCTGTGACCCCATGAACTGCAGCATGCTAGGCTTCCCTGTCTTTCACTGTCTCCCAGAGTTTGTTCAAACTCATGTCCAATGAGTCAGTGATGCCATCCAACCATCTCATGTTCTGTCATCCCCATTTCTTCTTTCCCTCAATCTTTCTCAGCAACAGGGTCTTTCCCAATGAGTTGGCTTTTCACATTAGGTGGCCAAAGTACAATGCCCTACCACCACCAAATGTCCACGTCCCAGAACCTGTGCACATGATTGCAAAGGGACTTAGTGGGACTTGGTGATTAGGAATCTCAAAATGGGAACATAATCCTGGATTATCTGCATGGGCCTGATGTAATCACAAGGTGCTCATACGTGAAAAAGAGAGACAGGACAGTCAATGTCAGTGATAGGATGTGGGAAAGACTGGACTGGCCATTACCAGCTTTGAAAATGGAAAGGGGCCATGAGCCAAGGAATGCAAGCAAGTTCTAGAATCCGGAAACTTCCAAAATGGAACATAGCCTTACTTTAGCCCAGTGGGAGTGAAAGATAATAAATGTTATAAATAATAATAATGAAATAGTAATAAATGTTTATTTTTTTAAACCACTAAGCTTGTGGTCATGTGTTAGAGCAGTAATAAGAATCTAATACAATTACAATCAAATAACATTAGAGGAGAGCTAAAAATATCTGTATTTCATTTAGAATGAAAGACAGTCTATTGAATAGATTCTCTGACAATATTTAGTTACTAAACAAATATATATGAAATATCTCAACTTTCATTAGATGCTATTTTCTTAGTTCCTCTTCTCAACAGGAGATGAGTATTAAACTAATTACTTTCTATAGTTGGGTAATATGGAACAAGGGATTTTCCACTCCAGTGTTCTTGCCTGGAGAATCCCAGGGACGGGGGAGCCTGGTGGGCTGCCGTCTATGGCGTTGCACAGTCGGACACGACTGAAGTGACTTAGTAGTAGTAGTAGTAAGGCATACAAAAAGTAGACTACAGAGAACAAGATGGCAGAGGAGTAGGTGGACGTGGAGTCCATCTCTCTCCATGGATACATCAGGGATACACTTTCAGACACAGAAGTACATGCAGAACACCAGCTGAGAGGACAGGAGTACCTGACCAGTGGAAAAGAATATATAGACCCATGCAAAACTTGGTAGGAGGCAGGATCTAGGGGGAAAAACAGGAGTGTTAGTAGGACTGGACCTGCCCTCAGCGGGGGGGAACTGAAGCAGGGGTTCGATCCCCACACTGGGGCAACTGTCTGAGTCAGAGGAGAAACCTTTAAGGCTGAGAATGAAACAGCTGATCTGTGGCAGCCTAAATGGAATGAGAATCAGACAGTCCTTGCCGCAGCCATACATACCCGGGACAGGGATGCAGGTCCCCTGGAAGGTGCAACGGCTGGGAGCTGGAGGTTAGGGGTTGATGAGCAATCCCAGGGCGAGGGCTGCTGTTGACTGTGGAGAGACGGATCGAGGAGATGTGAGGGAGGAGACTGTGGTGGGAAATGCCTGTGGAGGAAAGCCGGGCAGCCGTGGAAGCAAGGCGATACTGCTGAGTCACGTGTAGGGGGTGGCGCCATCACTATTGCTCTCTCCCCTCACATGCCAGCATTGGCAGCTGAACAATAGAGAGTCTGGCCCATCAAATGCCTGTCGCACTGAACTACAGAGTAGGACCCGATCCAGGGTGCTCCTTTAAGTGACTGATGTGCCAAACTACAGAGTAGGACTTCAGTCAGAGGGGCCCCTCTATGTGCCTGATGTGTGGAACAATAGAGAAGGACCCCTCTAAGTGCCTGAATGGGCGGAGCTACAGACAAAGACTGGCCAAAGAGGCCTTCTGATCGCCAGCTACAAGAGGCTCAAAAAAAGACTCTGATAGGGCTGTAACTCCTGCAGCAGAGGCAGTCTGTGTCCCTGCACACTTGGCGCCACCAGAGTCCCTGCAAGCCAAGCAGCTTTGCCACCTTCACACTCAACTCTCACTGGGGCAGAGCTGCCACAGGCAAAAAAAGTCTTGTGTCTGTGTGCACAGGATCATTTCAGTAGTGTCCAGCTCTTTGCAATCCTGTAGATTATGGCCTGCCAGGCTTTCTGTCAGGGAGGGGTTTCTCCAGGCAAGAATACTCAAGCATATTGGCCAATACCGGTTGCCATACCCTTCTAGAGTGCTATATTTCCTGCTACCCTAGCCACCAACTCCCCTGAGTACCTGGTGCTGCCAGAACCCTTGCAACTGAAGTACCACCTCCACACCTGGCCCTCACAGGGGCAAACCCAAGTCCTCCAGGGCAGCCTCAGGAGCAAACTCCAGTGGGTAATCCACATGCAGAGATGGAAATAAAACCACAATAGAAACCCAGAGGCAGTATGACTAAGGATGAAGACCTAAAACCTTCCTACCAGTTGTACAAGCTGCAGATTAAATCCACATGATCAACTAGGCAGACTCTGTGTCTATGGAATATATAAAAGCTCTCACTGAGAGCTCCCACAAAAGAAAATGCACTAGTTCTGATATCTGTGAACATTGGAGGCAAGAACACACACAGGAGTAGGACCAGATTAGAATCTGAGCTGCCCTCACAACAGGTTCAGAGATCAGCGCAGTGTTGGAGGGCATCCCAGGGAGGTAAGGTAGACTGTGACTCCCAGTGAGGGAAAGGACTCTGACAGCAGTGACTCAAGAAAAACATTTATTATTCTTATGTTTTGACTTGTTCTGTAGATTATTTTGGATTTTTTCTTTTTTTCCCTTTTTATCCCCCTCTGTTGTAGTTGTCAATTTTATTGGAACTATGAAATCTAAGCTTTTGAGCTTTTAAAAAAAATTTTAAATCTGTTATTTTTTATACATTTATTCCTTTGTTTGCTTTTCCTACTGTTCTTTTCCCCTTGCAGTTAATCTTTAATGTATATAAATCTTCATCTACCTCTATTTAACTTTGCATATCTATTCTTTCTTTCCTTTCTTCTCAACATATTTGTTAGTTTTATTTTCATTGCTTTATTCCCCAATTGGCACCTTGCTTTAATTTTGTTTTCCACTTTGTGCTTTAGTTATTTTTGCTCTGGTAGATATCATTTTGAGTTTCCTTTGTTCACTGGGTCAATCTATTGTACTTTATCTTTGTTTGATTGTTTTGATTTTGCTTATATATGTATATGTGTATATGCAGTCACACTTTTTATTTTTGTTATAAAGCTCTGCATTTATGTTGGGCATTTGCAATTCTGTGGAGTTTTCCTTTTCTCTTTTTTCTTTCTTTTTCCATTTTTTTCTTTTCTCTTTTTTATAATGTTAATTTTCAATTTTTCTAAACCTATTAAAATTTTTTTTAAACCTATTATTTTTTCTACATTTATTCCTTTGTTTGCCTTTCCTACTGTTCTTTTCCCTTGCAGTTAATCTTTAATGTATATAAATCTTCTTCATTGACCTCTATTTAACTTTGCATATCCTTTCTTTCTTTTCTTTCTTTCCTTTCCTCTCAACCTATTTGTTAGTGTTCATTGCTTTATTCCCCACTTGGCACATTGCTTTAGTTTTGTTTTTCAGTTTGTGCTTTAGTTAGTTTTGTTCTTAACTGGTAAATATAAATTTTGATTTCCTTTGTTCGCCAGGTTGATCTATTGTACTTAATTTTTGTTGGACTCTTTTGACTTTGCTCATGGGTGTATATGTATATGTTCCATTATTTTAACTATTATTTGCCTGATTTTGTAACTGCCATTTGTCTGGGGTTCATCTTTGGTTTCTCGTTTCTGGATATTTGTTTTAATCTCACTTAACGCCATAACAAACCACTTGTGGAACCTTTGTTCCTGACCAGAGATCAAGCCCTGAGCCTTTGGAGTGGGAGCACTGACTCCAAGACCCTAGACTCTGAGAGAACTAACCCTAGGGAGTATCAAGTAGTGAGAACTCATACAAAGGAAACAACTTGAATACAGTTGTTGACCCAGCATCATCCAACCACCAGTAGCTCCCTGTGCAGGATGCCTCATCTAAACAACAAACAAAACAAAAATACAAACCCAAGCATGCAAACAGGATTACCACCTCACTCAGCCTTGCCCATCAGAGGAAAAACAAACAAACACTCAGCACAAATCCCACCCTATACAAAAAGCTTACACAAACCATTGCACCAAACTCAGGAGGGCAGAAACAAAAAGGAAGAAAGAATTCAACCTTGAAGCCTGGGAAAGGAGACCTCAAACACAGGAAGTTAAAAAAAAATAATAATGAAAAGGCAGAGAAATGCTACACAAATGAAGGAACAAACTAGAAACACAGATGTCCAAATAAATGAAGAGGAAATAGGTGAACTACCTGAAAAAGAGTTCAGAATAGTGATAATCTGTTCAGTTCAGGTCAGTTCAGTCGCTCAGTCATGTCCGATTCTTTGTGACCCCATGAATCACAGTATGCCAGGCTTCCATGTCCATCACCAACTCTTGGAGTTCATTCAAACTCATGTCCATCGAGTTGGTGATGCCATCCAGCCATCCCATCCTCTGTCGTCCCCTTCTCCTCCTGCCCCCAATCCCTCCCAGCATCAGGGTCTTTTCCAGTAGGTCAACTCTTCTCATGAGGTGGCCAAAGTATTGGAGTTTCAGCTTCAGCATCAGTCCTTCCAATGAACACCCAGGACTGATCTCCTTTAGGATGGACTGGTTGGATCTCCTTGCAGTCCAAGGGACTCGCAAGAGTCTTGTCCAACACCACAGTTCAAAAGCATCAATTCTTCGGTGCTCAGCTTTCTTCACGGTCCAACTCTCACATCCATACATGACCACTGGAAAAACCATAGTCTTGACTAGACAGACCTTTGTTGGCAAAGTAGTATCTCTGCTTAATAAAGATGATCAAAAACCTTGAAAACAAAATGGAGAAAATGCAAGAATCAATTAACAAAGACCTAGAAGAATTAAAGAATAAACATACAGAGACAAACAACACAATTACTGAAATTAAAAATACGCTAGAAAGAATCAATAACAATATCTGAAGCAGAAGAACGAATCAGTGAGCTGGAAGATAAAATGGTGGAAATAACTTCTAAAGAGCAGAATAAACTAAAAAGAATGAAAAGAACTGAGGACAGTCTCAGAGACGTCTGGGACAATATCAAATGCACCAACATTCAAATTATAGGGGTCCCAGGAGAAGAAGAGAAAATGAAAGGGTATGAGAAAATTTTTGAAGAGATTATAGATGAAAATTTCCCCAACATGGAAAAGGAAATAGCAATCAAGTCCAAGAGGCACAAAGAGTCCCATACAGGATAAACCTAAGGAGAAACATGCCAAGACACATACTAATCAAACTAACAAAGACTAAACACAAAGAAAGAACATTAAAAGCAGCAAGGGAGAAGCAACAAGTAACATACAAGGGATACAAGGGAAACCCTATACGCTTAACAGCAGAAATTCTGCAGGCCAGAAGGGAATGGCAGGATATATTTAAAGTACTGAAAGGGAAAAAAATCTACAACCAAGATTACTGTACCCAGAAAGGATCTCATTCAAAATTGATGGATAAATAAAAAGCTTTTCAGACAACAAAAGTTAAAAGAATTCAGTACCACCAAACCAGCTTTACAACAAATGTTAAAGGGACTTATTTGGTCAAGAAATACAAGAGAAGAAAGAAGATCTACAAAATCAACCCCAAACAATTAAGAAAATGTCAAAAGGAATATATATATCAATAATTACTTTAAATTAAGTGGATTAAATTCTCCAACCAAAAGATACAGACTGGATGAATGGTTACAAAAACAAAACCCATATATATTCTATCTACAAGAAACCCACTGCAGACCCGAAGACACATATAGACTGAAAGTGAGAGGATGGAAAAATATATTCCATGCAAATGGGAAGCAAAAGAAAGCTGGAGTAGCAATCCTCATATCAGACAAAGTAGACCTTAAAATAAAGAAGATGACAAGAGATAAGGAAGGACACTACATAATGATCAAGGGATCAATCCAAGAGGAAGACATAACAATTGTAAATATCTATGCACCCAACATAGGAGCACCTCAATACATAAGACAAACGCTAACAGACATAAAAGGAGAAATTGACAGTAACACAATAATAGTAGGAGAATTTAACACCCCACTCACACCAATGGACAAATAACCAAAACAGAAAATTAATAAGGAAACACAAGTCTTAAATGATACCTTAGATGAGATGGATCTCATTGGTATCTTCAGGACATTCCATCCAAATGCTGAAGAATACACCTTCTTCTCAAGTGCACATGGAACATTCTCCAGGATAGACCACATCTTGAATCACAAATCAAACCTCAGTAAATTTAAGAAAATTGAAATTGTATCAAGCATCTTTTCTGACCACAACACTATGAAACTAGATATCAATTACAAGAAAAAAAACTGTAAGAAACACAAACACATGGAGATTAAACAGCACATTTCTAAATAACCAGCAGGTTACTGAAGAAATCAAAAGGGAAATAAAAAATTTCTAGAAACAAGTGACAATGAAAACACAACAACTCAAAACCTATGGGATGTGGCAAAAGCAGTTCCTAAAGGGAAATTTATAGCAATACAATCCTATCTCAAGAAACAAGAAAAACATTGAATAGACAACCTAACTTTTCAACTAAAACAAATGGAAAAAGAAGAACAAAAAACCCCCAAAGTTATTAGAAGGAAAGAAATCATAAAGATCTGAACAGAAATAAAAAGAAATGGAAGAAACAATAGTAAAGATTAATAAAACTAAAAGCTTGTTCTTTGAAAAGATAAACAAAATTGACAAACCTTTAGCCAGACTCATCAAGAAAAAAAGAGAGAAGAATCAAACCAACAAAGTTAGAAATGAAAAAGGAGAGGTTACAACAGACAATGCAGAAATACAAAGGATTATAAGAGACTATTATGAACAACTATATGGCAATAAAATGGATAACCTGGAAGAAATGGACAGATTCTTAGATAAGTTCAATCTTCCAAGACTGAACCGGGAAGAAATAGAAATTGTGAACAACTCAATTACAAGCACTGAAATTAAAGTTGTGATAAAAAAAATTCTCCCCAAAAAACAAAAGCCCAGGACCAGATGGCTTCACAGGAGAATTCTATGGAACATTTAGAGACGAACTAATGCCTATCCTTCTAAAACTCTTTCAAAAAATTGCAGAGGAAGGAACACTTCCAAATTCATTCTACAAGGTCACCATCACCCTGATACCAAAACCAGACAAAGACAACACAAAAAAAGAAAACTACAGGTCAATATCACTGATGAATATAGATGCAAAAATCCTCAGCAAAATTTTAGCAAACAGAATTCAGCAACACATCGCAAAGATCAAGTTGGGTTTATTCCAGGGATGCAAGGATTCTTCAGTATACACAAATCAATCAATGTGATACACCATTTTAACATATTGAAAGATAAAAACCATATGATAATCTCAATAGATGCAGAAAAAGCCTTTGACAAAATTCAACACCCATTTATGATTAAAACTCTTCAAAAAATGGGCATAGAAGGAACCTACCTCAACATAGTAAAAGCCATATATGATAAGCCTATAGCAAACATTATTCTCAATGGTGAAAAACTGAAAGTATTCCCCCTAATATCAGGAATAAGACCAGGGTGTCCACTTTCACCACTATTATTCAACATAGTTCTGGAAATCCTAGCTACAGCAATCAGAAAATAAAAAGAAATAAAAGGAATCCAGATCAGAAAAGAAGAAATAAAGCTCTCGCTGTTTGCAGATGACATGATATTGTACATAGAAAACCCTAAAGATAGTATCAGAAAATTACTAGAGCTAATCAGTGAATTTAGCAAAGTTGCAGGATACAAAATCAATACACAGAAATCACTTGAATTTCTATATACTAACAATGAAAAATCAGAAAGAGAAATTAAGGAATCATCCCATTTACCATTGTAACAAAAAGAATTAAATATCTAGGAATAAACTTACCTAAGGGGACAAAAGAACTGTACACAGAAAATTATAAGACACTGAGGAAAGAAATCAAAGACAACATAAACAGATGGAGAGGTATTCCATGTTCCTGGGTAGGAAGAATCAATATTGTGAAAATGAGTGTACTACCAAATGCAATCTACAAATTCAATGCAATCCCTATCAAATTACCAATGGCATTTTTCACAGAACAGAACAAAAAATTTCACAATTCATATGGAAACACAAAAGACCCCAAATAACCAAAGCAGTCTTGAGAAAGAAGAATAGAGCTGGAGAAATCAACCTTCCTGACTTCAGATTACACTACAAAGCTACAGTCATCAAGACAGTATGCTACCGGCACAAAAACAGAAATATAGACCAATAGAACAAGATAGAAGGTCCAGAGATAAACCCATGCACCTATGGGTTTTTTGACAAATGTTTATTTTTGACCTATGTTTATTTTGACAAAGGAGGCAAGAATATACAATGGGGCAAAGACAGCCTCTTCAATAAATGGTGCTGGGAAAACTGGACAGCTACATGTAAAAGAATGAAATTAGAACACCTCCTAACACCATACACAAAGATAAACTCAAAATGGATTAATGACCTAAATATAACACAAGAAACTGTAAAACTCTTAGAGGAAAACATAGGCGGAACACTCGATGACATAAATCAAAGCGAGATCCTCTATCACCCACCTCCTAGAGTAATGAAAATGAAAACAAAAGTAAACAAGTGGAACCTGATTAAACTTAAAAGCTTTCACACAGCAAAGGAAACTATAAGCAAGGTGAAAAGACAACCCTCAGAGTGGGAGAAAATAAAAGCAAAAGTAACAACTGCAGAGAATTAATTTCCAAAATATATAAGCAGCTCATACAACTCAATGCCAGAAAATCAAACAACCCAGACAAAAAGTGGGAAAAAGACCTAAACAGACATATCTCCAAAGAACACATATAGATGGCTAACAAACACATGAAAAGATGTTCAACGTCGTTCATTATTAGAGAAATGCAAATCAAAACCACAATGAGATATCACCTTACACCAGTCAGAGCGGCCATCATCAAAAAGTCTACAAACAATAAATGCTGGAGAGGGTGTGGAGAAAAGGGAACAAACACTCTTGCACTGTTGGTGGGAATGTAAATTGATATAGCCACTATGGAAGACAGTATGGAAATCCCTTAAAAAACTTATAAAACCACCATATGACCCACTCCAGTGTTCTTGCCTGGAGAATTCCAGGGATGAGGGAGCCTGGTGGGCTGCCGTCTATGGGGTTGCACAAGGTTGGACATGACTGCAGCGACTTAGCAGCAGCAGCAGCATGACCCAGAAATCCCACTCCTAGCCATTCCCACTCCTGAGGAAACCAAAATTGAAAAAGACACATGTATCCCATTGTTCATTGTAGCACTATTTACAATAGCTAGAACATGGAAGCAACCTAGATGTCCGTCAACAGATGAATGGTTAATGAAGTTGTGGTACATATACACAATGGAATATTACTCAGCCATAAAAAGGAACACATTTGAATCAGTTCTGATGAGGTGAATGAACCTAGAACCTATTATACAGAGTGAAGTCAGTCAGAAAAAGAAAGATAAATATCGTATTCTAATGCCCATATACAGAATCTAGAAAAATGGTACTGAAGAATTTATTTACAGGGCAGCAGTTGAGAAACAGACATAGAGAATAGACTTATGGACATGGGGAGAGGGGAGGAGAGGGTGAGATGTATGGAAAGAGTAACATGGAAACTTACATTACCATATGTAAAATAGATAGCCAAAGAGAATTTGCTGTGTGGCTCAGGAAACTCAAACAGGGGCTCTGTTTGAGGGGTGGAATTGGGAGGGAGATGGGAGGGAGGTTGTAAAGGGCGGGGATATATGTATACCTACGGCTGATTCATGTCGAGGTTTGACAGAAAACAACAAAATTCTGTACAGCAATTATCCTTCAAAAAAAATTAATTAAAAAAAAAAAAAGAAAAGAAAACTAGACCACTGACAGAAATGGACCCTTAGGTTTCATATGAGTCACTGCCATGGAACTCCTGTGCCTTACTAGTTTGGGAAATAAAAGTATTAATAAAACTCTCTTATTTTCCCTCCCCCTAGATTCTGAAATACATTAGAGATTCAGCCTTCAGAAGTGGCTAGCACATCAGTTAAGAGCCAGAATTTTATTGGCAGAAGATGAAGGTGTGAAACTTCTCCAAAATTACAGCCTTCACAGGAGGAAAAGGAAAAAGATATCTCTTACTTGAATTGTTCAGCCTAAGATATTATGTGTCAAGGTGCATTTCAGTGGCCTTTATGGGGTCAGGTGTGTATTTCCTGGGAAATGACCTCTGATTTCAAAAGGTTTAGGAGGCAAAACAATGTTTCTTTTTCTTTTTTTTTTTTTTTATTTTTTAAAATTTATTTATTTATTTTTAATTTTTACTTTACAATTCTGTATTGGTTTTGGCATAGATTGACATGAATCCACCACAGGTGTACATGCGTTCCCAAACATGAACCCCCCTCCCACCCCCCTCCCCACAACATCTCTCTGGGTTATCCCCGCGCGTCAGCCCCAAGCGTGTCATATCCTGCATCAGACATAGACTGGCATTTCGATTCTTACATGTTATTATACATGTTTCAATGCCATTCTCTCAAATCATCATGCCTTATGACCCAGCAATCCCACTGTTGGGCATACACACAGAGGAAACCAGAATTGAAAGAAACACATGTACCCCAATGTTCATCGCAGCACTGTTTATAATAGCCAGGACATGGAAACAACCTAGATGTCCATCAGTAGATGAATGGATAAGAAAGCTGTGGTACATATACACAATGGAGTATTACTCAGCCATTAAAAAGAATACATTTGAATCAGTTCTGATGAGATGGATGAAACTGGAGCCAATTATACAGAGTGAAGTGAGCCAGAAAGAAAAACACCAATACAGTATACTAACACATATATATGGAATTTAGGAAGATGGCAATGATGACCCTGTATGCAGGACAGCAAAAAAGACACAGATGTGTATAGCGGACTTTTGGACTCGGAGAGGGAGAGGGTGTGATGATTTGAGAGAATGGCATTGAAACATGTATAATTATCATTGGCTTCTTGACATAACAGCCTGATCTAGTGTATAACTGAATAGGAAGAAGATACAAGCCTGAGTTGGACTGCACAGGAGCATGTTTTCCAAGTTCTATCCCTATTCTAATTTCTTTGCAAGTCCATGTGGGTCAACTGCAAGTAATCCCAGGCTCCCAGTGGTGCCCTGCAATGGTTGGAGTAGTAAAAATAAGTTGGAATTGATAGGGGTTAGGACCAGAGTAATGATCCAGCTATAGCCCAGGCTTCTCAGGAAGAGGACCAGTAATGAGTTAGGAACATGGGAGTTTGATACCTCCTCGCCTCCCCCTCCTGCAGGGTTGTATTACTATTCAAATATTCTAACTAGTGGACAGTGTCTCTGAATAGAGAGAATATCCTGTGGCACATGGATAATAGCAGTGCCTTCTAAGAAGTGATGGAGTCCCTGTGGTTGGAAGCAGAACAGCTTCAAGCTGGGGTGGAATGGAGGTGGGTGGGTGTGAAAGCAGTACATGCAACTATGCAGGCCATTCAGCAGATGGCCGTGGAGTGAACTAAGGGACTGGGTTCATGGCAGCTCTGGGCTACGGAGGAAAGAGGAGTTCACGAAGCAGGACGAAGGCTCCCTGCTACGTGGAATACATGCAAAGGGAGTTATTTAAGAAAACTGCAACTCCTTGAGCAGCAACTACCAAGTTTTTAAGAACTTAATTCTAAATCTCATGAGTGATGGGTGTGGACTCCGAATAAATTTCTTAGTTTGTTCAGATTGGCTTAGGAAATTGTTCTGGCTGAACCTTCCTGTTGAAAATCCTTGCAGCTGGGCCAAGAAGGGGGTGGGGTGGGAGGGACCTTTCTGATAATATTGACTTCATCCGAGTGGATCATTACATTTTTTCAGTAAGGAGCTGCAGGAATTTGAATGTCATATCCCTTCTCCAGTCTTAAAGCCCCTGAGTTCCCGTTTACATGGACCTTTTACAATTCAATTAAGTGAGCCAGAAATTAAAAATGGAAAAAGTTAAAACAAGTGACTGTCTCATTTAATCCCCAGGTGTGGTCCTGCATTTGCTTAGCTCAAAAGCAGAGTCAGGCAGCTCTAGAGGGATGGGAGCTCACAGGATGGGAACAAAGAAGGGAGGGAGTGAAGTGAACTCTTTGAACTGAATCAGAGTGAATGAGTCAAACAAAGCACAGGAGTTTAAAAAAAGTACAACAGGGAGATGGAGTGGTGCTGTTCAGGGCTCTCTGAAGACGCCTAAAGGAAACTCAGCATCCAAAGAGAGCCAGTAGCAACCGAAAGTTGTTAAATACCCCAACTCTTCTGAGACATCAGGCAGCCAAGCTCCCCGGGAAACAGCATGTGCTTGGGCAGACAAAGAGGCAGAAGCAGGGGTCGAGCGTGAAGCAGTCAATGCTGGGTGTTACAAGAGTGGAGAGAAAAGGTTTCTGTTCACAAGTGAGGCCTTTTAGGTTTTAGACCTGACATCTTCCCAACACATGGGTGGCTAGTCATACACTTCAGTGGAGTGGAAGTCTTCACCAGGATTTCCCCAGAAGTCCCATACTGTGTGGGCTCATGGAAGAAGGGATATTTGCACAGAGCCTGGATGGATTTCATAGCTGATACGGCCGATTAGCAGTCTTCTTGTTAACCTTGGATTGCTGCCTGTTTATTCAGTTCTCTTTCTCTTTCTTCTCATCACCCTTTAATACAAATCTGACATGCAAGGGATAGTGGGTGGGGCAGGAGAAAGGGGAAGGTGGGTGCAGAGAAGGCTTGATGATCCTCTTGTCAGACTGCAGGCAACCCTTGGGTAAATGCTGATCGTGAACTTCAAGTCTAGACGGGTCCCGTGCCTCACACAAGACTTGGCCTCTGAATTATTAGGTGACAGGCTGAATAATAGTTCCTTTCTTTCCTTTGGGTTCCCTACTGGCTTAGCTTACATTAGCCTGCCTGTCAGACTAAAAGTGGTATGGAGCTTTGTAAATGAAAATGCCAGTTATGAAAATGCATCTGGCAATTGTCTCAGGTGGGGTCTCCAGGAAACAGGATTTGAGATGGAGACTGAATGCAGGTCATTTACTGGGAAGTGCTTTCCATGGAGGGGTAAAGGGGGCAGGATTGGGCAGTGGAAGGAGTTTGGCAATGCAGTCATCAAAAAGCCTCAGCTAATACCACTGTGACTTTGGGGCTGGATGGTCCTGTAGAATTGTCCTGAAATGAGGTGAGCAGGCCAGACTCTGGTACTTCCGCATTGCCATTTTAATGGTTGTAGACTCGAGGTATACACAGCTTCCTGGAGAATGGCTCCCCATCCTCACTGGGTATCCTCTCCCCCAGCTGACCCCTTTTCCTCTGATGCCCTTGTCCTGAGTTTTCTTTATTTTTCTCTTTTGGAGCCCCTGACCAGTCAAGCATTCACCACTGTCTGAGTCTTCATGTATTCTAACCTCAAATCACTTTTCTTTCTTCCCAAAGTGGATAAGCAGATGAATCTTGCAAAGCTCTGCCCCTTGTGAGGATTTCTATTTTAAGCCTACATATTGAGCTGATGAGTCCATGAAGCAAGCTTGACTTTTACCCTCCACAGTCAGGTGGCCATGGAACTTGGGGAGAAGCTCCCGTATATGAGTGGATGATACAGGGACTTGGGCTACTACTTCTTTCTGCAGCTGACTCGTGCCTTCTCATCCTGTTTGTACCCATTTCCAAATGTACTGTTGCTGTTATTGTTGTTTAGTCACTGAGTCAGTTGTGTCTGACTCTTTTGCAACCCCATGGACTATAGCCTGCCAGGTTCCTCTATCCATGGGATTTCCCAGACAAGAATTCTGGAGTGGGTTGCCATTTTCTTTGAGGATCTTTCCAACCAAGGGATCAAATCCCCATCTCCTGTATTGGCAGGCAGATTCTTTACCACTGAACCACCAGGCAAGCCCTCCAAATACACTGCTCCCACCTTATTTATGGCAGAGAATGGAAGAGTTCACATGGCTCTGGGGAAAGACCCAGCATTTTCTGGTCAGTCCAAAGTGACTGAACTATTTTTCATCTTCCTTTCTGATCAGAATTTTAAAAACACCTGTTCATAACAATAGCTACAGACCAGTTACAAGGCCACATCAATTTGTTGTAGCTAAGATGCTATGTATGGCACAATATCTGAAATTGGGGCTACTGTTTTGTTAGTTTGCAGCAATTCACTTTCATTTCTTCAAGATCTGTCTGGCTTTTGTAGGGGACAGACTGGTTGATTAATGGGAATATGATGGGGACACCCTCTGTCCCTGTACCCTTTAGGCCTTTCAGCATGGCACTAATCTTTATCATTCCTCCTTGGTTGTGAAGCTGTTTTGTATTTACTGTCTTGGCTGGTGGGTAAGGGGACAGTTTCTGTTTGGTCTTCTTCCCAATGATTGCTCTTACCCCACAGCTAAGAAGCTAACCTTTAGTGTTCTGCCAACTACTGATTATTTCTCTTCCAATTGCATATTCCAGATCTGGGGAAGAGACCACTTACTGGGTCTGTGCACCCAGTGGACTCACTGAGAATTAGACCTAACCAGAACATCATTTATCACCCAGACTCCAGACCTGCTCTCAAACAGGGGGCCTAGAAGACACCTCCATTCCCCAGGACATCCAGATCAGCTCAGACTCTGTGTCCAAACAGTGTCTAAAATGCTGGGAGTCTTCCTTTTTGCCCAGTGTGAATACTCAAGCTCTATAGGCAGCATATTCCAAGGACTTTCTGGCCTTACCTAGTATATCCACTCCATATGTCTGCTTCTCTGAGTCTTAGGGTCTTGCCTTCTGCCACCTTCCATGGCACTTTTGGTATTTTTTTCATAGAGTGTGAGCCATCAATTTCTCCAAGTTTAAAGGGCCACCCTAGGAGTATGTTAGATGATTTCCCTGGAGTCCTTGTCAAGGTGTTACATTCTGTACCCACTGTCAGCGTTCCCATAACCTCTCAGTTATCCAAGTTCATTTTCTGCCCTCATTGATCCAACATCTCAGGGCCAGTTCTACCAGGAGTATCCTAACTCTGTTCCGGTACACATTAGCTAGGTCCTTCAGCTCCCCCAGAGTGTAGCCCTTTACTTTATTAGCAGATCCAGCATTTCCCCAACCCAAATATGGTGGGACTCAACACTCATCATTGGTCTGTTGGTTAAGAGGAGAACTGTGAGTGGTGTTTGGGGAGAAGGAGTGTGTTGTCTTGCACAGTAGGAGAGCTCTGCACCCTCTTCAGGTAGGGGAGGTGCAACTAGCCTTTAACAGGGAGGAATGGGCCACATCTGTGAACCCAGAGGGTTCAGAAGAATCTGGGAATCCACATTTTCTAGATACACCTATTATGTACCTCAAGGTATTAGCACAGCCAACTGTTGGGGCCAAAAACCCAACCTTCTCTGAAGTCTGTTCCTTAGCTTTTCTGCTCTCCAATTGCAGAAGAGTCTCTTTATAAGCTGTCCCAGAGGCCCTCTGGCTTTCACACTTGAGTTCATGATTTTTCACTCTAAGTACCAACTGTTACAGGTCTGGTTCCCAGGGAAGCCAAGTCCAAGACAGAGATTTTCCCATGGAAATAAAGACATGGAAGAGCTCTCAGGATCAGCCTTTGTCGGGGGGAAGAAAGGAAACAGAATTGCTCAGAGGGAGAAGATGCACAGAGATGAGGTCACAGCAAATACCTCAGCTGACCCCATGGGGAGCTCCAGGCCTGGGGTGGCCCTGCAAGGTGATTCCAAACTGGGATGAAAGCACAGGTCTTTAGGCCCTGCATCAAACAATCACCCAGTAGGGGCTGTCCCTGGGAAGGAAGCAAGGTGACCTTGAGCAAAGTCTTCAGCCCAGGGCAAGTCCCAGCAAAGGACTTAGCTGAGAGCAGTCAGTCTCTGGCATGGAGGGGAGAGAGGGGAACAAGTGTTTGAGTCCTCTCAGGAGATCTGAGGGAGAAGGCAATGGCACCCCACTCCAGTACTCTTGCCTGGAAAATCCCATGGGCAGAGGAGCCTGGTAGGCTGCAGTCCATGGGGTCACGAAAAGTCAGACATGACTAAGCAACTTCACTTTGACTTTTTACTTTCATGCATTGGAGAAGGAAATGGCAACCCACTCCAGTGTTCTTGCATGGAGAATCCCAGGGACGGAGGAGCCTGGTGGGCTGGCGTCTATGGGGTCACACAGAGTTGGACACGACTGAAGCAACTTAGCAGCAGCAGCAGGAGATCTGAGTGAGAATCATGACATCCACCACACCAGCTTACCTACTAACAAATATAAAGTTTTAGAAATAACTACACAATAAGTAGTGACTTTCAGATCCTCAGGTGAACCTTAGTGGTGAAATATGCCTTTGTCAATTAATTACACAGGACTTAGGTTTTCCAGGAGTCCAGTTTCAAAACAAACCAAGATCTTTCTTTCTTTTTAACATAGACAACGAAAGGAGTCCATTTGGCATTTGGAGTCGACAACTCCATTGACAGTTCTGCCACTGGTTCTATTAATAAAATTTCAATCCTGTTTTGTACTTTCTTTTCTTTGCTGCTTGGAGCTAAAAGCCACACCCACTGTCTAAGCAACTCAGAAGGTTAACAGCCTCATGGAATACACACATGTGTTCCCAGGGCCATGTTGAGCCATGCCTTGCGGTCTTGAGCTCCCCAGAGTCATCCTCTATTTGCATTGTGTCTACATAGTGCACTGACTGCCCCTCCCTCCTCTCTCCCCCACTTGCAAAGAAGCAGTGTAACAAGCACGGCCCATTCCTTAGCAAGGAAAAGCAGTTGAATTCTGTGTACTGAAGACAAATTGGCTATAAACTCTGCAAGCCACAGAGGTTATTTCAGTTACTAAATGATTAAAGTCTCTAATCTCTGGAGCGGTGATAAAGAACGCCAGAAAGGGGGGCTGGGTTTTTGATGTTTGGGGAAGGTACAGAACATCTCTATTGAGACCATGCCAGAGAAAGCCCACCCCATCAAAGAACCACAGATAAGTAAGACATCATTAATAAATCAATGACAGGAAAATGAAAACGGAAGCAGATGAATCAGCTAGTGGATCAGGTTGGAGATGAAAAACAGCACATCTGTTGCTACCGTTGGTGCATTAACAAATAAGTCTGCTGGATCAGACAGCCTTTCGGACTAATACTTGGAATAATGAAGCTTCAAGAGCGATTAAAGCATAAATCAATTTTTAAATGTATCTTGTACCTCCCCCAAACAACAGGAGGCATATTTTCCCTTGCTTTGAATTCCTTTTGGCAGGCAACAGGAGGTGCAGGGATAAAAAATGCTGCCTTACTTTGGCTCTGCTGTGAGGTACAGCACACAGCTAATTTAGTGTTTAGCCTCACACTTTGATTCTTACCAGCTGAAAGCAATGAGCTGTGCTTAATCGATAATGTTAAATCTGAGCCAATGTGTTTCAGTTCTAGCAAGATCCCCCAGCCTCCTTGTCCAGGACAGCTTGATTTTCACTCCCTTTCCTCCTTGTGTAGGTAATGATTTACATTTAATTTTGTTTTTATTGAGGTCTTCAACAGAATTAACCATTAAGGTGGTGAAGCATTTTTCTTATTTGAAACATAATTTCTCCTTCATATCTGGTGAAAAAAGTTGCTTCTCTCTAATGGCAAAATGGCCAGGTTTTAGGATATTAAAAATGGACACAAGCAATTACTTTGATGAGTTGTTCATCCACGTCCAAAGAGGGCAGCTGTATTTTGCATATAATAATTTTGATTTAGGGATGTTGGGCTAAAATGAGGCTAAAGGGAGATGGCTCAGGTTGGGGAAAGGGGGAAGAACCAGAAAGAACACAGGGCAACACAATCAAGAAAGAAAACTACATTTATGTGCCAAATTTCCCTGAAACACAGAAAGCTGGCTAATAAATGAGTTCTTGCTGAAGAAGACAAATGGGGAGGGTGTAGGAAGAAAGAAGGACAAAGAAAAAAAAGATAAGAAATAAGATGATTAGAAATGGTGAGGGGGTGAACCCCAGATGAAGGAGAGGAAAATCAAGCCACGTTTCTTTTCAGAACACAACCTTTACTTGCATTATAACCCCAAATCAGCCAGAGGACAATGGGACCCCAATGAAATAAACTCCCTTCCCTTCTTGCTCTTCCTCTAGAAACACAACAGTTTTTTCAGAAAACAAAAGCCAAGAGAGATACTCTTTCGTTCATCTTGACTGCCCTCAGGTCAACAGATTCCGTATTTTGAATTCAGTTAGGACAGCCAGCAGAACTCACATTTCCAAAGAAGACTCCAAAATACTGTAGCAAGTGAAAACTTTTATACTGATTAATGAAGGGCAAGCAGACATGAGCATCAAAGCTCATACGAACATTTCCAGATGTAAGCACTAAGTTAGAAAGAGACTGAGCTTTTTTTATCATCATAGGATCTGGCAGTACAAACTTTTCATATTAGGTATTATCAACATATGATTAAGGTACAAACCAGCTGGAAAATTCCTCAGCCACCTGATAACTTCAAATGAGGGTATCTGGAAAGTTTAGGGACCAATGATGTTCTATAAACCAGAGTTTGTCAAACTTCTATGTGCCTACAAATACCTGGAGATCTTGTAAAAGTGCAGATTCTAGGGGAACATTTCTGGATTGGTAGAGGAAGGCCCTCAAAAAATAGACTCTTCCATTAAAGCAATGAAAATACTGGTAAGGATTATCAAAATCAACTTTTTAAGAAACTTGGAAATTAACCAAAATTACACGAAAATTTCAGGAGTATTTATTCAAGAAAAACAGCTGAATCTTGGAAAGAACAGTGAGTTTTGGTTTTTTAGCTTGCCCTTCTCCCATTCTCCCAGTTCCACAGCAGCACTGAAAATGAGTAGTCTTACAACCATCACAGCTGTGAAAAACTAGCAGCCTAATCGCTACTAGAGGGGGAAGAATGGATTTGGAGCTTCCCCAAGAGCTCCATCCCCAGAGAATTCTTACTATCCAACATGTTTGGTAGCTCTCTGGAAAAGCCTTATTCTCACGGCTTGTATTTATTTGACCTGACCCAGAGCTTGTTTTGGAGAAGGCAATGGCACCCCACTCCAGTACACTTGCCTGGAAAATCCCATGGATGGAGGAGCCTGGTAGGCTGCAGTCCATGGGGTTGCTAAGAGTCGGACATGACTGAGTGACTTCACTTTAACTTTTCACTTTCATGCATTGGAGAAGGAAATGGCAACCCACTCCAGTGTTCTTTCCTGGAGGATCCCAGGGCTGGTGGAGCCTGGTGGGCTGCCGTCTATGGGGTTGCACAGAGTCGGACACGACTGAAGCGACTTAGTAGTAGTAGTAGAGCTTGTTCAGTGCAAATAGCCCTGTCGGCAAGGTATCTGTTGGAAATAATTAGCAGCAATTGTTTAATATCCAGCTGCTTTAGGTAGCAATGCAAGTTGGTGAGAACTGACCCCAAAAAATTTAAACTGGGGGATGAGATGCTCATAATGAGCTTAGAAAGCTTCAACATATTCCTAGAGACCTAGAAGCCTACATGTATGTGCAGGGGTGTGCACACACCCAAGAAAGACATGAGAAGGTTCTCATGTCAGCTCTGGCTAACCTTCAGATTCTGCAGAAGCAGGTAATGAAGGCTAAAGCAGAGTTTTAAACTGCTAGGGCACTGACTGTGTGCCCCAACACACATACAAGCAAAGTTGAGAGCTTTATTTTTCAAGCCATTTAAGAAACTCTCTTGTCTAATCATTAGTTGATCATTAAACTAACTGGGCATGGGCTTCCCTGATGGCTCAGATGGTAAAGAATCTCTCTATAATGCAGGAGACCCAGGTTTGTCCCTGGGTCGATAATCTCCCCTGGGGAAGGGAATGGCACCCCTCTCCAGTATTCTTGCCTGGAGAATTCCAGGGACAGAGGAACTGGTGGGCTAGAGTCCTTGGGGTCACAAAAAGTTGGACACAACTAAGTGACTTAACATACACACACACACACACACACAAGCTAACTGGGCAGAGACATCATTGGCTATACACTACAGATTAGTCCAAGAAAATTACTCAACAAGCAAAGAGTAGCAGCAGCAGCAGCAGCAACAACAACAATAAACTCTGGAGTGGATGGCAGTGGAGGTGGAGACTAGGAACAGGAATCTGACTTCCAGAGTTGCCACGCTATATTAAGATGTCCAGTTTTTAACAAAAAAAATTGCATGGTGTGCAGAGAAGCAGGAAAAGATGGGCCATACATTAAAATAAAAAAAAAGTTGACTGTAATAGTACTTGTCCCTAATAGGATATTAGACTTATTGTATCAAAACTTTGAATCAGCTGTTACAACTATATTCAAGGATCTTAGAAAATTGATTTCCAAAGAATTAAAGTGTGAAAATAACATCTCAGCAAATAGAGAATATCAATAAAGAGGTAGAAATTATAAAACAAGAGTCAAACAAATTCTTCTGGAGTTGCAAAGTATATTAATTGAAATGAAAAAAATCACTAAAAGAGCTCAAAAGACAAACTGTCAAGAGAATCTGTGAACTTGAAGATAGGTCAATTGATTGAGATTATCCAATTTGAGGAAGAAAATTAAGAAAAATGAAAAAGAAAAAAATTAAGAAAAATGAACAGTCTAAGATACCTGTGGGTAGGCACCAAGTCTACCAACACATGCATAATGAAAGTCCCAGAAGGAGAGAAGAGAAACAGACAGAAAAAAATATTTAAAGAAATAATGGCTTAAAATTTCTCAAATTTGTTGAAAAATACTGATCAATACATCCAAGAAAGTAAATGATCTTCAAGAACAGTAAGCACAGAGAGATTCACAAACAGATACATCAACCTGTCAAAGGTTAAAGACAGAGGATTTGAAAGCAGCAAGAGAAAAATGATGCATCATATACAAGGGACCCTGAATAAGGTTAACAGCTAATTATCTAAGATTAACAGCTCATTATCAGAAACTATGGAAGGGAGAAAGCAGTGAGAAGAGCTTCATATCCACTAGGATGGGTATAATAAAAAGAGATAGAAAATGTTGGTAAGGATGTGGATAAATTGGAAATATAAAATAGTTGTAGACACTTTGGAAAACAGATTAGTAGTTTCTCAAATGATTAAACCTTGAATTACTTTACGACCCTGCAATTTACTCCTAGATATATATACATGCCCAAGAGAAATCAAAACATATATTCATGTAACATTTTATAAATTAATTTTTATAGCAGCATTATTCATAGTAGCCCCAAATTAGAAACATCTCAAGTGTCCATCAGCTAAATGAATGGTTAAATTTTAAATGTGGTATAGCCATACAGTAGAATATAATTCAGCCTTAGAAAAAGATGAACATGGATGCCATAAGTGAGAGAAGTCAGTCACAAAAGACCACATATTATATGATTCCATTTATATGGAATGACCTGAATAAGCAAATCTGTATAGAAAGTGCAGTGAAGTGAAAGTGCACATTGCTCAGTCGTGTGCAACTCTTTGGGACCCCGTGGACTACACAATCCATGAAATTCTCCAGGCCAGAACACTGGAGTGGGTAGACTTTCCCTTCTCCAGGGGATCTTCCCAACCCAGGGATCGAACCCAGGTCTCCCGCATTGAAGACAGATTCTTTGCCAGCTGAGCCACAGGGAAGCCCAAGATTACTGGAGTGGGTAGCCTATCCCTTCTCCAGCGGATCTTCCCAACCCAGGAATCATCCAGGGTCTCCTGTGTTGCAGGCAGATTCTTTACAAACTGAGCTATCAGGGAAGCCCAAGTCTATAGAGACAGAATGTAAATTTGTGGTTGCCAGAGGCTAGGGGTGGGGTAGGTATGGAGGAAACTGAGGAGTGCTGCTAATGGTACAGGATTTCTTTTTCAAGTGAAGAAAATGTTTTAAAAGTGATTATATTATTGGTTGTATAATTTATGGATATCTAAGTGCTTTGAATTATATATTATAAATGAGTGACTTGTATGGTATGTTAATTAAAGTTGTTAATTAAGAAAAGAAAAAAAAAGCTCCCTTAAAGGATAAAGGGGAAAAAAGGTGAGCATGGGAAATGTCTCTAACTAGACTACCATATTCCTAGTTCTACGACTAAAGGAAGAAGGCAAGATGGGTATCTGTGGACAGTTATCACACTTGCCACTTGTTCCATCCTAGCCACGTTGTGCTCTCTGATAGCCTTCATGTGTGCAGAAAACCAGGCAGAAGTTCTCCAGGATATCCTTTTGCAGGGCTGGGAGACTATGCCACACTGTTAGCAAATCTGACCATTTTCCAGCAGGTCCTAATCCACTCCACTGCAAGTCGCTTAGCACTGAGTTTAATTTTCTGAGATAGATTTCTTTTTATTCAAAATGAAAAAGATATGACCAAATCTAGTATGACATCTCCTTTAGCCTATAACTAACTTCTTGGCCTATGTAAAATGACTCCAAGTTTCTAAGGTTTTCAACCACATGCCCACAGGTAACTGATGTCAAATTCTCCATTTCTCGCTATCCCACACCCCACACCATCAATGATCTTCCACCTGAAAGTGAGTCCTTTAGTATTGCATAGGGGTTGGGAGGACCTCCAGCTTAACCAAAAAGATAGGGGCCTTCACCATCACATTATCCCTAGGGCCTGAGGGTTCTCATTATAGGAAGATCCCAAATCTCTTATTTCCAGTGGTGGGTCCTTCTGTAATCCTTGATACACTTGTAAAAGGAAATTTCAGTTCAGTTCAATTGTTGAGGTGTGTCCATCTCTCTGAGACCCCATGGACTACAACATGCCAGGCTTCCCTGTCCATCACTAACTCTCAGAACTTGCTCAAACTCATGTCCATCAAGTCAGTGATGCCATCCAACCATCTCATCCTTTATCGTCCCCTTCTCCTCCTGCTTTCAATCATTCCCAGCATCAGGGTCTTCCAGTGAGTCAGTTCTTCGCATCAGGTGGCCAAACTATTGGAGTTTCAGTTTTAGCATCAGTCCTTCCAATGAATATTCAGGACTGATTTCCTTTAGGATTGACTGGTTTGATCTCCTTGCAGTCGAGGGGACTCTCAAGAGTCTTCTCCAACACCACAGCTCAAAAGCATCAATTCTATGATGCTCAGCTTTCTTTATAGTCCAACTCTCATATCCATACATGACTACTGGAAAGACCATAGCTTTGACTAGATGGAACTTTTTCAGCAAAGTAATGTCTTGGCTTTTTAATTGGCTGTCTAGGTTGGTCATAACTTTTCTTCTAAGCAGCAAGCATCTTTTAATTTCATGGCTGCAGTCACCATCTGCAGTGATTTTGGAGCCCAAGAAAATATGGTCTCTCACTGTTTCCATTGTTTCCCCATCTATTTGCCATGAAGTGATGGGGCCAGATGCCATGATCTTCGTTTTCTGAATGTTGAATTTTAAGTCAGCTTTTTCACTCTCCTCTTTCACTTTGATCAAGAGGTTCTTTAGTTCCTCTTCACTTTCTGCCATAAGGGTGGTGTCATCTGTGTATGTGAGGTTTTGATATTTTTCCCAGCAATCCTGATTCCAGCTTGTGCTTCATCCAGCCCAACATTTCACATGATGTATTCTGCATATAAGTTAAATAAACAGGATGACAATATACAGCCTTGATGTACTCCTTCCCCAAATTGGAACCAGTCTGTTGTTCCGTGTCTGGTTCTAACTGTTGCTTCTTGACCTGCATTCATATTTCTCAGGGCTTCCCTGATAGCTCAGTATATAAAGAATTTGCCTGCAATGCAGGAGACTCTGTCGGGAAGATCACTGGAGAAGGGATAGGCTACCCACTCCAGAATTCTGGCCTGGAGAATTTCATAGACTGTATAGTCCATGGGGTTGCAAAGAGTTGGACACAACTGAGTGATTTTCAGTTTCACTCATAGATTTCTCAGGAGGCAGGTCTCCTCCTGAACCCAGGTCTCCTGCATTGCAGGCAGATTCTTTACCAGCTGAGCCACAAGGGAAGCTCAAAAGGAAATTTAGTTGGTGTCAAATAAAAGCTTGTTGATCTCTTGAGTCATCTCATCATAGAATTGATGAAAATTTAGCTTAAAAAGATGTGAAACTGTGCTTAAAACTCACAGTACACGGTGGCCTAGGGGGTATCACCAAGGTTCCTCAGCTTTCCCATTTGGTATTTGATGATATAGCATATTGAAAAGCAGAGACATTACTTTGCCAACAAAGGTCTGTCTAGTCAAGGCTATGGTTTTTCCAGTGGTCATGTATGGATGTGAGAGTTGGATGGTGAAGAAAGCTGAGCGCCAAAACATTGATGCTTTTGAACTGTGGTGTTAGAGAAGACTCTTGAGAGTCCCTTGGACTGCAAGGAGATTCAACCAGTCCATTCTGAAGGAGATCAGCCCTGGGATTTCTTGGAGGGAATGATGCTGAAGCTGAAACTCCAATACTTTGGCCACCTCATGCGAAGAGTTGACTCATTGGAAAAGACTCTGATGCTGGGAGGGATTGGGGGCAGGAGGAGAAGGGGATGGCAGAGGATGAGATGGCTGGATTGGCATCACTGACTTGATGGAGGTGAGTCTGAGTGAATGCCGGAAGTTGGTGATAGACAGACAGGGAAGCCTGGTGTGCTGTAGTTCTCGGGGTCACAAAGAGTCGGACACGACTGAGCGACTGAACTGAACTGATGTTATTTCTGATGTGTTGGAGCATCTTCAGATAAATGCTAATACAGAGGAAATGGGTTTAGCATCTGAGTATCTGAAAGTGGCAGGAGTTGAGAGAAAAGCCTTTTCTCCTTAGGCCGGCCTCTCTATAACATGGGGGAGGCTTTCTTTAGCAAACTCAGGGGAAGAGCAGTTCAGTTCAGTTGCTCAGTCGTGTCCGACTCTTTGCAACCCCATGAACCACAGCACACCAGGCCTCCTTGTCCATCACCAACTCCCAGAGTCCACCCAAACCCATGTCCTTTGAGTCAGTGATGCCATCCAAACATCTCATCCTCTGTTGTCCCCTTCTCCTCCTGCCCTCAATCTTTCCCAGCATCAGGGTCTTTTCCAATTATAGGGGACTGGAATGCAAAAGTAGGAAGTCAAGAAACACTTGGAGTAACAGGCAAATTTGGCCTTGGAGTACAGAATGAAGCAGGGCAAAGACTAATAGAGTTCTGCCAGGAGAACACACTGGTCATAGCAAACACCCTCTTCCAACAACACAAGAGAAGACTCTACACATGGATATCACCAGGTGGTCAACAACGAAATCAGATTGATTATATTCTTTGCAGCCAAAGATGGAGAAGCTCTATACAGTCAGCAAAAACAAGACCAGGAGTTGACGGTGGCTCAGATCATGAACTCCTTATTGCCAAATTCAGACTGAAATTGAAGAAAGTGGAGAAAACCACTATTCAGGTATGACCTAAATTAAATCTCTTATGACTATACAGAGAAAGAGCCCAGAGAAGGAAAACCAAAGAGAGGGACCAGCTTGTGACTCAACAAATATCCTTTTTTTGTTTTTAACTGGAGGATAATTTACAACATTGTGTTGGTCTCTGCCATACATCAACATGAATCAGCCACAGGTATACATATGTCCAGGGGGGCTTCCCAGGTGGCTCAGAGGTTAAAGCGTCTGCCTGGAATGTGGGAGACCCAGGTTCGATACCTGGGTCAGGAAGATCCCCTGAAGAAGGAAATGGCAACCCACTCCAGTACTCTTGCCTGGAGAATCCCATGGAGGAAGGAGCCTGGTAGGCTATAGTCTATGGCATCACAAAGAGTCGGACACGACTGAGTGATTTCACTTTCACTTCCCTCCTGAGCCACCCCCCATCTCCCACCCCATCCCACCCCTCTAAGTTTTCAGAGAACACCAGGCTGAGCTCCCTGTGTTACACAGCAAATTCCCACTTGCTGTCTAATTTACATATAGTAATGTATACGTTGAAAGTGAAAGTGAAGTCACTCAGTCGTATCCGACTCTTAGCGACCCCATGGACTGCAGCCTACCAGGCTCCTCCATCCATGGGATTTTCCAGGCCAGAGTACTGGAGTGGGGTGTCATTGCCTTCTCCGACTTTCATGCATTGGAGAAGGAAATGGCAACCCACTCCAGTGTTCTTGCCTGGAGAATCCCAGGGACGGGGGAGCCTGGTGGGCTGCCATCTATGGAGTCGCACAGAGTCAGACACGACTGAAGTGACTTAGCAGTAGCAACAATGTATACGTTTCCATGCTATTTTCTCTATTCGTCCCACCCTTTCCTTCCCTTACTGTGGCCACAAGTCTGTTCTCTATGTTAGCATCTCCATTGCTCCCCTGCAAATAGGTTCATCAGTACCATCATTCTAGATTCTATACATGTGCGTTAATATACAATATACAAAGTAAGTCAGAAACAGATATCCTTTTCCCTACATATTTTCTCTCTCTTCTTACTTGAGCAAAGTTAAAATTAAGTTTCCTTGCTGAGCAGGTTTTTCCAAAGTGTTAGGTTAACATGGTCTGTAATTGGGATACATTTGTCCAAGTTAAATCTCACAAAATCAAGAAGTGGCTGGGTTCAAACTAAAGTAAGTGTGATATATAAAGGTCTTTAGTGGTCTATAACCCAGACCATAATGAGATTCCCTTGAACATAGACAAACTAGAACATTTCAATAAACTCATATTGTGGTGTAAAGTCCACTGGCATTCCGTATTCCAGCAGATCCAGGCCTGGGTGGGCTTTTCTTTTCTTTGCTTCTTAAATTCTTTATTTTACTAATGACCTCTGTACTCAGTAGAAGCTGTTGTTAACACATTACAATGGCATTTATGAAGCATCAAGGGGGTAGAGGTTTGTCTCATATTCACTCTTTTCATTCCTAAGGCTTATGTTCAGGCTTTCCTTCATGCCTGTTCACTTTCCAGAACACTCTGGTATTTTGGCAACAACACAGTCAGGACCAGCTTCTCAGAAGTACAGCTTGTGCCGTCACACAGGGCTCTGTGCTTAGAAGGACCTCACATTTAGAAGGACCCCGCACTTGGAAGGGCCCTGCACTTGGTTAATGTTCTGACACTGCCTTGAAACTCCTAATAATTTTTGATGAAGGGACCACAATTTTGTACTTGGCTCTGCAAATTATGTAGCTGGTACTGAAGTCTGAACTGAACTGAACTGAATACTTGGGATTTCAGATCTCAGCTTTGATCCTTCTTAGCTTCGTGATCTTGGATGAGTTTCTTAACCTTGCTTGATTTTATTTTCCTCCATTGTTAAATGTAGAAAGAATAATATCTGTCTCACAGAGTTGTTAAAGGAATTAAATGAGATAGAAAACATGCCGGTGCCCGAGACACAGTTCTAGTAACTAACTCTTAGTTTGTCACTAATCCTTATTAATTGCTTATCCCAAGTACTGTGCCTGGCAGTTTACAAAAACTAGGTCACTGTTCCTCTCAACCATAGCAGATCAGCTAGCACACTCTGGTTTGCACTTACAGGTTTTGTAGTCAGTGTCTATTCCCATTGGCCCAGCATCTATGCGGGTTGGTTGGTGATCGTAGTGTCTGAATGTTCTACATGGTCAAGATTGTTTTGCAAATAAGGAAGCTGAGGCACAGACATACTGAGGAAACTGCCCATGTCCACACAAGTATTAAGTAGACACCAGCTATTAATGTCGTAGCCTCTGGTAAAGGGTAGAGACTCTAGTAGAAGTGAGATCTTTTAACCTGAAGTTTAATGTTTTTTCCTTCTGGCCCCTAAGTTCCTCTATCCTCAAGGAGTTACTAATTGAGTGAGAGTGACAAGTGCATATAGACCTAGCTACCTGGCTGCTGCACAAGGCTATGTGCCCACCTTTACCTGCCAAACACATGTACCTAGGCTGCTGATAGTTGCCCTTGCAGGTGTTCAGGCTGCCGATCAAGTTTTTCCCTCATCTGGAGGCTCTTCCCTACTCTTGTCTTCATCATGCTACCCAATTCCTCATTTTCCTTCAAGACTCAACTGAATTGCCCCACTCCTCAAAAAGGCCCCTTCTGAGTCTCTGGATATTTGTAGCTCTCTCACAACACTTCTTGGATAACTTCTAGTTGGTGGCTTTCTAGGTCTAAAAGATCTTTGATGAGAAAAGATGACATATTGCTCATCTGGGTGTCCCCAGCACTTAGGAAAACGTGCCTGACACATAATTGCAGTTTACTAAGCAATTGATGCAGGGTGGTATTTTCCAAGGAATACCAAATTCTTCTATTTGTTCAAAGGAGAGACAGTTGTACTCAACTAATGGATGGAAGCTTCATAGAGGAGGTGGTCTGCATGTTAGGTCTTGAAGGGTGGAAAAGACTAAATGAAATAAATAGGATTAGGGATAGAGGTGGGAAATCATTCTCAACAGAAGGAACAGCTTGAACAAAAGTGCAGGTAGAGAAAAGCTGAAGACAAAGCTTGTTTAGAGAACAGCAGGTAGACCATTGGGCCTGGAACTCAGGAGTTTCATTAAGTGAAAAATCCCAAGTTCAAATATTTATTGGAATCAGGTTTATAGCGTAAGAAATAAATAAAACATGGCCACATGCAGTACAATAGAGAGGAGAAAGGACTGTGGCAAACTGGAAAATACACCCTATTTAAAGGGAGGTGGCTATTGGACTTTTCAATTTTCCCAGAAAGTATGGAAATTCAGAGGTGTGAAGTATTTCTTTAACTTTTCATTTAAAAATAATTTTAAACTTACAGAAAAACTGAAAAATTAATATGGAGTTCATGTACAAGCTTTACCCAGCTTTCACTAATGTTAATGACTTATAGACTCATAGTATATTACAGTACTAATGAAACTGTAGTGCTTACTCAAATTTTACCAGTTTTTCTCCAGTGCCCTTTTTTCTGTTCCAGTATCTGATTTCTAGTAGTTGTGTTTATCTGGTCTCCTCTAATCTGGGACAGTTCTTCAGGCTTTTCTTATCTTTCATGATCTTGACAGTTTGAATGATTACTGTTCAGTTATTTCATAAAGTTTCTGTCAATATGTGTTTGATCTTTTCTCATGGTTAAGGTGAGATAATGAATTTTTGGCAAAATGCTACAGAAGCGACACTATGCCTGCCTTTTTTCAGTGCATCATATCAAGTGTACATGATGTCAATATGTCTTATTACTGATGATGTCCACTTTGAACATTTGGTAAAGGCAATGTCTGCCATGTTTTTCCATGGAAAAATAACCATCTTTTCCGATGTCAGTGATAAATATTTGGGAGATATTCTGAGGGCTCTATAAATGCCTCATACTTTCTCAAACCTTTGTCCACTGATTTTAACATCCACCAGTGGATCTTGCCTATAGCAATGATTACAGTGATGTTTCCCTAGTGGTGATTTTGTGTTTCCCTCATTCATTCTACTTTTATTGATTAGAATTCTTCTGTCAGGAAAAGCACTCCCTATTCTCCCATTTAATTACTTATTTAATTATTTCATTTAGTATGGACTAATCTGTATGATTTTATTTCACGGTATAAAGTATAATCAATGCTATCATTATCATTTTGTTGCTCAAACTGCCTAGATTTGGCCACTGAGATCTTGTCAACATTAGTTCCTATATCCTTTTGACTTGCTCCCATCTTTCTGTGAGCACTTCCTATTTTCTGATACTATATAATCTTCCAGGCTCATCTTGTATTTTCTTTGCTCCGGGCCTGGAATCAACCACTTCTTCAGGGAGCTCTGTTTTTTTATTTTCCCCCCACTGTAGAATAAATATCTTGGCTTTCAAATGTAGACTACGAATTCAGACACTGTGGATGTATACCTAGTTCACAGTCTTTCACTGTGTGATGTCTGATGCAGAAGATCAGTTAGCTCAAAGCAGGAGTGAAGGTTTGGTTCTGGGTAAGAACTGTCTTGAATGTCCAGTGAGGAGTTTGGAATCCATGAGTCCAGGGCATGAGGTTCTCTGGACAGATTTTGAGTAGAAATGTGATATGCTTAATGATATATTTTGGGGAGATAAACAGGAAGACTTGCAAAAGGAAGTTTCTAGAAGCAAAAAAAAAAGTGGAATATTTAAACATATAGCTGAGAAAAGAAGAGAAACTAAAGGCAAAGGAGAAAAGGAAAGATATACCCATTTGAATGCAGAGTTCCAAAGAATAGCAAGGAGAGATAAGAAAGCCTTAGTAATCAATGCAAAGAAATAGAGGGAAACAACAGAGTGGGAAAGACTAGAGATCTCTTCAAGAAAATCAGAGATATCAAGGGAACAATTCATGCAAAGATGGGGTCAATAAAGGACAGAAATGGTCTGGACCTAACAGAAACAGAAGATATTAAGAAGATGTGGCAAGAATACACAGAAGAACTGTACAAAAAAGATCTTCATGACCCAGATAACCACAATGGTGTGATCACTCACCTAGAGCCAGACATTCTGGAATGTGAAGTCAAATGGGCCTTAGAAAGCATCACTATGAACAAAGCTAGTGGAGGTGATGGAATTCCAGTTGAGCTGTTTCAAGTCCTAAAAGATGATGCTGCCAAAGTGCTGTACTCAATATGCCAGCAATTTTGGAAAATGCAGCAGTGGCCACAGGACTGGAAAAGGTCAGTTTTCATTCCAATCCTAAAGAAGGGCAATGCCAAAGAATGTTCAAACCACTGCACAATTGCACTCATCTCACACACTAGCAAAGTAAAGCTCAAAATTCTCCAAGCCAGGCTTCAACAGTACATGAACCGTGAACTTCCAGATGTTCAAGCTGGATTTAGAAAAGGCAGAGGAACCAGAGATCAAATTGCCAACATCTGTTGGATCATAGAAAAAGCAAGAGAATTCCAGAAAAACATCTACGTCTGCTTTATTGATTATGCCAAAGCCTTTGATTGTGTAGATCACAACAAACTGGAAAATTCTTCAAGAGATGGAAATACCAGACCACCTGACCTGCCTCCTGAGAAATCTGTATGCAGGTCAAGAAGCAACAGTTAGGACTAGACATGAACAACAGACTGGTTCCAAATTGGGAAAGGAGTGCGTCAAGGCTGTATATTGTCTCCCTGCTTATTTAACTTATATGCAGAGTACATCATGTGAAATGCTGGGCTGGATGAAGCACAAGCTGGAATCAAATTGCCAGGAGAAAAATAAATAGCCTCAGATATGCAGATGACACCACCCTTATGGCAGAAAGTGAAGAGGAACTAAAGAGCCTCTTGATGAAAGTGAAAGAAGAGAGTGAAAAAGCTGACTTAAAGCTCAACATTCAGAAAACGAAGATCATGGCATCTGGTCCCATCACTTCATGGCAAATAGATGGGGAAACAATGGAAACAGTGAGAGACCATATTTTCTTGGGCTCCAAAATCACTGCAGATGGTGATTGCAGCCATGAAATTTAAAGATGCTTGCTGCATGGAAGAAAAGTTATGACCAACCTAGACAGCCAATTAAAAAGCTGAGACATTACTTTGCTGACAAAGTTCCATCTAGTCAAAGCTATGGTCTTTCCAGTAGTCATGTATGGATGTGAGAGTTGGATTATAAAGAAAGCTGAGGACCAAAGAATTGATGCTTTTGAACTGTGGTGTTGGAAAAGACTCTTCAGAGTCCCTTGGACTTCAAGGAGATACCTTCAGTCAATCCTAAAGGAAATCAGTCCTGAATATTCATTGGAAGGACTGATGCTAAAGCTGAAACTTCAATACTTTGGCCACCTGATGCAAAGAACTGACTCATTGGAAAAGACCCTAATGCTGGAAAAGACTGAAGGCAGGAGGAGAAGGGGACAATAAAGGATGAGATGGTTGGATGGCATCACTGACTTGATGGCCATGAGTTTGAGCAAGTCTGGGAGTTGGTGATGGACAGGGAAGCCTGGTGTGCTGCAGTCCATGGGGTCAGAAAGAGTTGAATGCAACTAAGTGACTGAACTGAACTGATAAAGTTCTTTTTTTTAAATTAAAGTGGTAAAATTATAAATTAGAGATGCTCTCTGCTTTCCCTCTTGCTGGAGATCCTTTCTCTTATTCTCCTTCAAACCAAATACCCTTACGTATCAAGGTCTCCTTCTCCAGAAAGTTTCCTGACTCTTTCCCTAAATTTACCCTTCCTTCTCAGGTACCCTTGGCTCAGGTTGGCTGGTACCTCCTTTGGACATGTATTCCATTCTGCCCTGTATGCTGGGGCTTTGTTTGAATGCTTGTCTTGCTGGGCTGGAAGAAGCACAAGCTGGAATCAAGATTTCTGGGAGAAGTATGCAGATGACACCACCCTTATGGCTAAAAGTGAAGAAGAACTAAAGATCCTCTTGATGAAAGTGAAAGAGCAGAGTGAAAAAGTTGGCTTAAAGCTCAACATTCAGAAAACTAAGATCATGACATCCGGTCCCATCACTTCATAGGAAATAAATGGGAAAACAGTGGAAACAGTGGCTGACTTTATTTTGGGGGGCTCCAAAATGCGGCAGATGGTGATTGCAGCCATGAAATTAAAAGACCCTTACTCCTTGGAAGGAAAGTTATGACCAACTTAGACAGCATATTCAAAAGCAGAGACATTACTTTGTCAACAAAGGTCCGTCTAGTCAAGGCTATGGTTTTTCCAGTAGTCATGTATGGATGTGAGAGTTGGACTATAAAGAAAGCTGAGCACTGAAGAATTGATGCTTTTGAACTGTGGTGTTGGAGAAGACTCTTGCGAGTCCCTTGGACTGCAAGGAGATCCAACCAGTCCATCCTAAAGGAAATCAGTCCTGGGTGTTCATTGGAAGGACAGATGTTGAAGCTGAAACTCCAGTACTTTGGCCCCCTATGTGAAGAGCTGACTCATTTGAAAAGACCCTGATGCTGGGAAAGACAGAGGACAGGAGGAGAAGGGAACAACAGAGGATGAGATGGTTGGATGGCATCACTGACTCAAACATGAGTTTGAATAAACTCCGGGAGTTGGTGATGGACAGGGAGGCCTGGCGTGCTGCTGTTCATGGGGTCGCAAAGAGTCTGACACAACTGAGAGACTGAATTGAACTGAACTGAAGTTGCTCACTCGGTTACTAGCTTCTTGCAGACAAGGAAGGTCTTAGTCATTTTTATCTCTTCTCTGGGCCTAACGTCAGTCTTCTCACCCAGGAGAGATGCTCAACTCAGAACTGAACTGGTTATAGGAACCATTTGTAATTCCCTTTGGGATTTTGGGTAAATAAGAGCAAAATGCAAGGGAATGCAAATTTCTTTGAAGTTATGCGATTTTCAGTTGAAATTGCACTGCCTGAAAAATTACTCCAGCTGAATGTGTGAGGCAGCACATGTGATGGAGAACACAACAGTAAGATAATGCAAGACACACAGACACACGCACACAGAATTTCTGAGCCCCTAGTATTAGTCTTCTTAAGATGAATACCAGTCAGGTGTGTACTTAATACTGAGGGAGTTTAATAATAAAAGGATATTCCTTATGGAGGAGACAAATGCTATCTTGAAAGGTCTATCTGGAAGGCACCTCTTAGGACTACTCTAAGCTTTTTGAAAACATGGTCAGAATGACCTTCCTGTTGTGAAAAAGAACATTCCTAAAGGCCTTGATAGGAGTGAACTCTGTGTTAATCATGTTTCCTCTTTAGAGCTGTGCTGTTACAGAGAGAGCTTTCCCCTCAAAGCATGAATAAAAGCTATGCTTCAAGTGCAGAAAACTTAGAAAACAAATTTCACCCCAAAAAATTTAAAGAAGAGAATTGACTATAGTCAACAAGGAATTACCCTACAGAAAATAGGGTTGTGTGATGTTTGTCAAGGAGGAGGCATAAAGGTTTACAGCCTCTGCCAACTTCCTTTCCTGGACTCCTGCTGGGTTGGCCATCCTCACTGCTGGCAGCAGCTACCTGTGTGACAGCTGACACCTTGAGTCAAGAAGGAAGGGAAAGAAAAAAAGGAGGAAGAGGCGAGGGAGGAGGCAGGCCCAAATATAGCACTATTGACTGTTTCCTTTTCCACCAGGCAGCATCTGCCAGCCAGCATAGCATCAGGAGGAGAGGCAAGATTGTAAAGAAGGGCAGGTCAAAGGGATGCAGAGCAAGAAAATGCCAAAGAACAAGAGGACAGATGTGAGGCCTGTGAAGAAAGTAACCCTCAGCAATATGGGAACTGGGGGAGCAGAAGAAATGATTCAAGTGTGTAAACAAAGCAACCCCCGCCCCCCCCCCCGCCAAGAGACTGGAGTGGAATAATGTTTTGGTCAGACTTACCCAAGTCCCCTCGTTCTGCTCCTAATTGCAGTGACTTCCCCTCTCTCCTGTCTCCTTTGTCAGCTGCATTCATTTGGATCAGGAGTGCCATTCATTGGCCCTGGAGGAGGGAAAGAATGGGGGAAAATGCAGATGTTGACTCTCTGCTTTTGAATTCCTAAAAATATGTTCTAAATTTCTATCAGAGACTGGAGCTTTGAAGTCTTGGCTTCAGTGACTCAGAGTTAAGGTCCTGGCAGAGATATTAAACATAAATTAAGAATGTAGTACTCAAACATGGTCCAGGTGGTATGGTGCAGGAACAATATAGGAAGAAAAATAGGAACCAAAGAGGATTTTTCACAGCCCTCTGACTCTCCTGCACACATATAGGAAGAAGTTTGCCTTGCTCCTAGGAGTACTGAGGGCGTGATGGAGTGAAGGGTCAATGGATCCCAAGGGGCTTTTAACTGGGATGAAGGCTGGAGTGTGTGGACATGGTAATCTGATGCCAGAGAGCGACTGAGGACGCTGGGCTATAACCAGAGGCCATCTGGTGTGATGTCCAAAGACCAGATGGTACAAGCTACATCTCAGTGATCGGTGAACACCAAGCCACTCCTTCCCACTGGTTAGTGGCCTCAGCCTACCCCCAGCTTAGAATGTCTGTGGAGAAAGGGAGACATGGACCTTGATTAACTTAGGTCTGTAAAATTATCAAATAAAGTGAGTTATGTTTTAGCATACTTGATAACTTGAGTTTCAGAAATTTTATCTGCTGCATAATTGTGAAGCTAAATAAATGCTAATATATCCAACTTACACTTAGGAGATTAATTTTATGTCTAATTTCAGACTTCTGGAGCATAAAAGGCAATAGAGTTCTCTTGAAGGTTAGTAGAACCTTCTTTTTTTTATTCTGGGTCTGTATGTGTGTATGTATGTTTATAGGTGTGTATTCCAACAAGGGAAGGCCCCTACCCTTCACCCCAGGTTATCTTATTTCAAGTAGTTTTTCCAATGTGTTGGGTCATGCCTAAGTAGATAAGAACTTTTTCTTTAGCCTCATGTGTTTAGAAGTCCACATCATCTAAGGTCAAGCCTCGAATGAAAAGAACAGAGAAGTGATGCAATTATACTGACTTCAGAGCAGATGGCTGTTTTCTGGAGGGAAATGGTGCATAAAACACACAATGAAATACTTGAGAGAGAAATTCTCCACAGCAGTCGTGGCTATAAAATCAACACAAAGCAACTAGTTCCCAGGACTGGTGCAATGTTGAGAAGCATTAGGGGGAAATAAGAGATACCCACACCCTGATGAGGCATCCTACCTGGACTGGGAAGAGAAAGGACAGGGGATGGGGTAGATACCGTACACACAAATCTCAGATCGTAGACCCAGTTACGGACAAAGTAAGCTTATTTTTCTGTAAATGAAGTTAATGCTTATACTGTGCTGTGCTTAGTTGCTCTGTTGTGTCCGACTCTCTGCAGCCCCATGGACTGTAGCCCACCAGGCTCCTCTGTCCTCAGAATTTTCCAGGCAAGAATACTGGAGTGAGTTGCCATTTCCTTCTCCAGGGGATCTTCCTAACCCAAGAATCAAACCCATGTTTCCTGAGTCTCCTGCATTGACAGATGGATTCTTTACCACTAGTGCCACCTGGGAATACTTATAATAAACTCTCTTTATTCCAGACAGTAGAAACTTAACTTCAATCATTTAAGAGTTCCGGCTTTCTTTGTGATGGCTTTTAACTTTGAGGCTTTTATCATGCCCATGAATGGAGGTTAGGGTAGGGGAAGCATCTCACCTAAGCTGGCATCACTCTTCACTAGCGCAGCTACTTAGATGGAACATGGACACTTACTGTTTACTGTTGACTAGCAGTGTATGGGCTATATCATAGCAACTTTGGGTCTGGCTCATGGAGAGGAGCCTGGCAGGCTATAGCCCATGGGGTCGCAAAGAGTTGGACACGACTGAGAAACTAACACTCACTTTCACTGGTCAGCTAACTGGGAACCCTCCTGGGCACACAAGATAATCTTGACAGTTCCATGGTTTTCTAGCACTACACCTGGTAGGGCCATTCATAGCCATTTGTCACCTCCATGGCATTCTTGAGTACACAAGAATCATTCCACCTCCCCAGCACTACCCCCAGCCCCTTCCATTCATAGCTCTACCCTGAGAATTTTTCAAACTCATCTGCCAGGACAGAGTAGACAGTCATATTTCCCTGGTTTTTGCCTCCTTCCAAGGGTCTCCTTGGGAAAGTAAACAGTTTTCCTCTGTACTACTATTCCCAAATGTATCTGGAGTTTCTGCTATGGAATATTCTTTCTACTTCATCCTAGGAAATGATCAGAGTACAGACCTTTCTCATCAAGGACTCAGCCCCTCTAGTGAGTCTGCATGCATACATGCTTAGTCACTCATTTGTGTCTGACTCTTTGTGACCCCGTGGACTGTAGCCCACCAGGCTCCTCTGTCCATGGGATTTTCCAGGCAAGAGTACTGGAGAGGGTTACCATTGCCTTCTCCAGGGGATCTTCCTGACCCAAGGGTAGAACCCCCATCTCCTAGGTCTCCTGCATTGGCAGGCAGGTTCTTTACCACTGAGCCACCTGGGAGGCCATCTAGTTAGTCTACTCTCTGTCTTTTCCTGGTTGGTGGAAGGGGTGAGGGAAAAACTTTAGCCTGGAGGATGGGGAGCAGTATGGATGGGAAAGCTTCTTTATTATTACTCATCACTTCTTTTCCCACATCTATTGTACATGCTTTAATTTTTTCTGTTCTCTTGAGGCCAAGATGTTAAAAACCTAAAAGCTAATAATTGACTCCTTTTGTGGCATTTGCTTTATGCAGGGTCATTCCTTGCTCGCGGCAGTGATGCTAATTCATTGGCAGAAGGATTACAATGTTAAAGGAAAAGTGAAAAGCTTTGTATAGCATCACTTGATATTAAACGAGGACTGGTTTCAGGACTCCTGCAGATACTAAAATCTATAGGACCTTATATAAAATGGCCCTTACATAGTATTTGCATATAACCTGTGCACATCCTCCCATTTACTCTGTCATCTCCAGGACACTTATAATACCTAATATAATGTAAAGGCCACACAAATAGTTGCCAGCATACAGAAAATTCAAGTGTTGCTTTTTGGAACTTTCTGGAATTTCTTTTTCCAAATATTTTTGATGCCCAGCTGGTTGAATTTACATATGTGGAACTCATGGATACGGAGGACTTTCTGTAGTTCTATAATCTAGCCACACATATAACTACTTTGTTTCCCCAGCCCAGATCTAAGATTAGTCACAACCCATAGAGAATGTTGAAAAAAATCAGACAATATGGTGTAAAGATTTAGCAGCTGGATTAACTGTGGGCTCTGCTTAGGTGAGCTTACCTTAGATTCTTCGGTTCATTCTCCAGTCTTCTTCTTGAAGAGGCTCTAGTTAGTATATTTTAGAGACTGTGGCTTTACCAACCAGAAGTCATGCAAAAGTGAATTCAGCCTTTCTCTTGTCTCCTCCCACTTTGCTTCTTTCTCTTTCCCTCTTTTTCTGCCCATCTCTCCTCTTTTCTCAGTCCACTCTGCTCTGACCATCCTCCCTCCCCAGTGGCAAGTCCAAAGGACTTGATTCCAGAATCCTTGCAGGAGGCGACTCTTTGCCTCATTACTAGAATGACTGTATGTCTTGCTTGAATCTGTGGCCCCAGCATCTTATCCAGATAGCATCTCCCTTTACCTTGAATCGTGTTCAGATATGAATGATGAATTATATGGCTGCTCTAGTTATTAGAGACCAGCTCATTCTCAAAAACATTTGACCTCCACAGAGAAGAACTGTTCAAATGCAATGAGGATTTAAATGAATACAAATATACAATTAGGATGTATCAAAAGAGTGCCCATAGAGCTAGTAATACACAAACTGAGAGGGTCCAAGAGAAGCCTGGGTTAAGTCCCAGCAGAATCCAGAAGATTAAGTCAGAACTGGGAAACCTTGGTTATGATGTTGAAGTGGGAGGGTCAGTGGCAGCAGGCTGAGCCTCGGAGTCCTGCTCTGAGGCACATGGATCTAGCTGGGAGTTTTTGGGGGGTGAGTTGGAGTAGAGGCAAAAGAACAGAATGTTGGAGTATCTTCCAGTCTAAAACCTTAACAAATGGCAGGTCATGCATGGAGAAAGCTGGAGCAGAAACAAGAGAGATGCTGGCCAATGAGCTGAGTCTTTCTAGTTGGTAATGAGGGGAAATTTAAATCAGGCTTTGCCCTGCTCTTTTTTTAAAAAATATATTTTATAGTATTATTTTAAAATTTGTATTTATTTATTTTTGGCTGCACTGGGTCTTCGTCGTTGCTTTCTCTAACTGGGTCGGGAAGGGGCTACTCTCTAGTTGTGATGCGCAGGCTTCTCATTGTGGTGGCTTCTCTGGTGCAGAGCTCAAGCTGTAAGTGCACAAACTTCAGTGGCTGTGGAATGAGGGCTCAGTAGTTGTCGCACGTGGACTTAGTTGCCCTGAAGCATGTGGGATCTTCCCGGACTGGGGATCTAACTCACATCCCCTGCATCGGCAGTTCAGCTCACTTCAGTCGCTCAGTTATGTCCAACTCTTTGCAACCCCATGGACTGCAGCATGCCAGGCCTTCCTGTCCATCACCTACTCCTGGAGTTTACTCACACTCATGTCCATTGACTCGGTGATGCCATCCAGTCATCTCATCCTCTGTTGTCCTCTTCTCCTCTGACCTTCTATCTTTCCCAGCATCAGGGGCTTTTCAAATGAGTCAGTTCTTTGCATCAGGTGGCCAAAGTATTGGAGTTTCAGCTTCAACATCAATCCTTCCAATGAATATTCAGGACTGATTTCCTTTAGGATGGACTGGTTGGATCTCCTTGCTGAGATCAAACCAGCCAACTAAAGAGGCTCTTTAGTTCTTCTTTGCTTTCTGCCATAAGGGTGGTGTCATCTGCATATCTGAGGTTATTGATATTTCTCCCAGTAATCTTGATTCCAGCTTGTGCTTCATCCAGCCCAGCGTTTCTCATGATGTACTCTGCATATAAGTTAAATAAGCAGGGTGACAATATACAGCCTTGACGTACTCCTTTTCCTATTTGGAACCAGTCTGTTGTTCCATGTCCAGTTCTAACTGTTGCTTCCTGACCTGCATACAGATTTCTCAGGAGGCAGGTCAGGTGGTCTGGTATTCCCATCTCTTTAAGAATTTTCCACACTTTGTTGTGATCCACACAGGTAGGTTCTTAAGCACTGGATCACCAGGGAGTTCTGCTTTGCTCTTAAAAATCCCTGTCTTCTCTGTTGGGTAGACTTTGAGAAGTTGTCTTTCATGAAAAAAAGTGTCTTGTTTAAGACATGTCTTCCATAGAAGCTACTTTATGTAGTTTAAATAATTCCTGGAGTAAGAACCACTTTCTAATCATTGTATGTTATTATTTTTATGAAAGAGAGAGAATAATAACAAAAACACATGCTTACTTCAGCAGCACATATACTAAAAATGGGGAAAAAATTATATATTTAAAAAACTGAATCTTTCATTCAACACTTGTGAACAATGATTACAATCAATACCTTAGTTGAAAAGAAAAGCATAGATTTGAACCCAAATTATAGCAAAATCTGGAATCCTGACTTAGATAGCTGATGTACCTTTCCAGGGGCTTTCCTGGTGGCTCAGACAATAAAGAATTCACCTGCTATGTGGGACATCTGGGTTCGATTCCTGAGTTGGGAAGATCCCATGGATAAGGGAAGAGCTACCCACTCCAGTATTCTGGCCTGGAGAATTCCATGGATAGAGGATGGCAGGCTACAGTCCATGGGGTTGCAAAGGAGAAAAGGAAAGATATATCCATCTGAATGCAGAGTTTCAAAGAATAGCAAGGAGAGATGAGAAAGCCTTCCTCAGTGATAATGCAAAGAAATAGAGGAAAATAATAGAATGGGGAAGACTATGATGCAGGATATGACACGCTTGGGGCTGACGCGCGGGGATGACCCAGAGAGATGTTGTGGGGAGGGGGGTGGGAGGGGGGTTCATGTTTGGGAACGCATGTACACCTGTGGTGGATTCATGTCAATCTATGCCAAAACCAATACAGAATTGTAAAGTAAAAATTAAAAATAAAAAAAATAAATAAATTAAAAAAAAAAAAGAATGGGGAAGACTAGAGATCTCTTCAAGAAAAATAGAGATACCAAGGGAACATTTCATGCAAAGATGGGCACAATAAAGGACAGAAACGGTATAGACCTAACAGAAGCAGAAGATATTAAGAAGAGGTGGCAAGAATACACAGAAAAGTATACAAAAGAGATCCTAATGACCCCAATAACCATAATGGTGTGATCATCTACTTAGAGCCAAACGTCCTGGAATGTGAAGTCAAGTGGGCCTTAAGAAGCATCACTATGAACAAAGCTAGTGGAGGTGATGGAATTCCAGTTGAGCTGTTTCAAGTCCTAAAAGATGATGCTGCCAAAGTGCTGTACTCAATATGCCAGCAATTTTGGAAAATGCAGCAGTGACCACAGGACTGGAAAAGGTCAGTTTTCATTCCAATCCTAAAGAAGGGCAATGCCAAAGAATGTTCAAACCACTGCACAATTGCACTCATCTCACACACTAGCAAAGTAAAGCTCAAAATTCTCCAAGCCAGGCTTCAACAGTACATGAACCTTGAACTTCCAGATGTTCAAGCTGGATTTAGAAAAGGCAGAGGAACCAGAGATCAAATTGCCAACATCCGTTGTATCATAGAAAAAGCAAGAGAATTCCAGAAAAACATCTGCTTCATTGATTACGCTAAAGCCTTTGACTGTGTGGATCACAACAAACTGGAAAATTCTTCAAGAGATGGAAATACCAGACCACCTGACCTGCCTCCTGAGAAATCTGTATGCAGGTCAAGAAACAACAGTTAGAACTGGATGTGGAACAATGAACTGGTTCCAAATTGGGAAAGGAGTACATCAAGAGTGTATATTGTCACCTTGCTTATTTAACTTCTATGCAGAGTACATCATGTGAAATGCTGGGCTGGGTGAAGCACAAGCTGGAATCAAGATTGCCAGAAGTATCAGTAACCTCAGATATGCAGATGACACCACCCTTATGGCAGACAGTGAAGAACTTTTTGATGAAAGTGAAAGAAGAGAGTGAAAACGCTGACTTAAAACTCAACATTCAAAAAACTAAGATCATGGCATCTGGCCCCATCACTTCATGGCAAATAGATGGGGAAACAATGGAAACAGTGACAGACGTTATTTTCTTGGGCTCCAAAATCACTGCAGATGGTGACTGCAGCCATGAAATTAAAAGATGCTTGCTCCTTGGAAGAAAAGCTATGACCAACCTAGACAGCATATTAAAAAGCAGAGACATTACTTTACCAACATAGTCAAAGCTATGATTTTTCCAGTAGTCATGTATGAATGTAAGAGTTGGACCATAAAGAAAGCTGAACGCTGGATGACGTGATCTTCGTTTTTTGAATGTTGAGTTTTAAGCCAGCTTTTTCACTCTCTTCTTTTGAACTGTGGTGTTGGAGAAGACTCTTGAGAGTCCCGTTGACTGCAAGGAAATTGAACCAGTTTATGCTGAATGTTCATTGGAAGGACTGATGCTGAAGCTGAAGCTCCAGTACTTTGGCCACCTGATGCAAAGAACTGATTTATTGGAAGAGACGCTGATGCTGGAAAGATTGAAAGCAGAAGGAGAAGGGGATGACAGAGGATGAGATGGTTTGATAGTATTACCAACTCAATGAGCATGAGTTTGAGCAAGCTCTGGGGGTTGGTGATGGACAGGGAAGCCTGGTGTGCTGCAGCCCATGGGGTCGCAATTAGTGGGACACGGTTGAGCAATGGAACTGAACTAAACGATACCTTTCCAGTCATATTTAGCCTAAACTAATTGGGAGGTGGCAATCTGGCAGGGCTCTGAGCAATGGAGACTTTCAGCTTGGAATAAAAACTTTAGAAAATCCACAAAGTGAATCATAAAGGATTTTCATTATCTTTCAGGTTAAGGGCTCAATACAGAATATACAAAGGAAATTAATACTATTAAAACCATTAAATAATTTTTCATAGTTTTATTAAAAACAGAGACTTGATCAGTATTGGGGAGCTTGTTTAGTGGCATCATTTCTTTTCTTGGCCGAATGACACATCTTTTGAGGAGCAGAATAAGATGTACTTGGTACACTCAGCCTGCAACCATGGAATTGTGGAACTGACCAGGAAGACTGTTGGGGGAACTGATTTGGATTAGCTAAGATTCAAATACAGTCATAGTCAGATGATCAAGTAGAGACTCAGTTCAGTTCAGTAGCTCAGTTGTGTCCAGCTCTTGGCGACCCCATGAATTGCAGCACACCAGGCCTCCCTGTCCATCACCAACTCCCGGAGTTCACTCAAACTCACATCCATCGAGTTGGTGATGCCATCCAGCCAGCTCATCCTCTGTTGTCCCCTTCTCCTCCTGCCCCCAATCCCTCCCAGCATCAGAGTCTTTTCCACTGAGTCAACTCTTTGCATGAGGTGACCAAAGTACTGGAGTTTCAGCTTTAGCATCATTCCTTCCAAAGAACACCCAGGACTGATCTCCTTTAGAATGGACTGGTTGGATCTCCTTGCAGTCCAAGGGACTCTCAAGAGTCTTCTCCAACACCACAGTTCAAAAGCATCAATGTTTCAGTGCTCAGCTTTCTTCACAGTCCAACTCTCACATCCATACATGACTGCTGCTGCTGCTGCTGCAAAGTCACTTCAGTCGTGTCCGACTCTGTGCGACCCCAGAGATGGCAGCCCACCAGGCTCCCCTGTCCCTGGGATTCTCCAGGCAAGAACACTGGAGTGGGTTGCCATTTCCTTCTCCAATGCATGAAGTAAAAAGTGAAAGTGAAGTCGCTCAGTCGTGTCTGACCCTTAGCGACTCTTAGCGGCCCCATGAACTGCAGCCCACCAGGTTCCTCTGTCCATGGAATTTTCCAGGCAAGAGTACTGGAGTGGGGTGCCATTGCCTTCTCCACCATACATGACTACTTGTCACTAAATAATCAATGCTTCTAGAATCTGGTCAAAACACTCTTAATGACGTAGTTTTTTGGTGTGTTTTGCTTGTTTTGTTTTTTAAACACAAAGATGATCCTGCTAGACATGTAAAGAAAAAGAAAAAAGAAACTATGAGATTGTAGCTCAAACTTTGAGCATAAAAATCTGGCTGAGCATAAGAATCATCAGAGAGTGAAAGTGAAAATCGCTTAGTCGTGTTCGACTCTTTGCGACCCCATGGCCTATACAGTCCATGGAATTCTCTAGGCCAGAATACTGGAGTAGGTAGCCTTTTCCTTCTCCAGGGGATCTTCCCAACCCAGGGATCGAACCCAGGTCTCCCACATTGCAGGCGGATTCTTTACCTGCTGAACCACAAGGGAAGCCCAAGAATCACCGGAGCCCTTGTAAACAGGCACATTCCTGGACACTGCATACCGAGAGTCTGACACAAGGCATCTTCAGTAGGCCCGGGAACCTGGGTCTGATGCAGGAGCTATGTTGTCTGTAGACTGGATGCCGAACGCAGATTCCTACGGTTTGGGGCTGGAGGAGAGAGAAGAGGCTTTTGAAACCTCAGGCCTTATTAGCCGATAATGCCATGGTAGTGCTTTACCTGGTAGCCAGGCTTTGGTCAGGGCTGAGACAACCTTGTCTGTCTTAAAAAAAAAAAAAAGACCCACATATTTAGAGAACAAGTGAGTTGTAAATAGTGGGGAGAAGGAAGGAGAGGGGGTGAGATAGAGGTAGGGGATTAAGAGGTACAAGCTACTGTGTATAAAGTAAATAAGCTATAAGGATATATTGTGCACACAGGGAAGATAGCCAATATCTTAGAATAAGTATAAATGGAGTATATAACCTTTAAAAATTGTGAATCACTATGTTGTACACCTGAAACTTATATAATATGGTAACTCAATTATACCTCAATTAAAAAAATATATATATATGTAAAGAAGAAGAATGAATGAACAGTTTTATAGCTAAGTGGACAGCAGCAGTGATATTGTCCACCCAGAGCTTTATCAGGGAAGGAAAAGAAAAGCTCATGGCCACAAGTGTGGAGGCTACATTTGCAGTCATCATCCTTGAAACAGAAATCACCCTCCCTTGACAAACATCAGCAAACGCAGCTAAATCTGAGCCCTTCATTAAACTTAGTCTTGCCTCTTCCTATATGCTTCCCATGTGAGCCCAATTCATTATCTAGTTCATTTAAACCAGAGGCTTTTATAATTCAGAACTGAGTGGAAGATCTCTGGGTGAGCAAAGAAGGTACTATTTTTGGACCTTGTTTATTTGATAATTTTGCATATAAAGAGTAGGCAGCCAGAAACACAAATGATCTATTTTTTCCTCTATTCTCTTCCTCTAACAGAATTCACATTATAGCTGGAGCAATATTGTATGAAGTGGCATAAACACCCCCACCAATATAGGCCATGTGGCATGTACCCATTATACCACACACCCTCAAACTGCCCTATATTGCTTTTTCCCCCTACACATACATTCTCATGTTCTCTTGCTCCCAGTTTTGGTAAAGACTCTACTTTTTGATTTGGTCAGGATCTTGAGGATTCTAGTTACCACAAATGATCAGATCTAATCCTATGAGATGCTGCTAACGCAGAAACTTGAGTAATGAAAGATCTCAACACAAACAAAAGAGAAGCAGCTGCCGATTAGTGAGCCGCACTGCTGACAGTCTCTGTGGGCTGAAAGCAAGGAGGTTCAGGCTGAGGACCTTGGGATGTACAAATTGGCTAAACAAACAACAATTTGTCTACAAAAGTGCCTCTGAATTACAAATGAGTAAAATCGAGTTGTCTTGGGATCTGAGTTATTTGGCTTTAAACTTGCCTAGCAGTTCCATTAACGATTGATCTGTTAATTTATGATGGTTTAGAACAAGACTCTGATGGAAGCTACTAGACCCTTGACTAGAAAGTCAATAAGTCTTTTATAAAACAACCTTAGCCATGTATTATACATGTGCTCATTGGCAAGACTTCATCTGGGGCATTTCTCAATCAGGCTTGGATTTACTGACCATTCATAATATTGAAAATCTACTATTAAACCCAGACCATTTAAATTTCTGATTAACTGACCATTAGACATTGCCTTCATACTGATGACTCAGTACTCTGTCACTCTCTAATGTGCTAATAAAAAGAGATTGTGAATCATTTTCATATGTTTCCTTTTCTGAGAGATGAATCAGGGACTCTTGCCCCAATGTTTTTGTTCAAAGTTTATTTCAAAACTCAAGTAATTGAAAACATTTCTCTGTGTGGAAAATCTAATGCAAATGTTCTTAAGCTAGAGCAGACACATGGGTAAGCCTAATGGGGTAATGGGGCAAGGGATGGGGGACCAGAGTGGCTTGAAATTGCAGAAGCCAGGAGCAAGCGGGGAGAAATGCTAGCTGCGCTCATGTACACCAAGTCTTTAGCTCATTTCTGTCCTTTGTCAACCTTCACCTTCACAGGTCTTATTTTCCTTTTGGCCACCAGACTTCCTGTCTCCATGTTGAGAGACAGTCCTCCCCAGGGTCTAGTTTTCTATACAAACAGTCCTGAAAGATTGACTTCTATTATTACCTTATATTGGATAGGAGCCCATCTCTTTGAACCCAAGACACTTTGCAAGATGGAGGAATATTTGTGTGAAACAAAGTGGCAGGTCACCTTCACAGCATGACCTTAACTGTTCCCTAGATGCCTTGCCCTGCTCAGTCCAGCCTGCAAATGACTCGCTGATCTCTGAAAAATCTTTCCAGATAATTTAGGAAAAATCCATGCAAATTATTAACAACCTTATGAATAATAAACATGTGATCTCATCAGCAATTAAAGAACAGCAAATTCCAACAAAATTAAGATGCTATTTTTGTGTGTGAATTAATTTGCAAAAGGTTTTTTAGTAATTATAATGCTGGTGTTCCCATTAAAATGCTTTTAGGCAATAATAACAAAACAACCAAATCAAACTTCTTAAATAACATGTATAATATATGATTTCAAGTGAAAATAAGTCCCAAGGCAGTGTGGCTCCTCAGTTGATTAAGTCAGGGTTTCCATAGCATCCTCAAGCCCCCCTCCTAGGCTGGCATGGTTACATGCAGACATGACAATGTCCAGTGAAAGAAAGCAAACTGTTTATCCGCTGTCTTTCTGTCTCTTTTTTTGTTAATTTTATTTAAGAAGAAATGAAGAAGATGAATCATTTTCAGGCAACCCTCTGTGTCGCTAAGGATACTATGTTTTTTTAAAATTATTGAAATATAGTTGATTTACAATGTAGTGGTAGTTCAGGTATACAACAAAGTAATTCACTTATATATATTATATATATTTTTTGGATTCATTTCCATTATAGTTTATTACACGATACTGAGTATAATTCCCTGTGCTATACTGTAGGTCCTTGTTGTTTTTCTATTTTATACATAATACTGTGTATCTGTTAATCCCAAATTCTTAATATATCCTCCCCACCCTGCCTTTCTCCTTTGGTAACCATAGTTTGTTTTCTATGTCTGTGAGTCTATTTCTGTTCTATAAATAAGTTTATTTGTATCGCTTTTTTTTTGGATTCCACATATAAATGATATCATGTGTCATTTGTCTTTCTCCCTTCACTTAGCTTGATAATGTCTAGGTCCATCCATGTTGCTCCAAATAAGAATGAAAAATACCCAGTAAACCTCATATCCCATTTCTTTAGCCAGGACTGGATCATATGCCCACCTCTAGCCCAATCACTGGCAAGAGAAAGGAAATGACATTGGTCCAGACTAATGCAGATTGATCCCCCGAGGAAGCATGAACACTTCAACCAACTAAGGCTCTATCAACAGGGAAAAAGGGAAAGTAGTGGTCCTTGGGCAGGCAACTCATGGTATCTTCTCTGTCTGCCAAGAAGACAGGCCACATACATGGCTCATAGGAGCTGTGGAAAGAAATTTGGCACTATATACCAAGACTCTTAAAAGTGTCCTTATAATTGGGCATAGTAATTCCATTTCTATGAACAAAGCCCATGGAAAGTGTGCCTAAATACAGATAAAGTATTATGCTCAAAGATTTTCACTGTAGAACCCTTTATAACAGAATAAAGAACAACAAAATCAAATTTAAGGGTCCCCAAATAAAGAAACAATTACGTAATTACAGTTACAAACATATGACTGATTACTTCCTAGCATTTAAAATGGAGAGGGTGATGGCACCGCACTCCGGTACTCTTGCCTGGAAAATCCCATGGATGGAGGAGCCTGGTTGCAAAGAGTCGGACACGACTGAGCAACCTCACTTTCACTTTTCACTTTCATGCACTGGGGAAGGAAATGGCAACCCACTCCAGTGTTCTTGCCTAGAGAATCCCAGGGACGGCGGAGCCTGGTGGTCTGCCGTCTATGGGGTTGCACAGAGTCGGACACGACGGCAGTGACTTAGCAGTAGCAGCATTTAAAAATAATGTTTACAAAAAGTTTTGAAGAACATGAGAAGATGCTCATATTATGGTGTTAAATGGGAAAAGCAAATAGCAGATTGTATATATAATATAACTCTATCTATATAAAGTATTCATAGCAACTATCCCCTCAAATCTACTGTGTGCTAGTAACCTACACACAACCTCTAATCCCAACAACTCTGAAATGTAAGTGCTCTTATGCCCCTTTGACAACCAAGGTAACCGAGGCTCAGAGATGTTTAGCAGGTTTCCCAGAATCACTCAGCTAGTAAAAAGGTAGGACAGGGATTCGAGTCTGAGTCTCTCTGACTGTTTGAATCATGGCTTCACAATTTAGGAGCAGTTCTCTTTCCTTCACCCTTTTTTCTGTTCTCTCTTCTCCATTGTAGGTGAATAAGGTATTTATGAGTTTAGCTACATGAATGAGCCATGCTTCAGAGGTATAGATAGACACCCCAATATTCAGTGAAGTGGAATAGAATAAGGACAATGGGAAATGGGGGTGGTGCTTATGGCAGAAAGACAGAAGTAAGAGAGTAAGGAGAAAGAGAGGATGGGATGACAGTATTGAGAACCAGGAAGTAGCTGTTTACAAAACCAACCAGCATTCTTTGATTTCCTTTTTAATTGAATTGTTTTCCTACTGCCTAATTCAGTACAGAGGCCTTCGGTCATGGGTGGTAATGGTGGTGTTAGTCATTAAGTCGTGTCTGACTCTTGTGACCCCCATGGACTGTGGCCCACCAGGCGCCTCTGTCCTTAGGATTTCCTAGGCAAGAATATTGGAGGGGCTTGCCAGTTTCTTCCCCAAAGGATCTTCCTGACCCAGGGCTCAAACCCTCATCTTCTGCATTGCAGGCAGATTCTTTATTGCTGAGTTAACTGGGAAGTCCTCTGTCATGGATGGTTTACACCAACTCACCAAGAGCCTGTTTCAGTCTCCAGATGCTTCTGTAGATGTTGGTTGCTGTTCAGTCTCAGTCATGTCCAACTCTTTGCTACCCCAGGGACTGCAGCAAGCCGGATTCCCTTGTCCTTCACCATCTCCTGGAGTTTGCTTAAACTCATGCCCGTTGAGTTGGTGATGCCATCCAACCATCTCATCCTCTGTCGTCCCCTTCTCCTGCCTTCAATCTTTCCTAGCATCAGGGTCTTTTCCAATGAGTCAGCTCTTCACATCAGGTGGCAACAGTATTGGAGCTTCAGCTTCAGTCTTTCCAATGAATATTCAGGGTTGATTTCCTTTAGGATTGACTGGTTTGATCTCCTTGCAGTCCAAGGGACTCTCAAGTCTTTTCCAACACCACAGCTGGAGTGCCAGCACCACAGTTAGATATTGGATCCTTGTCTCATTCAATTAGAAATTCCTCCTACCATGGCTGGCCAAGTCAGGACGGGTGGTGCACATGTGATCCTAGGGATTAAGGTATTGATAAATCTGTGAAAGATGGGGCTGGGGAGTCAATACATTGGAGATCACACATTATTTCCCTTAGAACCACATTCCCAGCCCCAAGCTGGGTGGTATACATACAGCTAATAAATGGAAATTATTGAATTAAGAAGGGGAACAAAAGGAAAGACAGTCCTCTGGACATCTGGTTCTGTTGTTTTTCACATCCGTGCTGTCTCTGCTAACCCGTTTCTACATTGGAACCCCATTATGCACATTGGCCAAAGACACAATCTGTTGCAGCAAAATTGATCTAAATGTAGGCCAACTTTGTTTCAGCATTTATCCAGTGACCAAGAGGACTCTCAGTCAGGCCTCGCTGCTGTATTTTGCTACCACTTCCATATTGGAGTGGAAAGCCCTGTTGTCACAGTGTGAGGGTTATAGAATGATTAGCATCCCCAGGTCCCTTGGCTCCCTTGTTTGTTTGAAAAACGCAAGAATAAAACAACCATGCAAGAATAATGAGCATCATGTCTGATTTCAGAAAGCCTATTAAAGTAACAAATCAGAAATGTCTCCAATAAAAATTGCTGGAGATAAGAATCATGCAAAGACTGGCTCTTTTGGAGAGAAGAATGTATGCTGTTGTAGGGTTTTGTTTTGTTTTTAATGCTGAGATTTCTAATGGCAGATTTTCTCTTTCATTTAATGTTCTCAGAATTATTTATTATATCTGATGTTTTGCATCAAACAATGCATATAAAATGGAAAGAGAAGAAATTCTTGTGCCGCAGAATCATCCCATTGGACACCTTTACATGATAACGTGATGTGCAGATTTCCTGTCAGTCCTGAGCAGGCAGCATGCCACCCTGAGAACCTGGGTCCTTTCCTTGAGAGCACTTTATGTCCAAAGCCCTTCACAATCATCAACCCAGACATCATGAGAAGTGGCACAACGGCTTTGGGGCTACCTCCTATAAGTCCAAGGGCTTCCCAGGTGGCTCAGTGGGTAAAGAATCTGCCTGCAATGTAGGAGAGGCAGGAGACCCAGGTTCGATCCCTGGGTTGGGAAGATCCCCTGGTGGAGGGGCTGGCAACTCATTCCAGCATTCTTGCCTATAGAATCCCTCGGACAGAAGAACCTGGCGGGCTATAGCAAATGGGATAGCAGAGTCGGACCTGACTGAAACAACTGAGCACACAGCACCTACAAGTCCAAAGGAAAATTCTTTGGCACTGGGCAAAGTGAGATTATTTCTGAGCTCCAGATTCTAGAGATGTCCATTTTTTTGATGCAAGGTAGTGACTAGAAGGGCTGGAAGCAGATCAGTGCAGAGAATAAGCACAAACCAGGTTTGAGGGACTTGTCAAAGGAGAAGAGGGGAGGTCAGCTCTGCCTTCAGATCCAAGAGCCATGTTTAGGGCCAGGAACAGGAGAAAGGGTAAAAGGTAAAGAGTTACTGGGTAATCACTGTGGTGGAGCAGGAGAGGAGGGAAAATGGAAGCAGGAATCCTAGGGTTCAGGGCTAGTGTTCCTAATATCTTTCTTACCATATTCAGCTCAGTGGGAGTGAGTCTTGCTGATTTAAAAGCCCCATATTCTGAAAGGAAACTTTAAAAATTATGTACAAAAGGCCCTGGACTGGATACTCAGCACAGAGTATCCAGTGTTCCAGAGAAGACTGCAATGGCTACTCTCATTCAGAAGTTGTCATATTTAACTTTATACTTCTAGTCTCCCTGATACAGCTCTGAAATAAAAATATGTTAAGTAAATGAGCTTGGGTAATAGAAGAGAGCTTTAAAGAGCATGTTTAGGACTTGAGTTGAATAAATATTCTATCAACTCTTACCTAGGTTAATTGTCCCCATCATTGACATTTTTTACGTTTCTACTTCCGAAAGGTATGTGAGCATAAGTAATCACATCCTTTCTGTGCTATAGACTGAAAGTGAATGGAATTACCAGGTGTGCAATTTGAGAGCCAGGGTCAGTCCTCAACGGGTAGAGGCCAGAGAACCACCCCTTTCCCCCAGTATTTCTATCCCTTTGGGATCTGTTAAAAAGGATCACTGAGGGCTGTCTTGACAACACACAGGGTTAAGAGACATGTACAGAGAAGGGAAGAAAGGCTGTATGTCAGGGAGGAGAGGCTTTATATTCCTATCTTCTACAGTCAGCCCCAAAGAAGCCTGCCGTTGTTATTCCAATTTCCCTCTCTCCACTCTTACCTTTGAGGAGCATTTATCTTTGTCAGCCAAATCTGACATTTTTGATATTGGATCAGCAGTAATAGGAAAAGCCCAGAGAGTTAGAACTAATCTTAGCCACTTGTATCTTTGGGCCTCGGTTTCCTCACCTGTAAATAGGGAAGCATAGATAGGGCCAATGTTTCTAAATTACATTCTCTAGGAACTTAATTAAAAATATCCAGGAAAAAGTATCACAAGTCAAACATATTTTGGAAACAATGAATTAAACATATTTAGACCAGCTTGTTATCTCAAGGGCTCCTGAGGGTCTTTGAAATTTAGCCAATGTAACTTGGGAATTTCACATTAGTGTTTCCCAGAGTTGTCTGATGGTTGTTATGGGCTAAATTGTGTCTTTCTTCAAATTTATGTGTTGAACTCCTAACCCCCAGTACCTCAGAATGTGACTGTATTTTGAGATAAGCTCCTTAAAGAGTTTAAGTTAAAATGAGGTCATTAGGGTGGGCCCTAATCCAATTTGTCTGATATGTTTAAAAGAAGAGGCAATTAGTTTTGTCTTCCTCTGTATGATTTCACTTACATGTGGAATCTAAAAAATAAAACAATGAACAAACATAACAGAACAGAAACAGAGTTGTAGATACAGAGAACAAACCAGTGGTTGTCAGAGGATGGGGCGGCTGTGGGGAAGGAAGGAAATAGATGAGGGGAGGTTAAGAGGTAGAAACTTCCAGTTGCAAAATAAATGAATCATGGCTATGAAATGTACAGTGTGGGCAATGTAGTCAATAAATATGTAATATCTTTATATGGTAAGATATTGTAACTTGACTTGTTGTGGTGATCAGTTTGAAATGTATAGAAAAATCGAATCACTGTTTCATGTAACAGGAACTAACATACTTTTGAGGGTCAATTATACTTCAGAAACAAACAAACCCATAGACAAAGAGCTCCAACTTGTGGTTACCAGAGATGGGGGTTAGGGGGTGGGGGGAGAGGAAATTGGATGAAAGTGGTCAAAAGGTACAAACTTCCAGTTATAAAATAAGGAAGGATTACACCAGGGATGTGATGCACAACACTGTTGTACATTATATATGAAAGTTGTTAAGGAAGTAAATACTCAGAGTTTTCATAAGGAAATTGTTTTCTTTTCCTTTAATTTTGTATCTATATGAGATGATCAGTTCAGTTCAGTCACTCAGTCGTGTACAACTCTTTGCGACCCCATGAATTGCAGCACACCAGGCCTGCCTGTCCATCACCAACTCCTGGAGTTCACTCAGATTCTTGTCCATCGAGTCAGTGATGCCATCCAGCCATCTCATCCTCGGTCGTCCCCTTCTCCTCCTGCCCCCAATCCCTCCCAGCATCAGAGTCTTTTCCAATGAGTCAACTCGTCACATGAGGTGGCCAAAGTACTGGAGTTTCAGCTTTAGCATCATTCCTTCCAAAGAAATCCCAGGGCTGATCTCCTTCAGAATGGACTGGTTGGATCTCCTTGCAGTCCAAGGGACTCTCAAGAGTCTTCTCCAACACCACAGTTCAAAAGCATCAATTCTTCGGCACTCAGCCTTCTTCACGGTCCAACTCTCACATCCATACATGACCATAGGAAAAACCGTAGCCTTGACTAGATGGACCTTAGTCGGCAAAGTAATGTCTCTGCTTTTGAATATGCTATCTAGGTTGCTCATAACTTTTATTCCAAGGAGTAAGCGTCTTTTAATTTCATGGCTACAATCACCATCTGCAGTGATTTTGGAGCCCCCAAAATAAAGTCTGACACTGTTTCCACTGTTTCCCCATCTATTTCCCATGAAGTGATGGGACCAGATGCCATGATCTTCGTTTTCTGAATGTTGAGCTTTAAGCCAACTTTTTCACTCTCCTCTTTCACCTTCATCAAGAAGCTTTTTAGTTCCTCTTCACTTTCTGCCATAAGGGTGGTATCATCTGCATATCTGAGGTTATTGATATTTCTCCCAGAAATCTTGATTCCAGTTTGTGTTTCTTCCAGCCCAGCGTTTCTCATGATGTACTCTGCATATAAGTTAAATAAGCAGGGTGACATTATACAGCCTTGACATACTCCTTTTCCTATTTGGAAACAGTCTGTTGTTCCATGTCCAGTTCTAACTGTTGCTTCCTGACCTGCATACAGATTTCTCAAGAGGCAGGTCAGGTGGTCTGGTATTCCCATCTCTTTCAGAATGTTCCACAGTTTCTTGTGATCCACACAGTCAAAGGCTTTGGCATAGTCAATAAAGCAGAAGTAGATGTTTTTCTGGAACTCTCTTGCTTTTTCCATGATCCAGCGGATGTTGGCAATTTGATCTCTGGTTCCTCGGCCTTTTCTAAAACCAGCTTGAACATCAGGAAGTTTTCACGGTTCATGTATTGCTAAAGCCTGGCTTGGAGAATTTTGAGCATTACTTTACTAACATGTGAGATGAGTGCAATTGTGCAGTAGTTTGAGCATTCTTTGGCATTACCTTTCTTTGGGATTGGAATGAAAACTGACCTTTTCCAGTCCTGTGGCCACTGCTGAGTTTTCCAAATTTGCTGGCATATTGAGGTCAGCACTTTCACAGCATCATCTTTCAGGATTTGAAATAGCTCATCTGGAATTCCATTACCTCCACTAGCTTTGTTCGTAGTGATGCTTTCTAAGGCCCACTTGACTTTACATCCCAGGATGTCTGGCTCTAGATGAGTGATCACACCATCGTGATCATCTGGGTTGTGAAGATCTCTTTTGTACAGTTCTTCTGTGTATTCTTGCCACCTCTTCTTAATATGAGATGATAGAAGTTTACTAAATTTATTGTGATAATCATTTCATGATGTATATAAGTCAGATCGTTATGCTGCGCACCTTAAACTTGTACAGTATGTGTACAAGTCAATTATATCACAATTAAACTGGAAAAAAAATGGAAGAAGAAAAAGAAGAGGCAGTTAGGACACAGACACAGAGAGAGAAGATGATATGAAAGACATGGGGTGAATATGGGTGTCCACAAGTCTAGGAGAGAGATCTCCTTGACACAAGAAACCAACCCTACTGATACCTTAGTGTTGAATGTCTAGTCTCTAGCAATAAATATAAATGTTTATTCTTTAGGGCACCCAGTCTATGGTGTTTTGTTTTTGTAGCTCTAAAACCTAATACAGTTGTGGAATCCTTTCTACAGAAGATCTCTCTTCTGAATAGGGTTTCTTAGTTTACACTTTGGGTAAATCCTGAGCTAGATGTTCAGTAAGTTTTTGTTTTGCTTTTTTCCCCAGCTCTAAAAGGCCATGATTTATTAAAAAATCATGTCCATCGATGTAGGCCATCATGTAATTGATCTGTTAAGAGAATGTATTTTCCAAGAGGTCAGAAAAGTTAGGGATTGGTGTTGCCTGAGTTTGTAGTTGGGCTTCATGAAGCTGGCAGAGAAGAGGGCTTGGAAGGAAAGGTAGGCAGGGAGGGCTACAGGGGATTCTGGCAAGTCAATCATTCTCCTAGAGAAGTTGAATTCACTTGTCTTTGCAGAGGCCAGAATGCGCATGTGCAATTTGTTGTTGTGGTTAATCCTAGTCATGAGCACCAGAGCTTTTCCTTGGACAGTGGCTATCAGGGAAAGTAGGAGTATGTCATATACATATATATTTTAAAGGCCTGGGAGTTTTGCCACCAAGACCTTCATCCACAGGTGAGCAATGAATAAGACATTTCAGATGCTGCAGAACAGATGGTTGAAAGTTCTTTTTTTTTTTTTTTTTTAAAGAGAAACTTGAATTCCCTTACCTTCTCTCTGTGGGAGCTTTCTTCATTCTTTGAAAATTCACTGCAGGAATACCGGAGACTTGGGAACACTGGAATTTCTAGGTCCAGAATCAAACCTTCACACGATGACTGACGTAAATGGATTACAGTGACGTATTCCCTGTGATACATCAGAGCTTCGTATCAGCAGATCTAAAGAATGGGAATATACAAGGACACAGAACCAAATCAGGGTGGATTTTGACATGTGCTGCTCGACGCACTTCCTACTGGTGTTTCTTTCCCTTTCCTTGAGGCGACACCACAAGGAAAGATAAGCCAGCTTCCAGATGTCTGTCCCCAGAGTTAGTTTTCACTTACTGAAATAACTTCTTATCAAAAGTAATTTTTTTAAAAGCATGTTTTATGTAGTTTCTCAGTTGGAAAATCTGGCCAGATAATCAGACAGAGTTACTCTCCTCATTGGCTGTGTGGAAAGATCTTGTTTCCAGCACGCCGAAGGCCTCACTGAGCCTAACACTACATCATAAACTCTACCATCCTCCTACACTGGTTTGTCCTTAAGAAGGACAGAAACTCCGTCATAACAACATTAAAACAGAAACTGGGAGCAAAGCCCCGTGGCCGAGACTCACCCAACCAGATTGCACTGCTATTTTTATCTTCCGAGCTGAGCGTATTGACAGAATACAGAATTACTTTTGTGATTAAACGTGGCCAAAAACCTTGTGAGTGTTAATCTCTGGAAATCTGTTACAAATTGGATGGCAAGTACCAGCAAACTGCTATTTTTTACATCTAAAAATAATTCTCGGTGCTCTTGTGTGTAAGTAATGTGGCAGGAAGAAAAGAAATTTTAATTTAATTGGATTGAGCGGTTCAATTTTTAGCAGTCAATTCCTAAATTTAATGGGGGGTATGGTTCTCTGGAAGCCCCCAGAAGAAGAGAAGGTCAGGTGCTGAGAGGATGAACAGAGGGCCCAGCAGTTCTTTGCATTTGCACATCTTAGTCAGTCTGGCCCAGAGAGCATGGCTCTGAAATCACAAGTCCTCCAGTTCTACTGTTTTTGAGAATTTATGGGATTGTGATGAGAAAAGGATCAGATGTGAGCAAAAAAGTGATGGAGGATTCACTGACCAGGTACCACTGTTTGAACTAGTGATGAATGTATGAGCCATACAAAGCCAGTATTGGCTCTGTTTCCTCTGGAAATCAGGCTCTTTTGGTTCTGTCACAGAAGGTTATGGAGTTTCCAATCAGGGTTTATGTGGAGTGGCTGGCGCCAAACCAACTAGGGCATGGTTAGCTCCAGACCCAGTGAGAGAGTGCAATCCTTCAGCCATTCAAACCCAGGCCCTTCAAATGCCTTTTAGAACACTCACTCCAGAGCTCAGTTCTATATCCACTCTTCTTTCCCTGTCCATTTCAAGAAGCCCAGCCACGTGTGGGCTCAGTTTCCTTCTGGCTTGGGTCAAGACCATAAACACTCTCAGGACTACTGATGTCTTCCTCCTCCTTCTTTCACCATATCCTGGACAGTATGCCTGGTCCATATTCCTGGGTCTCAAGTTCTATTCCTATCATACTTCAGTTCTATGCCTGCATTTCCCTTCCAGGTTGGGACCAGAAAATCTGCCTAAATTTTGCAAGCCTTCTCTCTCCAGAGCTGGGAACCATCTTCTCATTCCATCTTCCATCAGGAATCCTGCTCAGTCTGGATAGACTGGATATGTTGGGGTCTAAGGATAAGGACCTCCATAGCCAGAACCTTCTGATGCTAGGCTTGATCTGTCAGATCACACCCATAGGAAAGCAGTATCCTTCCAGGATAGCACAGCAGTGAAAGCATGGACTTTACAGTTATCCTGCCTTTCCTGTATTGAGTGTATTTTAGGGCTTCTAACTAGTTGACAAGGGCAAGTTTTTCTTTACAGAGTTCCAGCTAATAATTGCATAAGGAATAGTGGAATTAGAAATTATGATTTGGAACACCCTATGAAACAATGGGTTTCTTCTAGGCAATGATCAATGTTCACTGAAAGCATTAAGTAAAATTTTGATGAAGAGTTTTATAATGGATGGATCAAGTTGACAATACTTGATTTGACTGATCAGTCTTAAAGGCATTAATGGAAAGATAGCCAGACATTATCAGCCTTCTGATGCTTTTAGTGGGAAGTTCATAGCCCTACCTATGTGGTGTCCTTTAAGAAAATTGAACCTAAATCAAATCAAACCCTTTGTTGTAAACACCAGTTTACAAAATTAAGGGGAGGAGAGGAAAATGTTAAATGATATCATGTGGACTCATCAAATCTAGATTGTGGGGTTCTACCACAGGGTGAATGACCCAGTTCCTTAAAACAAACAGACAATGAAGACAAACAAACAAAAACCCAAGGGTTAACTGTTATGTATTTAAAATGGCTTAAGACCATATCAACCAAATGGAACATATGGGTGAAAATGCTTTGTAAATGGCCAAGTTGTTAAACATTAGGTATTAATATTATGACTGTTGCCCTATCTCTCAGCTCCAGATCCTCAAGTTTGGTAAATTCATTATCAAAATAAACTTCAAAACCTGTATACTTTATTTGCCAAAGCTTGTGTCTGGAATATTTGAAGGACTTCAGACAAACGAGGAAAACACAATTTCCTAAATGGGCAAAGAGAAACCATGACAGACAGGTGATGTAATACCTAGCTTGAATCATTAAGCAATGGCAAAACTGAATGTCTAATCAGATTGTAAGATCTAAACCTTCCCATATTTTTAAAAACCTTCTGGTCACAGAAAGATTTGGCTTGAGCGTGTATACATACCCATATGTACTCACTTTAAACAGTATGACAATGTTATATGCTTATATATGTACACACATATGTCGACAAAATTTACTAACATATGTTCATATATACACATACCTTGAAGCAATGAATAGATAACAAACCTTTTCGTTTTTCTCTCTCCCAACTAAAAGCTCTCATAGTAAAACACTGACTATGGGACACTCACGGGAAATAAATTCATCTGGATATATGAAGAGTTCAAAATAAATCAAGATTTTATCTCTTCAGTTGCCACTTTTAGTTTTTGTCTTTCTGAACAGTAACCTTTCTAAAATATGCTTCATCATTTCCTGCATCTTGAAAAGAAAATTCCAAATACCTCCTTGGTACCTTAGGGCTGTCATTAGGAACATGATTATGCTAGGAAATAATATATGCCAGGAATATAGGTGCTGGCTGTTTTTCAATATGTGGTATGAGCTCAGTCCCCTGGGCTCTTTAGATTCTTATTTCTACATTTTATAGCATTTATTTCTATTTTTGTGTTTCCACATGTGTCTGTAGTAGCTCCTTTCTAATCTCTTCTAATTGCTGCTTCTAATCTGTTTTACAACCAGATGATCAAACTCATTGATTTGTGGACAAAATAAGAGTGGAGAGGCTCTGCTGAGTGCCTAAGAGATTCTTTTGTAGGTAAAGTGCATGACCTTCAGCATCTGGACTTTGTGAACATTATTTTACTGCTAAGAGGCCTTTTTTTCTTGCCTATCAATTTCTTAACTCTGTTTCACATGAGTGAGAGAGTCTGCCAAAAAAGTGATTGTTCAGAAACACAAGATAAAAATGTATCCTTGGAGTGTACTTGAGTTGGAGGTTTCCATTAACTCCTTTTAGGAAAAACATGACTTATTTCCACAGAAAGTGAATACCGCTTTTCTTAAATTCACAATGAACCTCTATCACACCATCATACTGTAACCCAAACTCAGATTATAAATTACCTTTTTTAAAAAGACATATTTATCTTCCTGAGATCTTAATAAATTCATGTACATACTAAGACCCCTGACAAATGGAAGTTTACAGTAACTATATTTAGAACTCTTTCACAAACAAATACCTGGCAGTCATATGAGCATTTAATACTCTTGAATGCTTTTCTGATTAAAGAGAATTTTCCGGACCCAGCTGGAGTGATGCTCAGATATAGTTAGGGTAGGCCTGTGAAATTGATTTTTATGAAGTAGCAGATTGAAGTGTACTAGTCTAGCCCTCTTGGCCTGTATGAATCTCACTCTCTCATTCTCTCCTTCCTCCAATGTATGAATCAACCTAGGTCCCCAGTGTCATTACCACATAATGTCCTCAATCCCAAACACTTTCAATTAGATCTTGGGTGCCCTCCATTCATCCAAACTGGATAAATAGTTTAAGTGCTTGCAAATAACCAGAATTCTTCAGGTCCTCCCCATAATATCCAGTAGTGATTTCTGCTTCATCAGACTGCAGTGGTCATCCCAATTACAATAGGCTGACCTTGTTTCTTGAAATCTGAAGTGGATTTCAGATTGACTTTTGTATGTGCATGGAGCAACGGACATCTGGCTTAAGAGCACCGGATAGGTAATCCCAAGGCTTTTCTGAGCTCAGCAGTTCAAATGCACACAGAATCATGACCACATTACTGCAGAAATGAAGTATTTCCCTCTAAAATGAGATGCCCACTAGCACATCCTTATAGCACGCTTACTTCTCCGTGAGACCAGAGAGATCACAGGAGGAAGCTCAGCTGATTTTAATATTACCAATATCCCTTTTCTTAAATAACATTTTTAATTGAAGTATAGTTGATTTAAAATGTTTTGGGTGTATAGCAAAGTGATTAGTTATATATATACATACACATATATATTTTTGGGGCTTCCCTGGTGACTCAGATGGTAAAGAATCTGCCTGCAATGTGGGAGACCTGGATTTGATCCCTCGATTGGGAAGATCCCCTGGAGGAGGGCATGGCAACGCACTCCAGTATTTTTGCCTGGAGAATCCTCATGGACAGGGGCGCCTGGCAGGCTACAATCCATGGGGTCACAAAGAGTCAGACATGATTGAGTGACTAAGCGCAGCACATTATATATTTTTCAGATTCTTTTCTATTATAGATTATTACAGATATTGAATATAGTTCCCTGTGCTATACAGTAGGTTTTTGTTTATTTTATGTATCCCCTCCCTCCAAATTCCTTTTAATTATGGTGAAATTATGGTGAAATCTAGCTGGTATTGCGGCTTCCCACTTGGCACAGTGGTAAAGAATCTGCCTGCCAATGCAGGAGATGCAAGAGATGTAGCTTTGATCCCTGGGTCGTAAAGTTTCCCTGGAGTAGAAAATGGCAACCCATTCCAATATTCTTGCTTGGAAAATTCCACAGAAAGAGCATGGTGGGCTAAGCAGTCCATGGGGGTGGCAAAGTCAGACACGACTTAGTGACTAAACAATAACAACTAGCTGCTATTAATATTGGAGTCAAACCGATGTATAATAGCCACCATTCACAAGTTCTTTTTCTTAAAAGGACAAATATCTTTATGGCAACAAACTGTTTCTGACCTGGGAAAATAAGAATTCTCAAAGCATATATTTTGTATCATTTGCTTGCCTCTAGGATATTTTGCTTTTACTCATATTTTAATGAAGTATCAGTGGTGATGGGTTATGGAAATATGAAAAGCACAAAAGTATCCTGTCTTTAGGATCAAGAGTATTCTCATTATTTCAATTTCAAAAAGAATTTGCAGCCTACTCACCTGTCTGCATATATCATACAAAGTTCACTGAATTTACTTAAGATCTATAGAAAACTCAGATCTGGTAGAGTGATTTTGGGAGGTTTGAGTTACCTCGTTCAGAGCATCTTGGTTAATGAAAAGTTTGACCTCAGAAGAACCAATAGGCATAGTCCTGACCCACTGATTCTGAAAGCATATATTCTTTCATGGACAGACTAGTCTTAGGACTACCTTTGAATATTAAGGACTGAACGGTCTATATTAGTATGATCTGACTTCAGGTCGACAACAAGAAACAATAAAGTGTGGTGGTTAAGTCTAAGGCCTTAGATTCTGATACACCAAGGTTCAGATCCAGCTCTTCCATTCAGTGTTGAGCGACCGTTGATCACTTTGATACTTAACCTCGTTATTTGCTTCCCCTGTAAAATGAAGGTGATAAATAGTATACACGAGTTTAATGCAGAAAAACACCCCAGGTATTTGAAGAAGAAATGGATCTAATGCAGAGAAATAGTGCCCACAAAGTTGTAAGATGGACTGGAGCAGTGGGATCACAGGGGCCACAGTGGGCCATAGACCTTACGAGCATCCACCACTGCTGAGCTCTGGAGGCCACAGAGTTGCTCTTGCTGGGGCCACCGCTGCATCTCACCCCGGCAAAACTGGTAACCAGACACTGAAGTGTGGAATTCTCTGGGGCAAACACTCACAGCCATCCAACTTTACTTGACTAGCATTAACAATAGCAAGTAAATAGTCACCACTTCACTTTCACCTTCCACATCTGGGCCCATTGCCTCTCACAGGTTCTTGCATTCAGAACCCTAGCTTCCAGGGAGTCTAGGAAAGTAGTTTTTAGATCTCCCAAACAGAGTAGCCATCACAGTCAACAAAAGCATCTGAAATGCAGTACTTGGATGCAATCTCAATGGATGGAATCTCAATGCATGAGTTTGAGTAAACTCTGGGAGTCGGCAATGGACAGGGAGGCTTGGCGTGCCACAGTCCATGGGGTCGCAAAGAGTTGGACGTGACTGAACTGAACCAACAATACAGGAAGGTACCTAGAAAGAAATATGAATGATGCTAAATGGCAACAGACCACATCCTAACGTAGGACACCGACCTCCTCAGGTTGTTACCAAGATTACATGAGACCATATGGGTGAAACACTTAGGACAGTGTCTGTAATATAAAGAGTACACAATACTTATATGGCTGTTTGTATTTATGTGATTATTTTACTGTTGAAATTGAGATACCAGCTGGATATTGAATGCCCCTTACTACACAGTTCTTCCCTAAAAGCAGGGACAATTTTCCAGCTCAGTTCATAGGTGTTCAAGGGTCTGTCTCAAATTTTTCTCATTCTCTCCTGGCCCCAGCCTTCCTCAGACTTTCCCCAGTTCCCAGTCTTACCCTATCTTTATCCCTCAACATACTCTAACCTGAACAGGTATTCTCTTGTTCTTTACCAACGGAGTTCAAATTATTAGCAACCAACCAGAGAAACAAATGAAAAGCAATCCTTCTTTCTTTTGGTTCAGTTCAGTTCAGTCGCTCAGTCGTGTCCGACTCTTTGCAACCCCATGAATCACAGCACACCAGGCCTCCCTGTCCATCACCAACTCCCAGAGTTCACTCAGACTCACGTCCATCGAGTCAGTGATGCGATCCAGCCATCTCATCCTCTATCGTCCCCTTCTCCTCCTGCCCGCAATCCCTCCCAGCATCAGGGTCTTTTCCAATGAGTCAACTCTTCGCATGAGGTGGCCAAAGTACTGGAGTTTCAGCTTTAGCATCATTCCTTCCAAAGAAATCCCAGGGCTGATCTCCTTCAGAATGGACTGGTTGGATCTCCTTGCAGTCCAAGGGACTCTCAAGAGTCTTCTCCAACACCACAGTTCAAAAGCATCAATTCTTCGGCACTCAGCCTTCTTCACGGTCCAACTCTCACATCCATACATGACCATAGGAAAAACCGTAGCCTTGACTAGATGGACCTTAGTCGGCAAAGTAATGTCTCTGCTTTTGAATATGCTATCTAGGTTGCTCATAACTTTTATTCCAAGGAGTAAGCGTCTTTTAATTTCATGGCTGCAGTCACCATCTGCAGTGATTATGGAGCCCCCAAAATAAAGTCTGACACTGTTTCCACTGTTTCCCCATCTATTTTCCATGAAGTGATGGGACCAGATGCCATGATCTTCGTTTTCTGAATGTTGAGCTTTAAGCCAACTTTTTCACTCTCCTCTTTCACCTTCATCAAGAGGCTCTTTCGTTTTTCTTTACTTTCTGCCATAAGGGTGGTGTCATCTGCATATCTGAGGTGATTGATATTTCTCCTGGCAATCTTGATTCTAGCTTGTGTTTCTTCCAGTCCAGCGTTTCTCATGATGTACTCTGCATAGAAGTTAAATAAGCAGGGTGACAATATATAGCCTTGATGTACTCCTTTTCCTATTTGGAACCAGTCTGTTGTTCCATGTCCAGTTCTAACTGTTGCTTCCTGACCTGCATACAGATTTCTCAAGAGGCAGGTCAGGTGGTCTGGTATTCCCATCTCTTTCAGAATGTTCCACAGTTTCTTGTGATCCACACAGTCAAAGGCTTTGGCATAGTCAATAAAGCAGAAGTAGATGTTTTTCTGGAACTCTCTTGCCTTTTCCATGATCCAGCAGATGTTGGCAATTTCTTCTGGTAGAGAGAACTTAATCTTCAAACATTTTCAGGGTAAGGGGAAATACTCACTTTCTATCTATCTAATGCAGAAAAGAAGAGGGAGAAAAATAAAATAGTTACTTATATGTATTGAAGAAGGCAGAAAGGTTGCATCCTGACAAATCTCAAATTGTTAAGTATTTCCAAGGTTTCAAAATCAGAATTTTAACCATATTTTGCTCTCTTAAGATTGTAAGGCCCTGAGATCATCAAGAGTTCAGATGATCTATCCCAATTCAAGATGGTAAATTGTTCATATATGATTTCCTTCTTGCTCACTCATGATTTGATTGGCATGACAAAAGTGAACAAAAATAAAACTATGATGTTACTAAAAACAGTAAGAGTATCATTAGCAGATCAGAAAATTTTAAAATAAATTTTCTGAAGAGAAAATCAGTGGGGATTGTGCGGACAGATAGATTGGAGCAGTAGAAGTAAAATCTGGGATCTGTACAGAAGAAGGCCTGCCAGGGAGGACAGTTGAAAAGTTGTTCCGGCAGAGTAGGGAGCTGTCATTTTGTGTTTGTTTCTTTTTGGCAGAGCCAGGCTTTGGCATCTGCCTCCTCCCTTCTCTCCTCTTGGCCAGAATAGAGACCTGCAGGAAGTAATGGGAGGTCCTCTTGGAAGGAGACATGGCAAGAGGCAGAGGGACCCCGAGGGTACTCTAGATCTCCACAACACAGGAAGAAAGAGACAAAGTCTACTTTGTCTTGGTAATTGTGGAGATGTTCTCTAGACATGCTTCCTAAATGGAGGTGATTTGTTCACATGACCTCTCCATTTTCATGGAATCCATAGTCAGCCCAACCACAGCATGAGAAGCCAGAGAGCAGACAGTCATACAAAGGGTCCCTGTATACTAACATGGCCCTTCAAAGGTCATCAGACATTAGAGGAAAACCAACAGCATGGATTAAGAGGAAATATTAAAGTTAAAAAAAATAAAAAGGAAGTTGAAAAGGAAATAGGGAAGGAGAGGAAGGGGAAGGGGAAACAAAGACCTATTCTGGAGAAAACAGACACAGACACTAAACAAGAATATGCTGCTATGAAAAAGGAGCAATGATAGAACAAAGATATTTTTAGAAATGAAACATTATTACTAAAATAAAATGATTTATTAGAAAGTTTGGAAGGATATCACCTTGCAAATATACAAGGAAATGTAAAATATGAGAGAAAATAATAAACATGGCAGATTAATCTAGGAGCTCCAACTCTCTATTCATAAGAGTTTTAAGAACTATATGACAGAAAATTAGGGGGATAATTTTTTTGAAAATAATACATGAAAATTTTCCAGAGTTGAAGGTTTCAGAGAATTTTATTCCATCAGAAACACTGCCAGCTTGGACTGACTGAGACAGAGAGAGGATGACATGAATGTTGTCAGACACCCATATTGTAACCTTCAGGATCTTGTGATTTTATAATGCTGTTATTTCTGTGATCACCTTAAATACAGGTTTTATATTTTTTCTTTTAAACTCAAACTTAAATAAGACAGTTTAGATACACCCAATGCTATGAGTTTTATTCCTGGGACCCTAAAAAACACCTGCCTTTCTCAGGGATACTATTAACTTAAAGGATGCTTCCCAAGGCTGATGTCACCTCCACAGTTTACACACTAATCCTCTGTGCCTGCTCCATGGTTTATTTCTTTTTCTAGTTGGAGGAAGGGTCCCCTTCAGATCTGTACCTATTTACCTAAATCTAAGTGAAACCAGCTCTTGCCTTCAATGTTGGGTGACCTGACCTGTAACCAATTCCAAATCTCTATAGATCTTCCAAATCTCACTTTATCTTTTGGCTTCCCTGTGTCCCTTCAGAGAAGTATTTCAGGGTTTAGACTGAGAGATAGCTGAGAAGAAACACCCTGCATCCCAGCTGATTCTGAACCTCTGTTCCATCACAGGATTCAGGCATTCTAATCTCTCTACTGAGTTGTAAATTTCCTGCCAACTAGGTTGCCTTATTAATCCTTACCTACTCTCAACCCCCAACTACAAAAATAAATTAAGCCCCAGAGATGCTAAATGAGTATCCAAATGTGGAACAAATTTCCAAACATAAAAATAAAGCCAGTCCAGCGATGCTGACTCCCAGGCCCACATTCTTCTTAATGGCTGTCACTTCACAAGGCCAGTAAGAAGTTTTGGCACTTCAGGAACCAACGTGCTGGCTTTTCAGCCATCTGAACCTCATACTTACTGCCACCTGCAGTTAACGCATCAGGTTCTTTCAGGTCTCAGCCTTGACTGATCTTTCTTTTTACTTGACATGTTTGGCTGTGCTGAGTCCTCACCGCAGTGCTGGAGCCTCTCGTTGCGGCGGCTCCTCTTCTTGTGGCGCACAGGCTCCAGGAGCTCAGGGCTCAGCTATTTGTTGTAACTCGTGGACTCTATGTGGGCTCAGTAGGTGTGCACTGGCTTAGTTGCTCCACAGCACGTGGAATCTTCCTGGACCAAGGACTGAACTTGTGTCCCCTGCATGGGCAGGCGGATTCTTAACCACTGGACCACCAGAGAAGCCCCAAATAATCTTTTTTTAAATCAAAATGTAAAGGGTTACATTGGAAGAGCCTGAGACCCAGAGCTGCAATACTCTGATGGCTGGGAGGATGCTATACCCAATGCTCTTTGCTCAACAGGGCATGCTGGCTAAGGGCTTAGACTCTGGGCAGGCAGCCTTGAGTTAAATTCTTGCCTCCTTGTAAGATTTGGGGTGAATCACCTAGCTTCCATGAGCCTTTTCCCCATCTGTAAAACAGAGGTTAGTATTAGCAGCTATTTCATAAATTTTTTAAATGAGGATTAAATGGAATGATGTTTTTGTATGCATAAAAAGTAGCTGGCATATATTCAAACTGAATGTCAGCTCTCAACGTCAAAATGTTATTTTTGTTGTTATTACAAGTGACATACTGATTAATCAGATTGACTAAATCACCCAGGAGAGAGAAGTAAATGCATAAGCTCCTATTAGAAAGAGGGAGAGTTAAATCCAAAAATGGATCCCTTCAAGGAGGAAAGCACCTCAATGCAGATGGTTTGGAAAGAGCACTTTGTCATTTGGATCACACCCAACTTTCCTTTCCATAATCACAGTGACTTTACATGGGTCATAACAAGGACAAGCCAAATCAAAATTGAGAAATACCAACTCTAGCAAAAGCCAGGGGAGATAACTCATTGCACTGAATGCCCTCTCAGGGGTTAACCACCCTGGGGGCAGAGCAAACAGCACAGCAGCTCCCCAAGCAGCTATTTTTATTTTGTGTTTTGAGCATCTGACTCAAGCTGGGTAAAAGTGTTCATTTTCTCACTTGGAAAGTTTTCAAAACACCAAAAGGATTAGGTCAAGAGGGAAATATACCCACTCCAGCCAAATCTTTTACAGTGGTCAAAAAAAAGCCAGCAAAAATTTAATCACAAATCTGCTTCAGGCAATACATGGACCCATTCAGGGGAAGTTGTCATTTGTTTATCAGTAGCAAACAGCAGCTTCCTGCAACCAATAGCATCTGCCACCCTGCAAAAGGACATCTTTCCATTTTCATGAAGAGTAATGAAAAATTTTAAGGCAAAGCAAATGACAAAATATTTGCTGCATTTGTCTGCCTTTTGGCTGTTTTTACCCTGTGCCAGGCACATGCCTTCCAGACTTCCCAGACAACATCTTATTTTTCAGCCAAGTCTTGCTTTGCAAGTCTTGTCATTTACATTTTATAGACAGAGATGCTGAGACCCTAAAGCTCAAGTCAAGTGAACAGAGTGGGGCTAGGCAGAGCCAGAAGCTGCATCACCGGTGACTTATAACCACCCCAAGTCCCAAGGGAGAGACAGTGGCCAACAGGGAAACAGGAAAGCACATCAATTCAATGAATGCCAACTTGGGGCAGGACAAAGTCGTATATGTGATGACCTAGAAAAATATAGAGCTTAATGGATGCTTTCTTCCCCAGTGGAAAAACTTGACATATAATGCTCATAACATGATCTGTACAAATTGTGTTTTCTCAGCTAAAAATAAAGCATGAGAGCCTATGTTTATTGGTGCAGGTTACTCCCCATAAGGGTTTCCCTGGTGGCTCAGGTGGTAAAGAATCTGCCTGCAATGCAGGAGACCTGGGTTCAATCCCTGGGTCTGGAAGATCCCCTGGAGAAGGGATGGTAAACCACTCTACTATTCTTGCCTGGAGAATCCTATGTACAGAAAAGCCTGGCAGGCTACAGTCCATAGGGTCACAAAGAGTCAGACACGACTGAGCGACTAACATACACACACTGCCCATAATTCCTTTTTTACATATTAATAATCTGGGTAATATTTTCTACACATTTCTGCCAGGATATGGAAGGGTTTGTGTTTTTTTTTCCCCATCTAGAATTACTATAATTATTTTGCTAAAATACCAGAACCTCATTAATTCATTGATCTTATACCAGGTTCCTGCTACAAGGCACAGGCCTGGGAACGTGGGGACACAGATAAATGAATCTTAGTTCCTGCCATCAAGGGATTCAGAGTCTGTAAGGGGGAACTGACATGGAAACAAGTAGGCAGATTTGTAAAGAAATATCCTGGGAGTTGTGGGCCAGGAAAGGCTTTCCTCTCTCTTGGGCACCCTGAGTTGTCTCATTTTGCCCTCTCCTCTCTGTCCTGCCCTCTCTGCCCAGGTCCCCTTTGGTACTGGTATTTCTTTTAACATCTTCTTGTTGCACTTCAGATCAAACCCTCCAATATCCCTTAAGATACTATTCCAGGCACAGAAGACAGGTTTGTGCATATAATACAGATTTTTCCAGATGTCTTGCTTATAAGCAATGCTTTCATAGAGTAAATCATTCCTAATTCTTTAAAGCTAAGCAACATTAAAGTCATTATTTTTCCTGGAACACATTCCAAAGATTATGATCTATGAAGAACACCAAAATGAGAATGGATCCCTAGGTTTGTTTTGTTGCTAATTTTTATTTGTCTGATTTGTGGAGTTGATAGGTAAGCCAATGCCCTCCTCATCTGTGGACTGAAGATGTGCTGACAGCTCCATCCATCAAGCAAGTTGTCAGAGCACAATGCTTCACAGAGGTTGTTAAACAGAGGTCCAGCTGGCTAACACTTCCAGGAGATGAGAAAGAAGAAAGTTAATCTTAATGCCCATAGAAAAGTATTTCATTAACCTGGCAGAGAAATGGATATGGCAGTAAAATCTTTAGTCACAGGTATTAGAATTTAAAGACAAATCTCAAACATATGTCTGTATTTCTGCTTCTTTTATGATCCTGGAATCAATCCCTGCTGAAAACACATTGATAAATAATCAGCCAACAATAGTGATATCATTGAAATATGGATCCATCTTCATTAACAAACTTAAAGACTATTTGTATCTATAACTGTGGGGCAGAGCAGAAAAAGGAGATGTAATTCCATTTGCACAGCTTTACTCGTCCACTGAGGAGCTGGACTGCAGCTGGATGCCTTTAACAATTAGGGAAGGATGGTGGCCATTTACACAGTCACAAGAACAGTTTGATTGGTGATCATTTTACTGTGCCTTGAAGATGTTTAAGCACAGGAAAAACATCAAGGAGACATATTTTAGCAGCTAGGTTTCATATATTTTCTTCCTTTTTTGCCAACACCTTCAACATCTCTGAACAGTTTTAGACCTTTCTGAGTTTTAGATCATTGAAGTTCCTCAAGGATAAAGAGAAGTTCCATAAGGGCATGAGAGAGACTCACAAAACAACCTCTTCTGAAGTCTAGTTCAGGGAGACAGCTTACCTGAACAGCCTCCTTTGTTTGAAATCTTGGCCCAGAGAACAGCTTCTAGAATGGAGCCAATGCAAGAACAATACTAAATGGCCCCCGGCCGGCAGGTGGAACTGCAGTCCTTGGCAATTTGTGCTTCGCGGGTATTCTCTAATGATGACCTTTGTTCATTGCTCTAACCAAAAGGATTATCATTCCCTTTGTCTTCACTGTCCTCCTTTGACTTTGCTGAGTCATTCCATGCTGTGTCCTGGAACTCTGTGCTGCAGCAGGAGACTAAAATGTAGCTCTAAGTCCTTTGTGGCTGGCTGGCAGGTTACTTCATCGAGGGCAGGCTGTCATACCCCAAACCACAGTAGGAGTGGTGGAGGGGGAAATCTATTGTCTGTTCACGGGGCTAGTCCAGATCTGAGGGTGATGTAGCTAAGAGTAGACGTCAGCCTCTCGAAGTGTTTGAGGGCTGTGAACTGCAGCCCCTGCCTTCTCCTGGTCGAGAAAGACTCCAGGTGTCCATATTCCATCTCCAAGTGCATCCTCCTCCCCAGCAAAGACTCCAAGTCTGCATACTGCATCTTCAAGTGCACCTCCCCACACTCCCCAAGAAAAGCCTCCACATGTTTACATTGCATCTCTTCCCCTCCCTCCCCAAAGCTCCAGGTGTCCACGTTGCTTCAGAGTGACAGTCGTGGCACCCTTCTGTGATCTACCTGTTAGAGCTCAGAAAAAGAAGAAGGTAACTCTCTATCTCACACCTGTGCCCAGACTAATGATGTGGAGAGGAAGGAACTCCCAAATGAATGGACCACACTGTCCCCAAAAGCAAGCATCCTCTTCTAAAGAGAACGTCTACTGGAGTCTATGTCAGGGTGAGGTAGTGGTTGAAAAAGTGATACATTTTTACACCTCCCTCCTGCTAAAGAGGAATTATCCTAAAGAGAACTTCTTGTTGCTAAGATGGGGCATGGGGTTGATTCAGGTGGGAGAATGCTAATTGGTAGGGGAGGGCCCCTAAATTATTCTACCCAATAATAGGAAGGAAGAGACTAACAAAAACTGGTGGAGGGGTGGGAGAACAGGGAAGAGAAGAAGATGACTAAGGTGGAGATTTTGATGAAGTTTTGCTGTGCTGTATGTGAGGTAATCTCTCTTCCATCTTGACATGAAATGCCTGTAAAATCAACATTACCAAATAATGCCTTTGCAGTTTTATGGAAGATGGAGGAGTGGAATCTGAGAAGGGCCAGTCTTTGAGAAAGTGCCTATGAGTAATCCAGGACCACCAAACAGGCTAAGCCTGAGCTGGACAGAGTAGTACAATTAACAAAGGGTGAAGCATGCCACTTGGGTCCCTTGTTGCAGTGGCCAATGGCCAACATAATTTTCAGGCGACAGGGACACTGTCAGATGAGAGACACCACAAAGCTCCTGGAGAAATGACCTCTCTCAACCACCTCTGCTACTCTGCCAGTGATCTGAGAGCAGAAGACACTCCCGGCTTAAAGCAACGTTTCACAGAAAGTGTTTGTCTTTATCAAGACAGTTTATTAGCTCTAAGGGCTTCTCTGGTGGCTCAGTGGTAAAGAATCCACGTGCAATGCAGGAGGCACAGGTTCGATCTCTGAGGTGGGAAGGCCCCCTGGAGAAGGAAATGGCAAACCACTCCAGTATTCTTGCCTGGAAAATCCCATGGACAGAGGAGCCTGGCAGGCTATAGTACATGGGGTTGCTAAGAGTCAGACATAACTTAGCAACTAAACAACAAAAATTATTAATAGCTCTAAGTGTGACTCAACTCACATATTTGCTTAGTGGCTCTCTAAGTGTGGACCCTATATCATAACATCGGAATCACTAGGGAACTTGAGAGAAGTTCCAATTCTCAGGCCTCACTCAGATCTACTGATCAGACACTTGGGAGGTAGGTCCCAGTGACTTGGTTAAGCGGGTTCTCTGGGTGATTCCAGTACCCCTGACAAGTGAGAACTCCTTATACAAAGATTCTCAATGTTTGGTGGCACCTGGACCCCCAGTGGAGCTCGTCAAATACAGAATCACAGAGTTGATGGCACAGACACCAGGGATGTGACTGTAGGTCTGAGGTGAGCCTGACACCCTAGGTTTAACAAGCTGTACAGATGGTTTGGATGCCTCCCAAGTCTGAGAACCATTAGCATAATGGGCTCCCGGAGGAGGAAATGGCAATCCACACCAGTATTCTTGCCTGGGAAATGCCATGGACAGAGGAGCCTGGCGGGCTACAGTCTACAGGCTCACACAGAGTTGGGCACAACTGAGAGGCTGAGCAGCACAATAGGCTAAGAAGGAATTGAGCCCTATAGTCTGAAATCACAAGCCAATGTTGCTGTCAGATCAAACAACTGATAAGTTACTAGGAAACAATCAAGGCCCTCCAGGTTAGGTGCAGGGGCTTAGTTAATGTTTTTTTATTAATATAGGATGCCCCACAGACCATGGAAGGTGGAAACTTTGGAAATCACACACAGGGAAGAATTCTTCATCCACCAACCCAAAGCTCCACCCAAGAAAGCTTGAGAAGCTTTGGGATGAGGGAGGGCCCCATGAGTGACCCAGAGACTCACTCGTGTTTCTCAGGCAAGAGCTATGGTCCAAGTTGTCCCACCCAGATAGGGCCAGACACTGCATTTCTCCACGCAGGGTCCAGAAGTCAATTGCTCAGAGAGGAGTCCTCAGAATCACCTTGGAGCTTTCATTAAACCAGTGCAGTTTCCCATTCCTGGGCCCCACCCAGTCTGCTGAATTGATTTGTGGAATTGAGGACCAAGAATTTAAATTCTTAATAAGTATTTTGGGTGTCTCTTGTGCACATTCAAGTTTAAGAACCACCAATCCCCTAGTGTAGAAAAATTAGTATAAAAAGTCTGGTTAGCATCAACTACATTTTAGTAAAAGGCAGGGAGAAATCAATAAAGTTCTAGGATCTAAGGTTGTGTGACCTGGGTGGAATAGCAAAGTGGATCCTTGTTTCACGTTCCCACCTTGGGAAGCACAAAGGGTCATTGGCTGCAGGTGAGGTCACTTATGAATTGTTGGTTTCCATGTGTAGGCCATGCACTTAAAGTTTGAGATATGTACTGTACAGTACTCTTAAATATATTCAACTTAATATAGCTTTGTGGTAAGAGTGCTTGTCTGGTATTTAAAATATTACCAACAGTGCTGAGAATGGAAGAAATTGTCTAGCCAGCAATATACCATAAAATTTCCTGGGGAATTTGCTCTGATATAGCTCTAAATATAAGATTTCCCATAAGATTAATTTCCTCATTTCTCATTCGTTTTGTTAATTCCATTTTTCTTGTGATGTCTAGTTGAAAAACCTCTTGCATAATTAAAAAGAGGTCAACAATTGCATATTTTGGGAACAGCAAGGAAGGGGTAGGATTAGGGAAGCTGCGAGATCCGCCTTCCATTCTGCAGAGGGTGTGAGAGGAAGAGGAGTCAGGAAGGTGAGCCTGTCCCGGGGAGGCTCCAGGAGTGGCTAATGGGAGAAACTGACAAAGCATTGCCACGTTATTCCCTCAGGACCCTTCAGTTGTGCTGGGCATTCCACAGTGTAAATTTCTATCATGATTGACACTGTTGTAACAGTGGGTGTTCTAATATATTGTCTATCCATATCCAAGGTTTCAGAAGTAACCATACACCTTATACATATTGTTTCCCCTGAATATTTGCATTTCTACTTCTATAGTGTAGACATGTAATGTCTTTTTAAAAACCTATTCCCCCAAGCACAGCTTCGTTAGAAGTCAGCTGGCCTTCTGACTAGCATTTCAGACTCTGATTATTACACCAAAATCCATTAAGCACATAAAATCTCTTATTGGAACCTCCAATTAAACCTCAAGTCTCATAAAAGAGAATGGAGTGATTAGAGGAAAGTGATCTAACACTGTGCCAAGTGTCAGGAATACTAATGCTGGGGATTTATGCAGTGCCTTTTGTCCAAAGAACTAAAGAATTTCCTAACCTCTGTCTAGTGAGGTAGGTTTTGATTCCTATTTTGTTCATTAGTTGACCTTGCCTATGTCTAAGTTTCTCTACTTGTAAAATGTGGATAAGGAAAACTGCCTACCCCAACACCCAGAGATAACGGAGTAAATATTTTACATAGTGTCAGGGGACAGTCATTGTTGCCCCAGTAGAAACCAAGGTATGGCTGTTCCTTTATCTTTAAGCACCTAGATCTTGTAGTGTGTTCAGGGGAACCATTTAGGCCTAATAAGGTATTGGTCAGCATTTGTGCCCAGCAGGGCAAGAGTCCTCACATTTAACTGTGTCTAAGCATTACGTTGCCGACAAAGGTCCGTCTAGTCAAGGCTATGGTTTTTCCAGTGGTCATGTATGGATGTGAGAGTTGGACTGTGAAGAAGGCTGAGTCCCGAAGAATTGATGCTTTTGAACTGTGGTGTTGGAGAAGACTCTTGAGAGTCCCTTGGACTGCAAGGAGATCCAACCAGTCCATTCTGAAGGAGATCAACCCTGGGATTTCTTTGGAAGGAATGGTGCTAAAGCTGAAACTCCAGTACTTTGGCCACCTCATGTGAAGAGTTGACTCATTGGAAAAGACTCTGATGCTGGGAGGGATTGGGGGCAGGAGGTAAAGGGGACGACAGAGGATGAGATGGCTGGATGGCATCACTGACTGGATGGACGTGAGTCTGAGTGAACTCTGGGAGTTGGTGATGGACAGGGAGGCCTGGCGTGCTGCGATTCCTGGGGTCGCAAAGAGTCGGACATGACTGAGCAACTGAACTGAACTGAACTGAAGCATATTCAAAAGCAGAGACATTACTTTGCCAACAAAGGTCCAGCTAGTCAAGGCTATGGTTTTTCCAGTGGTCATGCATGGATGTGAAAGTTGGACTGTGAAGAAGGCTGAGTCCCGAAGAATTGATGCTTTTGAACTGTGGTGTTGGAGAAGACTCTTGAGAGTCCCTTGGACTGCAAGGAGATCCAACCAGTTCATTCTAAAGGAGATCAGCCCTGGGATTTCTTTGGAAGGAATGATGCTAAAGCTGAAACTCCAGTACTTTGGCCACCTCATGCGAAAAGTTGACTCATTGGAAAAGACTCTGATGCTGGGAGGGATTGGGGGCGGGAGGTAAAGGGGACGACAGAGGATGAGATGGCTGGATGGCATCATGGACTTGATGGACGTGAGTTTGGGCGAGCTCCGGGAGTTGGTAATGGACAGGGAGGCCTGGCGTGCTGCAATTCATGGGGTTGCAAAGAGTCAGACATGACTGAGCGACTGAACTGACTTACTGAACTGAAGAACCACCTAGAGATCCTGTTTAAAATGCAGATTCTAGGGACCTGCCTTCAGAGATTTTTATTTAATGGTTTTGGATTGGGCTGAAGAAATGAATTCATCCAGAAATTATGTGTGCTGCTGCTGCTGCTGCTAAGTTGCTTCAGTCGTGTCCGACTCTGTGCGACCCTATAGACGGCAGCCCACCAGGCTCCCCCATCCCTGGGATTCTCCAGGCAAGAACACTGGAGTGGGTTGCCATTTCCTTCTCCAATGCATGAAAGTGAAAAGTGAAAGTGAAGTCGCTCAGTCATGTCTGACCCTCAGCGACCCCCATGGACTACAGCCTTCCAGGCTCCTCCATCCATGGGACTAATTCATCCAGAAATTATGTGTGCTAGATACTGTTAAACACACAAGGGGAGTGAGGGAACAGACAGACAGAAACCTGCTCTTGGTGAATCTGCCTTTGTGACAGGCCTCCAGATGATGCTGAGATTGACACTTTCCCAAAGGCCACACATTGAGCAGCAGCACATCTCAGCTGGAGACAAGTCTCGTTTCTGCCATACTGATGGAAATTTAACACATTTCCAAACTCTGATTCTTCTTCTCCACTGGTACCTACTCCTTGATCATAATCTTCTAGAATCTTTTTATTTAGGAACAATAGGCCCTTTTGGACATTCTCAGCAAGCTTGCGTGCTATAAGTTTGTTGCTTAGAACTTAGTGTCACACATCATTTGCACTGATTTCTCAAGGGATCTCCTTAGAATCAACATCTTTAAGCAGAATCAGGAAACATGATTGTTCCAGGGACTCTGGTAACAGGGATGATCACAGATATGTCTGATTTGACCTCCTAGGGTCAGAAGACAAATTGATTTTGTCTAGTTTCAACCTAACCTAGGGGCTTCCCTGGTGGCTCAGACAGTAAAGAATCTGCCCGCAATGCAAGAGACCCAGGTTTGATCCCTAGATCAGGAAGATCCCCTGGAGAAGGGACTACCAACTCCAGTATACTTGTCTGGGGAATCCCAAGGACAGAGGATCCTAGTGGGCTATGGTCCATGGGGTTGCAAAGAGTTGGACATGACTGAGCTACTAACACTTTCAACATTTTTTTTTCAACCTAAACTAAGAGTTTACCTTGAATGGAAATTAGTCTTGGGCTGGACTTACTCCAAGTCATTTCATTTTCATTTCTATGTTATAGAATTTTGAAATGGGGAAAATTAGCTTTTGTTAATGACCCACACTTCCTCTGGAATGAAGGCTCCGTTCTGGAATGCAGTTGATTAATTTCTCTAAGTCCTTTGATGCATCAATACTAAAGATGTATTGGCTTCTTAGCTGACCCAGACCAACAGAGCAAATGAAGCACAGATGGCATGGCACTGCACTTAAAAAATACTCTTTTTATGTGCAAATCTACCTTTAAAAATATCTGTTAAGAAGCAGAACTGAAGTATAAAACATTCATTTCACTCTAGCAAACTTCAAGTGCCCAAAGCTGAGAACAAATGATTCAGTGAGTAAACTAAAGGTAGAACAAAGCAGACAAATAAGTTAGTGAAGAAAACGAAGAACTGAAACATATCTAATAGGTTTCAGGTTCATTGAAATGTATCTAGGGAGATTTCTGAAGTAATATTTCACTTAGCTCATATTTTATCTGTTACTTATGTCCTGCTTCCTTCCCCAAAGGATTCGGTCTGCCTTTTTCCCCCTCCTTACCTGGTGTAAGATAACATTGTAAAGGAAAAGCTGACATGATCGTCTTCATCTTCTCCCTCTTCTTAAGTTGTCCAATCACTTAGGAATTTCAGACAGGATAAGGAAAGCACATTACTTATCCAGTAATAAGTTTTCCAACATCTAGTATAATCTCTGTCATTTTAATAGCTAATTTTTGTTCATCTTAGAGGCCTTCCCCAGCTCCCCAAAACTATGAGTCTTTGGGTATGTATTATGTTTGTAATTGATGGCACAGGTAAATGCCTTGCTTTATTCCCATTTTAAAAAAATTAACTGCAAAACTTTTAAAAACAAGTCCACAATTGTGGGAAATGATTTTTCTTTTCCAAGTCCTTCAGGTCTCATCTCCTTGCACACGTTTTACATGTACCTATGCAACTGTTTCACTCATAAATATTTTTCATTGTTACATATTTTAACTTTAAAAGTTTAAAAGTTACCATTTTTAATGGTGACATAATAGTCTAGAGAGTTGTTCTTTCCTTATAACACAGGAAAAAGAAGGGAGATGTTTGAGCAGATGGCCATGACATAGTTCGGGAAATGAACTACACCACTGTTATTTATAGCGTCCTACAGCATTAATATTCCAGGGACAGAAGTTTCATATCAAAGAGCTTATTTACTGGGAGGGTTTATTTATCAGACATGCAGAAGACGAGAGCTGTCTTGGTCTCAATTTTGTTTCAAAACCCTTCTTTATTCATTTCCTGTATTAAGATCCTTCAACAGACAAGTTCTGCAAAGAGTAGAGAGAACAGCGGAAATGAAGCAACTCACCCCTGCCTTCTGCACAGTGTCTGGGAGGTGAGGGTTTGGTGCCCTCTGACACCCTAACACAGACACACCCCACTTCAGGGAAGCCACAGTGTAGAGAGCACAGCAGGCAAGGAAGCAGAGTGTCGTGATTATGTGGTTAAGAGTGAGTCCGCTGCAGCCAGACTTTGTCCTTGTGTTTGTGGACGTGAAACATTTTCATCCATAAAAATGAGGACATATTACTAGCACTTAACTCCCTAGAATTGTTGTGGGGATTATATAAAGAACAGGGCTGGGCACATGGTAAACATCATGTCAGTGTTCATTAGTATCATTACTTTTCCACTCACTTTTGAAGGAGAGCAGAGATCAAAGTGCCAGGTCACTAACCGGGCAGCCACCACATCAATAATAGTAAAGGGCAAACTATCCAGGGCAACCCTGGCACCTTTTTCTTGAATCAAGTTGTTTTACAAGAATTTTAACCCAGTGGTAATAGCTAAGACTTTGTGTGCACATTTTAAACTCAGAATTAAAGAAAAATCCTGGAAATTTAGCCTTAGTTTCAACTTCACACACTGTCTGAGCAAAGACAGCGTTTAGTTGGTTCAAGATTCTCACATGACCTTTACTAGCTGCCATTTATTCATTATCTACTACGTGCCAAGATTCTATCAACACTTCACATATCTAGTATTCCCAACAATCTTACAGGATAGTGTTGTTGTTGTCCCATTTTACAGATGTTGGAACTTGTGGCCAGAAAGATAAAGTGATTTGCCTAAAGCCAGTGGACTCAGGCTTCCCTGGTGGCTCAGACAGTAAAGCGTCTGCCTACAATGCGGGAGACCCAGGTTTGATCCCTGGGTCGGGAAGATCCTCTGGAGAAGGAAATGGCAACCCACTCCAGTACTCTTGCCTGGAAAATCCCATGGACAGAGGAGCCTGGTAGGCTACAGTCTATGGGGTCGCAAAGAGTCAGACACGACTGAGCAACTTCACTTCACTTCAGCGGACTCAGAATTTGGAATTTAAATTCAGTTCTATATAATTCCATTTTTTCTTTTTTCAGTACACCCAATCCTGTGCATTGTGATATGTACACAAGGCTGACGAGTCCAGGGGGTGCTGGTGTTACTGAGTAAGTAAACTGGTTAATGCCCACAGTTGCTCTGCTGAACTTTCAGTCTTCCCACACATCCTAGGCTCAATGCCAGCCCTAAAAATCTCCCTCCATCTCCCCACACCCACACCTGCATTTCAGACTCAGCATCTCTGCTCTTGACCCTGGCCTGCAAGGGATCCTCCATCCTGCTAATGAGAAGAGTTCTGTGTAGTTGACATAGAGATAATCAGATCAAGCCTGCTGGTTCTGGTCCTACCTGTCTATCACCTCCCCCTCTGTTCTCACGTCTGGTGACCTTCTGTCTCACCTATATCTCGGCAGCCCACTCTTTTCTCTCTTCTTATTGAAGAGCACACTTTGTGGTAGCAAAGGAGCATGATAGAGAGCCCCTCCCCTCATTTCTCCTTAATCCCTAGCTGGCATTGGGTACACAGATCCCTAATTACACTCATTGAAGTGAGAATACACAGACCAATCATGGGATGAAAGATAGGAAAAGGTGAAATGAGAGATAGGCAGATGACTCATACTGAGTTGCTTTCTGGAACTTCAGGCATAAGAGGCTCTCACTGAAGGCCCATGCTAAGGTCACAGGCTCAGTGTGAACTGCCATTAGGGGCTGAATTGTGTCCTCTCTAAATTCATGAAATCCTAACCCCCAGCACCTCAGAATGTGACCTTATTTGGATACAGGGTCATCACAGATGTAACTAGTTAGGAGATGATACAGGAGTAGCCAGTTGGATGACTAGTCCCAGGTGGTTCAGGGGTAAAGACTCTGCCTGCTAATATGGGAGACACAGGCTCAATTCTTGGGTCAGAAAGATCCCCTGGAGAAGCAAATGGCAACCCACTCCAGGATTCTTGCCTGGGAAATCCAATGGACGGAGGAGTCTGGTGGGCTGCAGTCCATAGGATCGCAGAGTCGGACTGAGCGACTGAGCAGGCGGCAACACGCAGCACGACCTATGAAAGGGGAATTCGGACACAGATGTGCTCTTAGATCACCACGTGACATGACAGTAGAGATCAGGAGAGGCTGCCACAAGTCAGGGACCCAAGATCGCCAGCAAACCACAAGAAACTAGGAGAGAGGCCTGGCCTGGAGCTGTCCTCATGGCCCTGAGAAGGGGCCAACTGTGCCGACAGCTGGATTTGGACTTCTAGCCTCCAGCACTGTGCGGAAATAAATTTCAGTCATAGGACTCCCCAGTTTGTAGGACTTATGGCAGCCCTAGGAAACTACTAAGCCAGAGACTGAAGGAGTCATCTGAAAGCTATGCAAACCCCATTAATGGGTCAGGTGGGTGCTCTTGGAGTCAAGATTGTGGCAGCACTGCCTGAACAGGCTACAGGTGTGGTTCACAGACAGCCCCAGTCCTTCCCTGAGGTTCTCTGGAGACAGTTCTAGGCTAAGACTAACTCACCCTCGCCAGATGCCACAGGCCCTCTCTGGTACCTGCCTGCGGGGAGGGAAGATGTTAGATTTTAATTAAGCACAGTGTTATCGCCACCGTAGGGATACTTTATGACTTTCATGGGCCTTTGGCACTTTGGTTAGCGTGAGCTCCTTCCTCCATTAAAAAAAAAATATAAAATATTTGTCAGTGTCAGGGACTTCCCTGGCAGTCCAGTGGTTAAGACTCTCCAACACAAGGGGTGTAGGTTCAATCCCTGGCCAAGGAGTTAAGATACCACATGCATCACGGTCAAAAAAATAAAAACATAACACAGAAGCAGTGTTGTAACAAATTCAATAAAGACTTTAAAAAAATATAAAGTCACCAAAAAATTAAAAAAAAAATATTTGACAACTTCAGTGGTGTAAAGACAATTATAATCTATGCTGGATCCATCATTCTTTATTCCTTCCAACTATATTCATTTGCTTCATATTTTAAAAGAAATTATAATTGAAACATTTATCTTGGCCTAAAACCATTAGGAGCCCTCAACACTTAGTCCCTGTTGGATAACTCAGTTCTTCTCCATGGATAAAATGAATGAGCCATTGGGAAATCAAAACCTCCTTTCATTGGAAGATGCTGCCATCAAGAAATGACCTTGGCGAGATCTGTGGACAAGTGTGTTATGTCTAAGCAATTTCTCCATTCTTTAAAAGTTATGCAGTCACTGCCCAGGCTGCATTTCTGTGTCAATAAGTCCGCAGTTTGTCTTATACTTTTCCTTTACCTCCAGATGAACCAAAAAATAAATACTCCCAGGTATAGACAGAGAGCTACACTACATATTAGCTGCCACCACCTGCAAGTGTGGGACCATAAATCCACAGCCCCCCTCCACCGAGGCAGCCATTGTAGGCTGTCAGAACCATACATAAAACATGCCCTCTGCACTGTTTTATTGGCCTTCCTGATTTACTGTACATACAGTCTCCAAGTTAAACACCAACAGAAGCACCTGAAAATATATTCTCCTGCAGCCCCTGTCTGAAAACCGCATTGCCCAAATAATGTCTGCCCATTCATCATTTCCTTCCTAATACCTGAGTGTCATTCTGGGAATTCATCCCTACAGCAGAGCCCCATGAAATCTGTGATCACAGAGAAGGGGAGGCAGATCTCCAGAGTGAAGGCCCAAGCATTTCAAAAGTGAGCATGTTTCAAAAATGAGACTAAGCAATTGGAACAGTTGGTATCTGACTCCCCTTCACTGGGGCTTTTACTGACTTCTCTTAATGTAATATCTGAATCTATCTTTCTTTAATGCATACCTCCTAGCAATAGGAGCAGTGATAACAAATTGAAAAATAAACCCACACTAGATAGTTCTTCCTGGACACCATTAGGGAATGTCTGTGTTTATGCAGAATTCCAATTAGTCTCTGTGGAGGACCCAGGGGCACTGGCTTCTAGGCAGTAATGATCCACTGGAACATAAGTATCAGGAGGCAGAAAGTAATCCCCATACACAGGTTATCAGTATGAGAACGGGAAGGCCAGAGTGGAAGTGCTGCGGTGTTGCAGGCTGATCTGGGTTTGCACATCAGCTTTGCAACAACTACATGCGGACACCTTGGAGTACCCGATTCCTTATCTACAAAATGAAGATAATGCCAATGGGGGTTAGTGCCGACTGCAAATTCAATTTCCACCCCCTCCTTGATTTTGTTTAGGTAGCTTCCTATCCAGGGCCAGCTTCATGGATGTGACCTGTGCAGTCACACAGGGCTTCATGCTCAGAGGGCTCTATGCTTGGTTACATGCTCTGCTATCACTGTCTTCACATTCTTAGTAGTTGTATTTTGAATTTGTGACTTGTAAGTGAAGTCTGATGGGACAGTGGGAAGTGAAGTGTGCATGTGAGCAGTGGAGGTGCAACATTATACGCTACCCTAATTTACAACTTCTGTGATTAAGGATAATTCTGTCCTCCTTGGTCGTGAATGGTTCAGGCTAGGTATGCCACTCAAATCAGATCAATGAGAAGGTTTCTAGGGGCTTCTGGAAAAGTTCTGCCTCCTGCTTCCAGAACTGACTCTCTTTGTTCCATCTTTCTGCAAGAATAAGGATGAAGCCCATGTGCAAAGCAGGGTAGCATTAAGAGAATCACATAAAAACAGAGGTAGATCTTCTGGGCTAAGCAACCCGCATGTTGGCTCTCCCTGTGGACTTCCAGGAATGTGAACCAACCAGTCTATTGTTGCTAAATCCAGTTTCAGATGGATTTCCTGTAACTGGATTCTGGAAGCATACCAAGAGTTATCTTCTGACTGAGTGGACACATGTGTACAGCAGTGAGAAAGCAGAAGTCACCCCTGGCATTGGCCCGGCTGACGGAAACCTCACAGGCCTTAAGGGAGGGGGTGATCTGATGGGTGAAGAGCAGGGAAGAGGCCATCCTGGAAGGAAGGGGCACCAGGGTATATCCAAGGGCGTGAGGCAAACACAAGGGAACTGAGAGGGACACAGTTCCCTCAGTTGCAATGACTCATACAGGGACAGTGGGTATCACGGAGTAGCTGCTCTGGATTTTTGAGGGTCCAGGGTTTTCTTGAGGTACTGCAGACCCTGTGGTAGAGAATAGTTCATGGGTGGTCTGTGCAATCTGTGGTCATGCAATCATGGTAAAATCTTCAGCACTACTTTCCTATCACCTCATTTGGTCAAGCAAAGGCACTTGACCAAAGCATTAATAGCTCAGTTTTGGTATCTAACCATCTGGACTTGAAACCCTACTAATAGTAACTCCTGGACAGGTTATTCTATCATTCTGTGTGAAATGGAGGCAGAATGAAGGTATGGGTAGTATCTACCTCTCCCTTTTTTATGAGGATTATGAGGTCATCCAGTGTTTGGCACTTGGCAAGAGTTCCTTGGATGATCATCATTATTATTAATACTCCTTTAATTGCCTTATGGTCTTTCCTGGTGGCTCAGTGGTAAAGAATCTGCCTGCAATGCAGGAGACATGGGTTCAGTCCCTGGATGGGGAAGATTGCCTGGAGAAGGAAATGGCAACTTACTCCAGTATTGTTGCCTGGGAAATCCCATGGATAGAGGAGCCTGGCAGGCTATAGTCCATGGGGTTGCAAAAGAGTTCAACACGACTTAGTGACTAAACAACAACAATTGCCCTACATGGCTCCTTGCAAGGGATATAACCTTGGGGTCCCATCACCCCACAGGCTCCTCTCCTCTCCCTTATCTTTAAATGTTTGGATCCTGCCATCAGTGATTGAAAACTCTTCTTCCACCTTCCTGGCATCTTCTACAACGCCTTCTGGGCACGGGACTCAGTGTGTCTGTTTCTGCCTCCCTGACATTTAGGTTGGAGAAAGATGCTTGAGAGGCTCTTTGGACCAAGTTCAACAACAGCCAGGCAACCTCTCTGGCTATACCCAGTTTGGGCCACCATCTGCAGTTATTTTGGAGCCCAAGAAAATAAAATCTGTCACTGCTTCCACTTTTCCCCCATCTATTTGCCATGAATTGATGGGACTGGATGCCATGATCTTTGTTTTTTGAATGTTGAGTTTTTATTTATTTTACTTTACAATACTGTATTGGTTTTGCCATACATCAACATGAATCCGCCACGGGTGTACATGAGTTCCCAATTCTGAACCCCCCTCCCGCCTCCTTTAAACCAGCTCTTTCACTCTCCTCTTTCACACTCATCAAGAGGTCCTTTCTGTTTTGTGGAATGCTGCCCAATTTGGTTATCTGCTTTCCCAGAGTGTATCTGGCCACATTTTGTGTTTTTTGTTTTTTTTTTAACTTGGTTACAGGAATCAGATATGACCCTATTAGGTACTGCATATTTTCTTTAGTTTATTCATTTATCAGATATTTATTTAATATGAATTACATGCCAGGTACAATTGGTGAACTGCTTTATAGTTATCTTCATTCTGTATATTATGTATGATATAACTGATGATGTTACCTGAATCATATATATTCTTTTGTATTTTCAAATACTTAGAATAAAACTTAAGAGGAAATATGCAATTTAAGCCACAAACTACCCTTAAAAATATTCCTTCAAAACTTCAGCCAAGGATAGGACAGTTAGAAATTCAGCTGATTTCTGGCCTGTGGATTACTATAATCCTTCTGAGGTTGATGTAGGAATGTAGTTGCACTCAACACATCATTACTACTAATATTTACAGCTTGCTTTCTAAAAGTAAACAAATCAGGCAAAATCAGAAAAATTCAATGCCACCATGTTCCAAATTTTCCATGAATCTTTTTTATCATGACATGATGATAAAAACAAATAAAAATTCATGGATATAGTTCAATACCAAAAGATGATTTTGAATTTAACATATACACAGTTTTAAAAATTCTTTTTAATGAATATCCAAAATTAATCATGCTCTATGTCTGGGCACAAAAATCCTGTATGTTATCAATTATTTGAAACACACAGTACACATAGCCAACAAACACACAGAACCTGCCAATGTTGTTGGTAAGATTATGGGGATGGGGAGAGATTGCTTGCAGCTGTTATGTTAATTAAAGGATAAAATGACTCATCTACCGCAGCATCTCTGTTAGGCTACCAGGCCTTTTTCTGCTTGGCTCTGAGTGGATGTGGAGTTAGAAAGCTGATGCCTGGTCTCTGGCTCCAGTCAGTTTCCATGTAGAGCAGATCTTGAAGAGGAAGTTCTGGCAGGCTGAATTGCAGCTTCTCGTCTGGCTGATTCTGCACCACATGTAGGTTTGGATGGGGATGCACGGGATTGCCTTCTCCCACATAGACGTGGGTAAGGTTGGGGGTGAGGACCAGGCTGGACTGGAGTCTGTAGAGGCAGTCCATTAATAAGCGTGAACAGGGCTGAGCAGAGAGGCAGAGCTGGGGAGGCGGGGGCATTCTGAACTCCTTTTGCTGTTGTCTCGCTTCGTTCTGCATAACTTGCTGTAGCATTAACTCCATATAAGATGCAGCATAGCCACCAATACTGTCAGCTTTGCTTGCAAGATTTGAGTGGAGTTTGGGCTAAGTATCTGTTTGGTACATTTCTGAGGGCCCCAAATCAGACATGATGTATAAACCCTTTCTGATAATTTCTGAGACATAGATCATAACATAGATTGAACATACGTTACAAAAAGTGATGCTTCTCATGCATCCAGTCCTTACTTATGAGAAAGTGACACCCTTGTCACTTTTCTATGGGCTTATGTTCCCTAATGGTGGTGACAATCATTCTGTCAACTGATGCAACTCAAAGATGAAGATGAACACAAGAATAGAAAAAAATTCTAAATGCATTATGTTTGTTTCCGTGATTAAACCATTAATGTGTATCAAAAGTCTTTGATAAAGTAAATATCCCATTGTGTTCCAAAGTCAGTGGAAACCATGTTATCCTTCTTTTTGTTTTTCCTGTTCCACTTTCTGGATGTGCTAAAAGCAATCAAATGCTAGGAAGATAGTTAAACTTAAAGAGGGAAGATTCATCAAGCACCTGTTGTATTGTGGCCACAGTTCTCTAACCATAGTGCCTCTTGGTCACAAACATTGTCTCCTTCCTGACACCAGAAGCCAATAGAGTTATTTTTCCTTCTAGCCCTGATGATGGGATGAATTGACAATCATCTTCTTGCATCCTTCGACTGCCCCCTCCACCATGACTACTCCAAAGGGATACAACAGTTTCTCCTCAAGAGGTACATAGAGGAAGCGCCACTCACCCAGGAATGGATAGATAGAAACACAACCATGGACAACTAAATGATTTCTCTAAAGAGAGCAGTTCAGTTAAGTTCAGTCACTCAGTCATGTCCAACTCTTTGCGACCCCATGAACTGCAGCATGCCAGGCCTCTCTGTTCATCACCAACTCCTGGAGTTTACTCAGACTCATGTCCATTGAGTCAGTGATGCCATCCAACCATCTCATCCTCTGCTGTCCCCTTCTCCTCCCACCTTCAATCTTTCCCCAGCATCAGGGTCTTTTCAAATGAGTCAGTTCTTCATATCAGGTAGCTAAAGTATTGGAGTTTCCGCTTCAACATCAGTCCTTCCAATGAATATTCAGGACTGATTTCGTTTAGAATGGACTGGTTGGATCTCCTTGCTGAGGTCGAACCAGCCAACTAAAGAGGCTCTTTAGTTCTTCTTTGCTTTCTGCCATAAGGGTAGTGTCATCTGCATATCTGAGGTTATTGATATTTCTCCCAGCAATCTTGTTTCCAGCTTGTGCTTCATCCAGTCCAGAGTTTCTCATGATGTTCTCTGCATATAAATTAAATAATCAGGGTGACAACATACAGCCTTGATGTACTCCTTTCCTGATGTGGAAGCAGTCTGTTGTTCCATGTCCAGTTCTAACTGTTACTTCCTGACCTGCATACAGATTTCTCAAGAGGCAGGTCAGATGGTCTGGTATTCCCATCTCTTGAAGAATTTTCCAGGTTGTTGTGGTCCATACAGTCAAAAGCTTTGGCATAGTCAATAAAGCAGAAATAGATGTTTTTCTGGAACTCTGTTGCTTTTTCGATAATCCAACAGATGTTGGCAACTTGATCTCTGGTTCCCCTGCCTTTTCTAAGTCCAGCTTGGACATCTGGAAGTTCACGATTCATGGTTTCATGAACTGAAAGAGACATCAGAGCTCGGAGTAAAAAAAGAGTCATGTGGTGGGGCCTAGTCTATCAGAAGGGAAAGACCACATTCATGGCCATGGAGGAAACTTTCTTTGAGATGAAATTAGGCTGCTCACTTTAAGAAAAAAAGTAATGTTCATCTGTTTTCCTTAGCTGCAACTCCCTTAGGTGGAAAGCTGGTCTAGGATTGGAGTGTCCCATTGCATTGATGTTTTGGCCTCATCACCGTTTTCCTTCAGAGCTTGCAAAACCCAAGAAGAAGAAGCACCAACAAAGACTGTTGAGATGCCAAGGCATTGACTCAAGCTACAAGTCAGAGGAAGCTGTTGAAAGCCTACTCCTCTTTCAGAGGAGGGGTATAGATTCCTCAGGGAAGAGGAGAGGCTGCTTGGGGGGGTGATGTCAGGGTTGGAGGAGGTGTTAGTACCAAAGAGCAGAGAGGAGTGAGGGACTCTACCTAGAGAAACAAGAGTCATGAGGGTCTTTGTTTAGGTGGTTCTTCTCATTTGTGCCACAAGAGGACAGCTAAGTGAGTTGCCATTGTTGGTTGTGTCTCCTTCCACCAAAGCATCTCTACCTCCCAGTTATTACCACCCCAACCTATTTTTGGATGGAGACAGTGAAACATATGCCAGCATCCTAGAGGTCCCTAGGATAAAATGTCCAGAAAGTAGAGACATGATGATGCAACTTCTTTATTGTTTCTGCAGATTAGTGAAGATTCTTGTAACAGTGACTTATGTGACCAAAAACGTATTCACCTTAACCAGCAAATAACACGGCAACCCAAGATGTTATGAAATTCTTCTTCTTAAATTTCTTTGAAATAAAAATCTTATAAAACCATCCAAACTGAAAGGTGTGAAGGCATGTGGAAAACTTGAATCAAGAGCTCACAGTAGAAGACTTCCCTGGTAGTCCAGTGGTTAAGAATCTGCCTGCCAATGCAGGAGACATGGGTTCAATCCCTGGTCTGGGAGGATCCCACATATTGAGAGGCAACTGCCTGCGCACCCCAACTACTGAGCCCACATGCTGCAACTACTAAAGCCCTCAAGCTGTAGAGCCCATGCTCTGCAATAAGAGAAGCCACTGCAATGAGAAGCCCATACACTGCAACTAGAGAAAGCCTGCATGCAGCAGCGAAGACCTGGAACAGCCACAATTAAATAAATAATGTTTTTTAAAAAAGAGCTCACAGCAGAGAAAGTTCAAAGTAAGATGTAAGAGTGTGATGAGAACACATAAGCCCAGCACGGTAAGGAGGCCAGGATGCTCAATCCTTTTACACTAGAATCATCGTAAAGATGTAAACAATGATGATGAGAATTCATTGAGTGCTTACAAAGTACCAGGCGCTATCCTAAGTGCTTTCCGTATAATAACTCATTTAACAAGCAAATGTTTGCCGATCAAGTCCAAACAGAAGAAGAAAATTCCTAATGTTGCCCTCAAAACACATACTAAAGTTTAAGGTCTTCTTCCTTGATACAGTTCATTATTCACTAAGTATTGATAGCATCCTTAGATGACAAGCAAGCAGACACCAATATGACAAGACCAACTTTACTAGATTTTCCTAATGATGAGTTTCCCATCAGAGGTACCTGGTATTTCAGACTGTTACAGAAATGGGTACCAGTCTTTTTGTTGTAAAGATTCTGGTTGAAATAAGACCCAGTCTTCTGAGCAACATAAATTGAAGCAGCATTAGCTAAATAAGTAAACTATCTTTTAATCAAAACTAATTTAACTACCATTTTCTGTTTATAATTCATTAATTTTTAAAATGTGTTATTATACAAAACATACAAATCATTAATTAAAATCCCTATAATCAAATTAGACTCTGTGAGTCTGGAAACTTTAACATAATGTATAAGGGTTGGCATGGTAATGCAGGAAGTTGTAATTATGTACCTTCCAGGGCAAAGACCTAGAAAGGAGAACACAAACAATTTGTGGGAGATACTAGCACCAAAAATCAAGTTAATCTGTGATTTAAACCCTCTGTAATTGTGTTTGCCAGCAATTCACCATGTGGGGGGGGAATGGATAGTAAGAAGACATAAAGATCATATTTCAAAGCTCCCTATAATTGCCAATTTCACTCTATTCCACTCTCTAAAATTGCCATTTCCTATTCTGGGCAGAGAACGCAGGGAGATAATGGTGTCATAAAATGATGAGCTTGAAGGAGAAAGTGGAATCACTGCTTCTGAATGGCAGGAAGCAGGTGCTTCCCTCAGGGAAAGGATTCTATCTAATCCGGGCATTAGAACCCACTCTCCACTCAGTGTTAAGGGCCAGTTACCAAGCTAGAAGAACGCAGAAGTCACAGGCACCAAACCCACAATCTGCATGTATACCTCCCTTCCCGATCATGGAGGACTGGAGTTTATCAGGCACTTAGTTCTTACAGTCCTCCTGGGTAGCTGATCATATACTGGAGGTCATAGGGCTGACCATCGACTCTCATCCTCCTGGCTTTGTGAAGCAGGGCATAATCAATGAAAACTTTTTAGTCTTTTTGTATAATTCTTCACTTTCTCTCTTGCCTTATTCAAACTCCACTGAATCAGCTTCTCTGAGACAGTCTCTCCCCAGCCCCACCACCACATCAGTCCCACTTTCTCTGTTTAAAATGAAAACTGATGGATTTAAAAATCTAGTTACTGGGCAAATAACTTGCCTGATGTGGACAGGAAATGTAAACAATAACCACAATAACCTCGAGGACATTACCAATGGCAGGGGGTGTAAAGTACTTCGCTTTTAAAACTCCAAAAGGTTAGCAACGGTGGAATCAACTGCATGACTGTAGTCAATAGTGCTGGTCCTGTGTTATGTTATTTGCATTAGAGGCAACTCCTCCCCTCTCTGGGGACATTGGGGAAGGGGCTGTTTCCCAAAGTCAGTGACTTTAGAATTGGGACAAGAGTAGGGGCCAAAGAAGCGTTCTCTTCTTAGATGACGCCAAGTGTGATGTGTGTGTCTAGAACGCAGTTACAGGTAACATATTGGTGAATAAAGTAAATGGTTTCTTAGTTACCAAGACAATTCCAGTCTCCACTGGAGTTACACTGGAGATAATTTCATTTATTAGGAGCTGAATCACAAGCAGAATTCATTCACATCTTAACTTTGTACTGGGACGTTGTTTATGAAACAACTAATAGGGATGGGGAGGGACCTCACTGCTAAGTTAGGCGGCCACACTTGAGTCCAGGGGTTTGGGACAGTCTACTTATCAACACAAACCAGCTGCCATGTGCTAATAAGCTGCAGTGGTAATGAAAAGCTGTGCTGTTGTATAAATGGCATTTGTCAGCTGCTATACTGTTGCATGAAGAGGACATCCAGGCTTCTTTGCTTGTAAGGGACCCCTTTGCATCCTGGTTTCCACAGAGCTACCTCTAGTCCCCTCTTGACCGCATTCACCAGAGGAAAACACTTGACTGAAATTAGCCTGATAATGTGTGATGGCTACACAACTTTGTGAATGTGCTTAATGCCACTAAATTTCACACTTTAAAATGGCTTTATAAAGTAGTAAAGAACTAGTTTGCCAATGCAGGAGACATAAGAGACACGGGTTCGATCCCTGGGTTGGAAAGATCCTCTGGAGGAGGGCATGGTAACCCACTCCAGTATTCCTGTCTGGAGAATCCTATGGACAGAGGAGCCTGGTGGGCTACAGTCCATAGGGTTGCAAAGAGTCAGACACAACTGAAGCGACTTAGCACACACACATGTATATGTGTGTGTGTATACTGCATAAGATATATGTGTATGTATGTGTGTGTATGAAAGAATGAGTTGTGTAGTATGGTGGTAGAATTTCCTAAGCAGACATGAATGTGGGTAGCACTTGCGGTGTTGGGCTTCAGCATCTGAAATCTCCTCTGCTCTGGAGGGATCTCAGGATGGAAGATGAAGGCTGGCAAGGGTTCTCCCCACCTGCTCGCTAGTGGTCAAGGAATAGAACAAGTGGAAGCTATCCAGCAGAATGTTTACACCCAGAACTTTGAGTCTTGAGGGAGGGACTTAACGAAGGTGCCTACAAATATATATGTGAATATATATGTGTGTATATATATGCATGCATGCTAAGTCGCTTCGGTTGTGTCTGACTCTTTGCAGCCCTACAGACCACCGCCTACCAGGCTCCCCTGTCCATAAGATTCTCCAGACCTGGTTCTGCCAGATCTGCCATGGAGTTGAGTGGAGGGCTGGTGAGTGACAGGGTGGCACTGCCAGTGCTGCATCCTAAACCAACTGAGGACCGCTCGATTGTCTCGTCTCTTTTGGTTCCTGCCCCTTTTCCTGGTTTCTCCAGCCCTCCTGTTAATTCTGCACTAAAATCCTTCTAGTAAATTCCTTTTCTGCTTAAGTTACCCTGTGTTAATTTCTGTAGTTTGCAATTTTTAGTGATAAGACAAGAAGAAAAATTCCATTTCTTTCATATTCTAAAGTAATAGTTGAAGTTAAAGTCAAATGATAATTCAATTTTTTAACTGAGAATCTTTTTTAAATTTAATTTTATTTCAGCTATTGAAGTATAATTGATATGAAAATGTAAGATATGTAAAGTGTATATCCATCAGAGTCATTTGATACATAGATTCTATTGTTGAAAGGATTCCCCTCATAAGGTTAATCAACACATCCATACTTCAAATATTTATCTTTGTATGTTTCTAATTTTTGGTGAGAAAGTTCTCATCTCTTAGCAAGTTTCAGTGGCACAATAGTATTTATCAACTATAGTCACTATATTTTACATTAGATCCTCAGACCTTATTCATCTTATAGCTGAAAGTCTGTACCCTTGTACCTCTCCCTATTCCCCCATTCCCAGCCTCTGACAACCACTCTTGTACTCTGTTTTTATAAGTTGGACTTTTATTTTTCAGATTGCACACACAAGCCGGAGAAGGCAATGGCATCCCACTCCAGTACTCTTGCCTGGAAAATCCCATAGACGGAGGAGCCTGGTAGGCTGCAGTCCATGGGGTCACTGAGAGTTGGACACAACTCAGTGACTTCACTTTCACTTTTCACTTTCATGCATTGGAGAAGAAAATGGCAACCCACTCCAGCGTTCTTGCCTGGAGAATCCCAGGGACGGGGGAGCCTGGTGGGCTGCCGTCTATGGGGTCACACAGAGTTGGACACGACTGAAGAGACTTAGCAGCAGCAGCAGCAGCAGCACACATAAACAATACCATGTAGTATTTGTCCTTCTCTTATTTCACTTAACACCATGCTATGAAAGTTCATAGATGTTGTCACAAGTGGCAGGATTCATTTTTGTCAGGGCTGAGTAATATTCCATTATATATATGGGGGGGTGTTAGGGATTTGTTCCGTCCCTAAGTTGTGTCCTTGTGTCTGACTCTGTGATCTGACGGACTGCAGCACACAAGGCTTCCCAGTCCTGCACTGTCTCCCAGAGTTTGCTCAAATTCATGTCCATTAAGTCATTGATACTATCTAACCATCTCATCATCTGGCACCTCCTTCTCCTCCTGCCCTCAATCTTTCTCAGCATCAGGGTCTTTTCTAATAAGTCATCTCTTCGCATCAGGTGGCCAAAGTATTGGAACTTCAGCTTCAGCATCAATCCTTCCAATGAATATTCAGAGTTGATTTCCTTTAGGATTGACTGGTTTAATCTCCTTGCAGTCCAGTGGACTCTCCAGAGTCATCTTCAGCACCATAATTCAAAAATGTCAATTCTTTGGTGCTCAGCCTTCTTTATCATCCAGCTCTTGCATCTGTACATAACTACTGGAAAAACCACAGCTTTGACTATATGGACCTTTGTCAGCAAAGTGATGTCTCTGCTTTTAATTATGCTGTCTAGGCTTGTCATAGCTTTTCTTCCAAGGAGCAAGTGTCTTTTGATTTCATGGCTGCAGTCACTGTCCACAGTGATTCTGGATCCCAAGAAAATAAAATCTGTCACTGCTTCCACTTTTCCCCCTTCTATTTGCCATGAAGTGATGGGACTGGATGCCATGATCTTTTTTTTTTGAATGTTGAGTTTCAAGAAGCTTTTTCACTCTCCTCTTTCACCCTCATCAAGAGACTCTTTAGTTCCTCTTCACTTTCTGCTATTAGAGTGGTATCTGCACATCTGAGGTTGTTGATATTTCTTCTAGAAATCTTGATTCCAGCTTGTGATTCATCCAGCACAGCATTTTGCATGACGTATTCTGCATAGAAGTTAAGCAGGGTGACAATGTAGTCTTTTCACAATTTTGAACCAGTCAGTTGTTGCATGTCTGGTTTTAAGTGTTGCTTCTTGACTTGCATACAGGTTTCTCAGGAGAGAGGTAAGGTGGTCTGGTATTCCCATCTCTTGAAGAATTTTTCACAGTTTGCTGTGATCCACACAATCAAAGACTTAAGTGTAGTCAATGAAGCAGAAGTAGATGTTTTTCTGGAATTCTCTCGCTTTCCCTATGATCCAATGAATATCGGCAATTTGATCTCTGGTTCCTCTACTTTTTCTAAACCCAGTTTGTAGATCTGGAAGTTCTTGGCTCACTTAGTGCTGAAGGCTAGCTTGAAGGATTTTGAGTGTAACCTTACTAGAATGTGAAATGAGCATAAATGTACAGTAGTTTGAGCATTCTTCGGCACTGTTTTTCTTTGGGATTAGAATGAAAAATGACCTTTTCCAGTGTGGATAGATCGATATAGATATGCCTACACATAAATATGGGCTTCCCAGGTGGCACTCATACTAAAGAGCCAGTCTGCCAATGCAAGAGACATAAGGGACACGTGTTCAATCACTGGGTAGGGAAGATCATCTAGAGGAGGGCATGGCAACCCATTCCAGTATTTTTGCCTGGAGAATCCCATGGACAGAAGAGCCTGGTGGGCTATAGTCCATAGGGTCACAAAGAGTCAGACACAACTAAAGCAACTTAGCACACATGTTCAGTTCAGTTCAGTTCAGTCGCTCAGTTGTGTCCGACCCTTTGTGACGCCATGAATTGCAGCACGCCAGGCCTCCCTGTCCATTGCCAACTCCCGGAGTTCACTCAAACTCACGTCCATCGAGTTAGTGATGCCATCCAGCCATCTCATTCTCTGTCGTCCCCTTCTCCTCCTGCCCTCAAATCCCTTCCAGCATCAGAGTCTTTTCCAATGAGTCAACTCTTCGCATGAGGTGGCCAAAGTACTGGAGTTTCAGCTTTAGCATCATTCCTTTCAAAGAACACCCAGGACTAATCTCCTTTAGAATGGACTGGTTGGATCTCCTTGCAGTCCAAGGGACTCTCAAGAGTCTTCTCCAACACCACAGTTCAAAAGCACCAATTCTTCAGTGCTCAGCTTTCTTCACAGTCCAACTCTCACATCCATACATGATGCATACATAAATATAATGCATATATATATATATATATAGAGAGAGAGACATAGATATATCACATCCTTATCCATGCATCTGTTGATAGACACTTCTGTTACTTCCATGTCTTGACTACTGTGAGTAATGCTGCAGTGAATATGGAAAGGCAGATATCTCTTCTAGATCCTGACTTCAGTTGTTTCAGATATATGCCAAGAAATGAAATTGCTGGGTCATATAATTGTTCTATTTTAAATTTTTTAGGAATTTTCATACTGTTTTCCACAGTGGCTACATCAATTTACATTCCCAACAATAGTGCATAAGGATTTCCTTTTCTCCATATTCTCATTAACACATGGTATTTATTGTCTTTTTTCATAACAGCCATTTTTAACAGGTATAAGGTGATATCTCATTGTGGTTTTGATGTGCATTTCTCTATGATTAATGATGTTGAGCATCTTTTTATGTGTCTATTGGTTATCTGTAAGTCTTCTTGGGAAAAAGTCTATTCAGGTCCTCAGCCCATTTTCAAATTAGATTGTTTGGGTTTTGACTTCTGAGTTGTATTTATTCTCTCTATATTTTGGATATTAACTCCTTATCAGATATATGATTTTCAAATAAGTTTTCCAGTTCTGTAAGTTGCCTTTTCACTTTGTTGATGGTTTCAGGTGAGAATTTTAGCTGAATCTACAGCCACAAGTCTTCTGTTGTCACAAAGCCATTCCACCTGCCAATTTTCAGTCAAGCAGGGGTTCAGATGATTAAGAAATAGTTTTTCTATTCTGTCACAAAGCACAAATTCCCTGGAAGACCGGTAGGACTGATTTCATGTGCTCTAGGTTTTTGTTTGCTGCCTCTAAGGTTGCATTTGTGCACGTGTGTTCAGTTGTGTCCATCTCTTTGTGATCCTATGGGCTGCAGCCCGCCAGGCTCCTCTGTCCCTGGGATTTCCTAGGCAAGAATACTGGAGTGGGTTGCCACTTCCTTCTCCAGAGGGTCTTCCTGACCCAGGGATCAAAGCCAGGTCTCCTGCATGGCAGATGATCTCCTGCATTACAGGGGGATTGATTCTTAACTAACTGAGCCACCAGGGAATAGAAAGAGAAAACAAATGGAAATTAGGAATGTGAATGACTTAAAAGTGAGCCTGTTACTCTCTGAGAAGTTTAAAAACATGTACCAAGGTAGAAATAATCATGTCTGTGTGTAACAGGGGTGGTGGTTTTCTTTCCTTTTGGAAAGATTCTGAGCATCACGGTGTTATAACTGGTTTCCTTGCTTTATTTTCTCTCTACCTGATTATTCTACTGAAGAAATTATGTGGGCTATCAGAGAGAAAGAGGAAAAATGTAATACCACTGTGGAACAGGTTGTTGATGAGCTAAAGGAGAGGACTAGCATTTAGGAAGATACAGTGATGCCTGACCAAAGTAAAACAAATTTTACTGACAAGCCAGTTAGATTCTGGTAAGAGTTGAAACTGTCTTCTGTCACAATGTCACATTTTAGTTTTCAATGACAATTTTATGAGCTTTTCAGAAATTAAAATAACAGTAAAAATATCAATAATTATATGAATGCCAAAATAGATGTATTGGGGTTGTTTGATATTCTTGTAATAGTGTAAGTCCTTTGGGTAATCAGATTAAATCACATGAAAAGTAACTCCAGAGCTAAAAGCTAGTGTCATTCCAGGAAAGAGACCAGCATAAGCACACAGATTAATTCCTGGGTAAACCGGAGAGAAAGGAGTTAAGGCTTTGATCCAAGATGTAAGATTTAAAGTCATCTTAATTCAATTAGAGATCTTAGTTCAATTAAAGAGCTATCTCCTAAAGGGAATCACTGGAAACCGGGGTAGACCTTGTGCTCCTTCGGTTACCACTAAGTGTCCCAGAGAAGAAAACGTGCTCTTGAAGTTGCTGACCTGCCAAGTGAGAAAAGGTGCCCTGTGGGGAGGGTGCGGATACACGGACACTCACTGTGAAGGAGTTTGCTGTTTTCTCCCCTTCGTGACCTTGGCAAATGACTTCAGCACCTTTGAGCAGGGCGCTGCCTTTCCAGATGCTGTGAAAATGGCTGTTATGTCTATGGATCATGCCGAGGTGCCACGAGGCTTAATTTATTAGTTAATGTTTGCGTTACACTCTGCAGCTCTTAGATGAAAGGTGTTATAGAAATGCAAAGCAGCAATATATTATCTAAACATCTGCCTCCTCAAATAACTCTCTAGAAAGTCTTCATTGCTTCAGCAAAAATGATTCCTCCCCAAATGGATAATTCTGTCCAGGTCTTTCTTGGTCTATAAATTGTTTCCTCCTCCTTTCAGTACACAGCACCTCTGTGCAGGATGCACTCTGGGAGCTGCATTTTCCATCCCGTCCTTGGAATATTCACTGCTGATGTTGCTTCCTTGTGTGTGTGTGCCCTGCAGTTTCTCACAGGTCCAGCTTTTCCTCACCATGGCTGCCCTCTTCGTTCTTTATTCCAAACAGCCATTATAATTAGGCTTTACTTTTGATGCTTAATTTTACACATGGGCATGTGACCTCTAACCCAAGGGCTGGTGTTTGAAAATTTGGCAGTAAAATCAAGAAAAACTACTTAAAAGCTCTCAAAAATAAAAGAAAATACAAAAAAAAGATTGGTCCAAGTTTGAACATGTTTTGGTGAGATTAACTGTTGAATTGTGAAAGATTACACTGGAGATTATTTCTGCTAAAATTAATTCTGTCCATAATTTTAAAACTCTGCCAAGTATCCTACAGCAAATGGATATTTATTTCCATAGAATTCCATAGTTCTTATATATATATATATATACTTAGATTTTGTTGTTGTTGTTTAGTCACTAAGTCATGTCTGACTCTTTTGCAACCCCATAGACTGTAGCCCACCAGGCTCCTCTGTCCATGGGATTTCTGAGGCAAAAATACTGGAATGGGTTGCCATTCCCAGGGGATCTTACCAGACCCAGGGATTGAACCCACGTCTCCTGCTTGGAAGTCAGATTTTTTACCACTGAGCCACCTAGGAGGCCCATACTTAGATTTAGGTAACTTCTTTTCAAATGCAACTAGAGAGAGAAAATGAGTAATAAATTATATCAACCTACTGTATTCAAAGGTTTTCCTCTTCCCACATTTTTACTTCGAGAGTATTTTTTCCTTTTTCACATGCTATTCCTCAGTCCTATTGTTTGGGGTTATGGGAATGTCCTAAAGTGTCTCTGGGATTTGTTTTAATCAGGTATAAAACGATGACAGACACAGAGACAACTGACTTGAAAGAAGAGTTTATTTCAGTTCCCAAGAGGAAAGGGAATGCTGTGACCTCCAGGGGAAGCACCCAAGTCATTCGGGAAGCAGAAGAAACAGAAAAGCACAGCCGGGCCTCTTTTATGGTCTCTGCAGCAAGGGATGGGCGAGGCAGGGTTGGCAAGGTTGAGCGGGTTAGGATTGGACAGGCTCTGGGCTATGAGGATGCTCTTTAGTTGTCCATTCCCAGGCCCCAGGGTGATATGAGGCCGGGAAAATATTGGCTTGCTGTGTGAGCATTTGATAAAGGAGGTGGTTGGGGACGTGCACTTTGGATTGGTTGATTTGTATATGAAAGTTGTGCTCACAGACAAGGTGTCTGTTATCTCAAAGAATTAGCTAGCTCTGGAAGGGTGGTCTCTCCCCAGGTTCTCAAGGCCCCCAAGATGTCACAACATCATAAAATATAGACAATGAAAAACATGGTAACACAGGGGGACCTTCTCAAATCCTCCAAGAAAATCTTCAAAATAAGTAAGTTTGGCCATAGAGATCTCTCACTGTTTACTTAGTGATAAAATACATGCATTATAAAGGAGAAAATTTGTGAAAATAGCTATCACTGATTAAAGCTTACTATGTCTAGCAATTAGTGAAAGACTCCATACACTGTCGTTTGAAGTATTCAACTAAGAACGCTAAAATGAAGAAGAAAAGATTAAGTTACCTTCCTGCTCTTATTTATTTGTTGTATTGTAGTGAAGTATCTCAGTGCGAGGTTTGTGAGAGGCTGCTCCAGGGAGGGCTTTGAAAGAGGTAAATCAGCATTTTCTTCCTTCTTAACACAGATGAGTCAGCCTCTCAACACTCATCTGTGGTGTTTTAAAGCTGCTCACTTAAGTGCCTGACCTGCCATGTTGGTCATCTGAATTAATTCTAGCATTGTTTGGGAGCTCAGTTCTGACACATGGCTCTAACTGAAAATCTCTCCATCTATAATGTCCTCGGTTTGTGGGTAAGTGTTCTTAGAGTGGCATCATGGAGGCAGTTATCACCTGGCGTACGAGCCACTATTCTCTAGACCACACCCATGAGTGTACTGTTTTGTCTGCTGCTGCTGCTGCTAAGTCACGTCAGTCGTGTCCGACTCTGTGCGGCCCCAGAGACGGCAGCCCACCAGGCCCCCCCACGTCCCTGGGATTCTCCAGGCAAGAACACTGGAGTGGGTTGCCATTTCCTTCTCCAAAACATGAAAGTGAAAAGTGAAAGTGAAGTCACTCAGTCGTGTCTGACTCTTAGCGACCCCATGGACTGCAGCCTACCAGGCTCCTCTGTCCATGGGATTTTCCAGGCAAGAGTACTGGAGTGGGTCGCCAGTGCCTTCTCCATGTTTTGTCTGAACAAGGATGCAACCTTGGAATCTCTCAAGATAGCATTCTAGGAATTCATAACCTATTTTCCTAGGTTACATGAGATATAAGGCATATCTAATGTATTTGCCATCTCTATATGAAAGAATGAAGATCTTGTCTCTACAGTTACAATTAAATCTTAGAATTGTTGATTGAAAGATAATAAATTTTTGTTTATGGATTTAAAAGTTAAAGATGTAATTTGATCGTTATGTATTTATAATGGATCTTTATCTTAGGAAATGTGCAATGTCGGCTCCTGTTAACTTAGCCCATTTCCCAGGTGGCTTTAGATGGGCATCTATTACTTGGCTTTGATATCAGGAAAACTCTCTCCCACAGGGAATTGATTCCCTGGGTGTGGTAAGGTTTGGCTGGCACTACAGCAGCCAGTTTTACCCTCTGTTGTTCTTCAACCTCAACCTCCCTATGCTTCTCTCCTAGCTTTATAGGGGAAGGCACTTGATTCCGGCTGGATACCACCATCCCGGTATCTATGGTGACTGGTTGTAGGCTGAACCAATCACAGTCCTTCCTGAGACTCTGATGCTTTAGCATCAGGGGAGACTGTCTGCTGGAGTTGATAGGCCAGGAGGGTATAAGTAAGGGGCTGGTGGTGGTCAGCTTCCCGTCATGTGGAAGACACCTTGTAAGGTCAGCCTAGAGGTGGAGAGAGACAGAGGCCTTGAATCTAGCTGTTCCTGAAGTCGCTGTTGGGATGCCAGGTATACTGTTTAAACTTCCAAGGTAAGAGCCAATAAATTAATTTTTTGTTCCCTTAGGCTAGTTTGAACTTGCAACCAACAAAACTCTAATTAATACAAAAAATGTCTTTAAAATGTCAAAGAGATATTTTTACTTGATAGTGCTATTTTCTAGTGTTCCAACTGTTGAACAATTGCTTAATAGTGAAGAGATATATGATTTGTATAACTTTTACTGAGCTTACTATGTGTGAGATGTGTACTTTCCACTTAGTGAATCATTTAATTCTCATAAAATCATTTGAGGTGGGTATTGCTAGCATTATTACACAGAGACAGAAACTGGGGCACTGAATAGTCCAGAAACTTGTTGAAAATTACTGAGCCTAGAAGTGGAAGAGTTGGGATTTGAACCAGGCAGACTGGCTCCAGTCTGTGTTTTCTAGCCACCGCACTGATACATAGAGCCTGGATCTGTCCTCTCACTGGAAAAGTTTTTTTCATAACGGAAGAGAACAAGACACAGTTCTTACCTCCTTTCTATGCTTCATATGCTTCTCTGGTCCCTGAGTGCTGTTCTAACCTTCAAAGGTGAACAAGAAACCCTAGTTATTCTTTATATGAGAATCTGAGAATCACTGCCCTTTAGACTTGAAAAGAACACTTCAGAGGAAATGCTACTCATGAGCTTCAGTCTAAATTGACACAATACTTCTCCTTAAAAAATGCCCATCTTATCATAAGTATATAAATCTACTGAAAGATATACCATCTTTAAACCAATGATGGATTAAACTCAAAATACACGGGTGAACCACAGTATACACTATAGGATAAATATATCTAAGAAAGCCAAATATTGTGAGATGAGAAACGTTAATCCTACTGCTTAAGGATTGGAATCAAAAGCAGGAAAGTCTGCTGTGCTTCAGTGGGTAAAGTCACGAAGTTTTCATTTTCGTTGATAAGTAGGGAAGATTCTCCTTGAAGCTCAAATTCTCGCTGCCCTCTGTCCCAGTCCCCGGTAGAATTGTCAAATCCCTCTTTTGGCTCTTAGTTAGTTGATTACCTGCTGAAATCCTGCAATTGCCACAGCTGTTGCTATTTTAGCTCCTTGAATTTATGAGCACCAGTGCGTCTCCCTTGTATCTGCTTTGGCGGTTGCTTTTGGAATGAGCAGTAGCATGGGGGGTGGTGGGGGATGCAGCCCAAACAGCTCTGTGGGGCTCAAGGCAGCTAAGAAAAGGAGCAAATCTTTAGTTGGTGATTGGAACAGTAGCAACATTAAATGTGTCTATCTTTTTCTGAGGAATGCCAAGTATTTAATATTTTTAAAAAGAGTCCTGACTCATCACCCAAAAGCACAAGGACACACACTAAAAATAGTGGCATGACTCTGCAGAGGGGTGACAGTGGGATTTGCTTTTCAAATAGAGGGGTAATCTTTGGAGAGAGGACAATTACCTTCTCTCTAAAGGACCCTGTCAGCTCAGGAAGCTCTTCCTTCCCGGTGATTGCTAGGTGAATAGAGGAGCTGGAGGGCAGGGAGGGAGGGGGATATGGATTTGGAGGGAGGTAGTACCATTTCTGTAAGCATTTCTCCTCACTTTTCTTAATGGAAATCAGCATCCACTCTGGTGTCCTTAAGGTCTAGATCCAATTGACTTTAGTGGAGCAAGCCCATCGACATCTTTACAAGTCCTCAATTCAATGTGGGCTTTGATTCGGGGAAAGCTAGTCTCCGTGGACAGAGGAGCCTGGCGGGCCATGGATCACAAAGAATCAGACATTACTGAGCAACTGAGCATACACACACACACACACATATTCTCCATGTTTGCCTGGTTTTGTCTAACCTTGTGCTGCCACAGGCTTAGAGGAAGGGCAACTGCTGAGAAGGTTCACTAAGTACAATAAAATGGCTTCTGCAGAGACAGGTGTTTGGGATCTTGACATGGCCCACAGCTGGGCTCACTGGCTCTTTATGCAGAAGAAACCAGCTGAAGCGCCTACAGTGAAACTGCATCTCCCCTGCTCTGAGCATCAAAGCCCAGACCATCTCTCTGTTTCTATGCATAATGGCTCCTTCAAAAGACAGGGAGAGGATGGTTCTCTCCACCAAATGAATTCTGGTCAAATTCCAGTGAGTCGACACACTCCATTAAAATCAAGCTGATTTAACAAATCATTGTTGAATGGCATATTTAAAGTAGAATCATCAAAAGTTATGTGTTAACATTTTTGTAAGAAACGGTAAAAGGAGGGAAAAAAAATGGTTTATTTGGGTTGTGTTGGTCAAATCTTGAAGAGCGCTAACTTTCTGAGCAGAGAAGAACTTTGAGAGCCCTGAAGCAGAAACTGGATACACAAAAGCTAGATGGTTGACCTTGGTTCCTGCCCTGCGGTTTCACATCCAAGTGTGGAACTTCCCCTATGTAAGCTGCTGTGCTCTAACTGAGGATGACTAGAAACGCCACATAAAGTAGAATTGATTTAAAATTTGTCTTAAAATACCTAATAGGGCTGCTGATGCCCATGCATCACAATTAGACGGGTCTGTATTTTGGTGGGCTTCCCTTGGAGAAGGGAATGGCAACCCACTCCAGTATTCTTGCCTGGAGAATCCCAGGGACAGAGGAGCCTGGCAGGCTACAGTTCATAGAGTCGCAAACAGTCAGACACAACTGAACAACTAACTCACTCTCTCTCCCTGGTGGCTCAGTGTTATAAGAATCCATCTGCCTATGCAGGAGATGCAGATCAGATCCCTGGGTTGGGAAGATCCCCTGGAGAAGGGAATGGCAACCCACTCCAGTATTCCTGCCTGGAAAATCCCATGGACAGAGGTGCCTGGCAGGCTACAGTTCATGGAGAACAAAAGAGTCAGACATGACCTAGCAACTAAGCAACAATAACATTTTTAGGAGGGTAGAATCACAGATAGGAGAGCTGTTGATTGGCAGCTTCTGCTAATCTGGGACCTCTCAGATTTTGGATATAGAGTAAAAGCCCGAGAATCTGATCTTTGGACAGAGAACTGCTACAGGAGGTGGAGAAAACAGCTGAGCTCTTAACAGGCTTGCAGTGTTGGAAAGAATATTAACAGGGTAGGAAGTAGCTGTTTGCATTAGCATGCTATGGGCACCTTTCATTGTGTTTCATAGAAGGAATGGAGAATAGTGGTCAATCCTGTAAGAAGGTTAGATAAGAGCTTTCTAAGAAAGAGTTGTTCAGGATAAGGAACAGCTTTTCTTAGCTAAAGGCGGAGTATTCCAGAGAATTGAAATAAGTGATACTTCAACAATTAGACAAGTTAAACTTGTGAAACTGTGGCTGATCATTAGTCAAATCCATCTCACATGATTTCACTAATCAAAGTTTTAAGACTTGGATGTCTTCCAAGCTGCTTGTAGCCTAAACAACAAGATAGTTGCACGAGTTTTCCAGGAACTTGGCCTCAGCTGTATCTAGTTTGGATTCAGCTGGTTAAGACTGGATAGGACCACCAACCCTCCAACTGGACATGCATGAGTGTCCACTTGGTGACCTTTTGACTTCAGAGGGCCAAAAAACTCCACCCCCAGATCATGCCAAGTGCCTCCACGTTTGAAGCTACATAGGCGTGTAGGTAGTTACGCCTGCACAGAACCACAATTACAAACCTTCCAACTCTTTCCCCATACCACTCACGCCCCCGACAGTCCCTCTCAGCGCTCATAGTCACAGGACTCAGAATATTCTGTTGCTCTTTCCCCCAAATTCTCAGAACCCTGGCCTTCAGGAAGGTGAGCCAGAAGCTCGTTCTGTCTTCATGCTTGGTTGCCTTGCAAATTAAAACCTTCTTTTTGCTGCAAACCTCAGCTTCTCAGCATTTTGACTTCGGGCATCAGGCAGAATGAATCCGGCCCAGTCACATTACCTTCAGGTATTGATTAAACTTTTTTCCCAAAGAATGAAAATGAAATATATATAGGTATCACCAGTACATGTACTATAATATATACATGTAATATATCCATAGTAACATAGGATAGTTTTATAGGATACAGGTAATATATTCATGGTCATAATTTCTTTTAATTAATATATTTAACATAAATGATATTTCTGCTATGCTCAAAACAGGCTTTCTGAAGTTTAAAGTTTTCTTCTACTGTCCTCATTTACGAGTTTAGGAAGAAAAGAAATGGCTTGATAGGTAAAATCTGATCCTGTTTGGATTATTGGAAGCTCCAAATTAATGCATTGCAAGTTGTACTGTACTATGTGGCACGTTAGACCACTTTCAGACTCAGATTTATGAAGAATGGAGTTAATAATGTGTGTATGATATGCACAGAATGCCACCAATATTCTCATGAATATGGGACTGGAATTCTTTTAAATTCAGACCTGTGACAAGAATGCAGCTCAGGCCTATCCACTTGGTGTCTGCCTACACTTGGATATTGTGCAAGGCTGTTTCGTTGTTAAGTCGTGGCTGACTCTTTGTGACCTCATGGACTGTAGCCCACCAGGTTCTTCTGTTCATGGGATTTTCCAGGCAAGAATACTGAAGTGGGTTGCCATTTCCTCCTCCAGGGGATCTTCCCAACCCAGGGACTGAACCCATGTGTGCCGCATTGGCAGGAGGATTCTTTACCACTGAGCCACCTGGGAAGCCCCATCGTACAAGGTACCATGCTATAAATGTTTTTGTAGTACTCTAAAAGGTGATTTTTGTCTGACATGAATATTTATAAGAATAGATATCGTTGTTAGTGATTTAACTTTGAAAAGATTTTCTATTTCTGTTTCAAGCTCCTGCTTTGTATTGATTAGTATTAAGATTGAAGGTGTGTTGTGACTCTTTTTTCCCCAGCCCAACACAGAGTAATTGATAAGGCTGATATAAGATTATAAATACTTTTGATAATCCTAGATTTCAGATTTTTTCTTATTTGAGTAATTTTGCCAATTTAAACTAACAAAATGTATACCACTAAAATATTGCTTTTGTCTGGAGACTCTTCAGCAAGTAGTGTTGGAAGAAGTTGGACAGCCTCATGTAACTCAGTGAAGTTAGAACACACTCTCACTCCTTGCACACACCCACCCTGAAAATGGCTTAAAGTCTTAAATATAAGATAGGACACTGTAAAACTTCTAGAAGAGAACATAGGCAAAACATAACTCTCCAACATAAATCATGCCAATGTTTTCTTAGGTCAGTCTCCCAAGGCAATAGAAATAAAAGCAAAAATAAGCAAATGGGATCTCATCAAGCTTACAAGTTTTTGCACAGCAAAGGAAGCCATACACAGAATGAAAAGATAGCGTACAGACTGGGAGGAAATATTTGCAAATAATGTGACTGACAGGGCTTAATTTCCAAAATATACAAACAACTCATACAATTCAATAACACCATGAACAAAGAATGTAATAAAAAAAATGGGCAGAAGACCTAAATAGACATGTCTCCAGAGAAGACACACAGATGGCCAACAGGCATATTAAAAACGCTCAACATCTGTAATTATTGTTATTTAGTCGATGAGTCATGATTGACTTTTTTGCAACCCCATGGACTATAGCCCACCAGGCTCCTCTGTCCATAGGACTTCCCAGGCAAGAATACTGGAGTGAGTTGCCATTTCCTTCTCCAGGTGATCTTCCCAACTCACATTCCTGCATTGGCAGGTGGATTCTTTAATTAGAGAAATGCAAATCAATGAGATATCACCCCACATTGGGCAGAATGGCCAACATTAAAAAGTCTCCAATACCAAATGCTGAAAAGGGTGTGGAGAAAAAGGAACCCTCCTACATGGTTGGTGGCAATATAAATTGGTGCAGGCACTATGGAAAACATTATGGAGGGTTCCTAAACTAAAAGAGTTATCATATGATCCCCCAATCCCATTCCTGGGCATATATTTGAAAAAAGAAACTCCATTTTGAAAAGATACATGCACCCTGATGTTCAATAGCCAAGACACAGAAGTAAACTAAATGCCCACCGACAGATGAATGGATAAAAATGATGTGGTATATATACACGACGGATACTACTTAGTCATAAAAATCTGGTAGGGTAAATAGTAGAATTTCCTTCTGTTTCAAATTTCAGAATTTCCTTCTATTTTAAGGCTGAATAATATTTCATTGTATGTATATACCACATTTTCTTTATCCAATCATCTGTCAACAGACATTTGTGTTGTTTTCCTCACTTAGCTATTGTGAATAGTGCTGCAATGAAGACGGAAGGGCTAATATCTCTTCAAGATCCTGATTTCAATTCTTTGGATATATATTGAGAAGTGGGATTGCTGAATAATAAAGAAGTTCTATGTTTAACTTTTTTCGAGCAGCCTTCCTGCTGCTTTCCATGGAGGCTGTACCATTTTGCATTCCCACTAACAGTGTGCAGGGCTCCTACATCTACACATCCATGCTAACACTTGTCTTTGTGGTTTTTATTTTTAAAGCCATTCTAACAAGTATGAGATGATATCTCATTGTGGTTTTTATTTGAATTTCCCTGATGATAAGTGATAAAGAGCATTTTTTTAATATACTTGTTGGTCATTTGTGTATCTTCTTTGAAGATGTATCTATTTAAGGCTTCATTCCATTTTAAAAGATTGGGTTATTAGGTTTTTTTGTTTGTTGAGTTGTATGAGTTATTTATATACTTTGGAGATTAACACCTCATCAGATATATGGTTTACAAATATTTTCTCTCATTCCATACGTTGCCTTTTCCCGCTGTTAGTTTTCTTTTGCTATGTAGAAGCTTTTTAGTTTGATGTAGTCTCACTTGTTTATTTTTTTGTTCCATGTGCTTTTGGTATCTGTCATATCCATGAAATCATTACCAATACCAATGTCATAAAGATATTACCCTATGTGTTCTTCTAGGACTATTACATTTTCAGATTTCTTATCTTTAACTCATTTAGAGTTGATTTTTATAGATGGTGTAAAATACAGATCCAACTTCATTCTGTAATATGTGGATATCCCATTTTCCAAATACCAAATAGTTGGAGAGACTCTTCTTTCCCTATTGTGTATTCTTGGCACTCTTGGTGAAATTGGTTGATCATGCAAGCACAGATTTATTTGTGGGCTCTCTATTCTGTTCTATTTGGTTTATATGTCTGTTTATGCCAGTACCACACTTTTTAAAAATTGCAGTATTTTTGACTGTGCCGTATTGTTTTGATTACTGTATGTTTGTAATATGTCTCGAAATCAAAGTGTGATACCTTCTAGTTTTGTTCTTTTTAGAATTGATTTGGATATTTGTGATTCTTTGTGATTTCAAATGAATTGTAGAATTGCTTTTTCTATTCTGTTAAAAAAAAAACTTTAGAATTTTGATAGGGATTGTGTTGAATCTGTCTATTGCTTTGGATGGAATGAACATTTTAACAATATTAAGTCTTCCAATTGATGAAAATGGGAAGTTTTTCCATTTGTTTATTTCTAAATTTCTGTCATCAGTATTTTAATTTTCAGTATTATAAACATTTTGCCTCAGTTTATCCCGAAGTATTTTCTTTGTTTTAGTGCTACTGTGAATGGCATTGTTTTCCTAATTTCCTTTCCAGATAACTCACTGTTAGCGTATAGAAATGCAACTGATTTTTGTATGTTGACTTTTGTATCCTGCAAATTTACTGATTTCATTGATTATATTTTCAATGGAATCTTGGTGTTTTCTATATATAAGACCACACTGTGTATAAACAGGGATGATTTTACTTCTTTGTTTCCAATTTGGATGCTTTTTATTTCTTGTCTAATTACTCTGGGTGGAACTTCCAGTACCATGTTAAATAGAAATGGTGAGTGGACACACTTGACTTGTTCTGTTAGAGGAAACTTGCAGTTATACACCATGGAATGTTAGCTGTGTGCTTTTCATTTACAGCCTTTATAATGTTGAGATATTTACCTTTCATTCCTAATTTATTGAGAGTTTTTATTGTGAATGAATGTTAAATTTGATCACATCAGTTTTTTTTGCATCTATTGAGACAATCATGCAATTTAAAATTTTTTAATTGAAGTATAATTTACAATGTTGTCTTTCAAATAAGGGTATAGCAAAGTGATTCTGTTATATATGACATATATACATATATATACTTTTTTGGATTCTTTTCCATTATAAGTTATTACAAGATATTGAATTCCCTCTGCTACACAGTAGGCCCTTGTGGCTTACCTATTTTATTATAGTAGAATGTGTATGTTAATCTTAAACTCCTAATTTATCTACCCCTCATCCACTTGGGTAGCCATAAGTTTGTTTTCTATGTTTATGAGTCCATTTCCATTTTGTAAGTTGATTTGTATTATTTTTTAGATTCCACAATAACGATATCATATATTTGTCTTTCTCTCTTACTTCACTTAATATGGTAATCTCTAGTGTTCTTGCCTGGAGAATCCCAGGGATGGGGGAGCCTGGTGGGCTTCCATCTATGGGGTCGCACAGAGTCGGACACGACTGAAGCGACTTAGCAGCAGCAGCAGGTTTATTCATGTTGCTGTAAATAGCATTATTTCATACTATTTTATGGTTGGTTGTATTGTGTGTATATATATATATATATATCATATCTTTATTCACTCATCTATCAATGGACATTTAGGTTGCTTCTATGTCTTTACTATTGCAAATAGTCCTGCTATGAACACTGGGCTGCATGTATCTTTTTGAACTATAGTTCTGTATATATGCCCAAGAGTGGGATTGTTGCACTATATGAAAAATTCTACTTTTAGTTTTTTAAGGTGCCTCCATACTGTTTTCCATCGTGGCTGCATCAATTTACATTGCTACCAACAGTATAGGAGGTTTCCTTTTTCTTCCCACCCTCTCCAGCATTTATTGCTTGTAGACTTTTAAATGATTGCCGTTCTGAGGTGAACCTCATTGTAGTATTGATTTTCATTTCTCTAGTCATGTTTGTTTGTTTTGATATTAAAGCTGTGTGAGTTGTTTGTATATTTTGAACATTAATCACTTGTTGGTGTGTTTTGTTTGCAATTGTTTGCATTGTTTGCAATTATTTTCACCCACTCTGTGCATTGTCTTTTCATTTTGTTTATGTTTTCTTTTGCTGTGCCAAAGCTTTTGAGCTTAGTGAAGTCCCATTTGTTTATTTTTTTAATATCCATTATTCTAGGAACAGATCCCAAAAAAGTACTGCTACAATTTATGTCAAAAGGTTTTCTGCCTGTTTTCCTCTAGGAGTTTTATAGTATCCCGTCTTATTTTTAGGTCTTTAATCCATTTTGAGGTTGTTTGTGTGTATGTGTGTGGTGGTAGAGAATGTTTTTATTTCCTTCTTTACATTTAGCTGTCCAGTTTTCTCAGCACCACTTATTGAAGAAACTGTCTTTTCTCCACTGTATATTCTTAACTCCTTGTCATAGATTAATTGACCATGAGTGGGTGAGTTTATTTCTGGGTTTTCCATCCTATTCCATTGATCTATTTGTGTGCCTTTGTGCCAGTACCATCCTGTTTTGATTACTCTATTTATAATATGATCCAAAGTCAGGGAGTATGATCCCTGCAGCTTCAATCATCTTTCTCAAGATTGTTTTACTTGTTCATGGTTTTTTTGTGTGTTTCAATGCAAATATTAAAAATTTTGTGCTACTTTTGTGAAAAATGCCATTGGTAATCTGATAGGGATTGCACTGAATCTATAGATTGTTTTGGGTAGTGTGGTCATTTTAACAATATTGATTCTTCCAGTCCAAGTATGTGATAATATCATTCCATCTGTTTGTGTCATCTTCCATTTCTTTCACCAGTGTCTTGCAATTTTTGGAGTATAGGTCTTTTGCCACCTTGGGTATATTCATTGCTAGGTATTTTATTCCTTTTGATGATGGTAAATGGGATTGTTCCTTAAATTTATCTTTCTGATCTTTCATTGTTACCATATAGAAATACAACAGATTTCTGTATTCTAATTTTATATCCAACAATTTGGCCAAATTAATCAATGAGCTCTAGTAGTTTTCTGGTAACATCTTTAGGATTTTCTATGTAGAGAATCATGTCATCAACAATGATGGTTTTACTTCTTTCCAATTTGAATTTCTTCTTTTTCTTCTCTAATTGCCATGGCTAGGACTACCAAAACTATGTTGAATAGAAGTGGCCAAAGTAGACATCCCTGTCGTCTTCCTGATCTTAGAGGAAATGCTTTCAGTTTTTCACTGTGGAGTGCGATGTTAGCTTTTATTTATTATATATCATCTTTATTATGTTGAGGTATGTTTCTTCTTTGCTCACTCTCTGAAGAATTTTTAGCAAAAATGGATGTTGAATTTTATCAAAAGATTTTTCTATATCTTCTGTGATGATCATAAGGCTTTTTTATTCTTCAATTTGTTGATGTGATACATCACACTGCCTGACTTGAAAATATTGAAAAATCCTTGCATCTCTGGGATAAATTCCACTTGATCATAGTCAATGATTCTTTTAATTTATTGTTAGAGTAGATTTACTAGCATTTTGTTCTGAATTTTTACATCTATATTCGTGAATGATATTGGCCTGTAATTTTCTTTTTGTGTGTGTGATATCTTTGGTTTTGTATCAGGGTGATGGTGGCCTCAGAGAATGAGTTCAGAAGTGTTTTTTCCTCTGCAATTTTTGGAATAGTTTTAGAAGGATAGGTATTAGCTCTTAATTGTTTGGTAGAATTCACCAGTGAAGACATCTGTTCCTGGATTTTTGCTTGTTGAAGTTTTTAAATTACTGACTCGTTTTCTGCACTGGAAATTGATCTGTTCATTTTTTCTATTTCTTCCTTGCTCAGTCTTGGGAGAGTGTACATTTCTAAGAATACGTCCGTTTCTTCTAAGTTGTCCATTTTGTTGGCGTATAACTACTTGTAGTAGTCTCTTATGATCCTTTTTATTTCTGTGGTGTCGGTTGTAGTGTCTCCTTTTTCATTTCTAATTGTATTGACCTGGGCCCTCTCCCTTTTTTCTTTTTGATGAATCTGGCTAAAGGTGTATCAATTTTGTTTATCTTTTCAAAGGACCAGTTTTTAGTTTTATTGATATTTTCTATTATTTTCTTTGTCTCTATTTATTTTATTTCTGCTCTGATCTTTATAATTGTAGTGGTTTTGTTGCTAAGTCATGTCTGGCACTTGCAACCCTGTGGACTGTAGCCTGCCAGGCTCCTCTGTCCATGTGATTCTCCAGGTGGGAATACTGGAGTGGGTTGCCATTTCCTTCTCCAGGGGATCTTCCTGACCCAGGAGTCAAACCCGAGTCTTCTGCATTGCAGGCAGATTCTTTACTGACTGAGCTACAAGAGAACTTTCTTTCTAGTGACTTTGGATTTTGTTTGTTTGTTTTTTTCTCTACTTGCTTTAGATGTAAAGTTAAGTTGGTTATTTGAGTTTTTAAATTTTTTCCTGAGGTAAGATTTTATTGCTATAAACTTCCTTCTTAGAACTGCTTTTGCTGTATCCCATAGTTTTTGGATCATCATGCTTTTGTTGTCATTTGTGTCTAGGTATTTTTAAATTTCCTCTTTGATTACTTCAGCAATTCTTTGGCTGTTTAGCAGCATATTGTTTAACCTCCACATGTGTGTGTTTTTTACAGTCTTTTTTTCCTTGTAGTTGATTTCTAATCTTGTTGGTGTTGTGGGTCAGAAGAGGTGCTTGATATAATTTTGATTTTGTTAATTGAGGTTCACTCTTTGACCAGCATGTGACCCGTCCTGGACAGTGTTTCATGTGCACTTAAAAAGAACGTGCATCTTGCTGGTGTTGGATAGAATACTCTATTAATGTTTATTTAGTCCATCGAGTTTAATCTATTATTTAAAGCCAGTGTTTCCCGACTGATTTTCTGTCTGGATGATCTTTGTGAAAGTAGGGTGTTAAATCTCTCCAATATTAATAGTGTTACTCTCAACTTCTTTTTATGGTTGTTAGTATTTGCCTTATATTAATATAGGCTCAGAGGTTAAAGCGTCTGCCTGGAATGCAGGAGACCTGGGTTCAATCCCTGGGTCAGAAAGATCCCCCTGGAAAAGGAAATGGCAACCCACTCCAGTACTCTTGCCTGGAGAATCCCATGGAGGGAGGAGCCTGGTAGGCTACAGTCCATGGGGTCGCAAAGAGTCGGGCATGACTGAGCGACTTACTTTCACTTTCAATATATTGAGGTGCTCCTATGTTGGGTACATATGTATTTACAATTGTTATATCTTCTTCTTAGATTGAACCCTTGATCATTATGTAGTGTGCTTCTTGGTATCCTTTAACAGTCTTTGCTTTAAAGTCTATTTTGTCTTATGTAAGTATTGGTACTCCAGTTTTCTTTTGATTTCCATTTGCATGGAATATCTTTTTCCATCACTTCACTTTCAGTCTGTATATGTCCCTAGATCTGAGGTAGATCTATATATATGGATCTTGTTTTTGTATCCATTCAGGCAATCTGTGTGTTTAGGTTGAAGCATTTATTCCATTTATGTTTAAGGTAATTATTAATATCTATGTTCTTATTGTCATTTTGTTAATTGTTTTGGATTTATTTTTGTAGGCTTTTTTTTTCCTTCCCTTCCACTCTTGTTGTCTTTTGTGATTTGATAACTAATTTTACTTTTGTGTTTGGTTTCCTTTTTCATGTATGTGAATTTTCACTTTGTGGTTACTGTGAGGTTTTGATATTGCAGTCTGTATATCAACAAGACTACTTGTTGCTGGTCTTTTAATTTAAAATGCACTTCTAGTACCCCACATTTGCACTCTCCTGTACTCACAGTTGCTGATTTTGATATCATATTTGTATGTGGATGATTTCCTACCTTTACTTTGTTTGCCTTAACAGTGAGCTTTTATATTCATAATTTTCTTGTATAGTTGTGGTCTTTTTTCTTCCACCTTTAGTATTTGTTGCAAAGCTGGTCTGCTGATGGTGAATTTGCTGAGCTTTTGTTTGTCTGTAAAGCTTTTGGTTTCTCCATTGAATCTGAATGAGAGCCTTTCTGGGTAGGTTATTCTGTTTTAGGTTTCTCCCTTTCATCAGTTTAAATATATCATGCAGACCATTATACTCTGCAGAGTTTCTGCTGGAAAATCTAATTATAACCTTATGGAAGACTCCTTGTGTGTTATTTGTTGTCTTTGCCGGTTGCTTTTAATATTTTCTCTTTTTTAAAAAATTTTGTCAGTTTGACTACTATGTTTCTAGGCACTTTCCTCCTTAGGTTTATCAGGCCTGGGACTCTCTGTTCCTCTTTAACTTAGGTGACTGTTTCCTTTCCATTGTTAGAGAAGTTTTCAGTGCTATTTCTTCAAATATTTTCTCGAGTCTTTTCTCTCTTTTCCACTGGTCAGTTGGTTTAGTTGCTCAGTCACGTCTGACTCTTTGCGACCCCATGGACTGCAGCATGCCAGGCCTCCCTGTTTATCATCAACTCCCAGAGTTTACTCAAACTCATGTCCATTGAGTCAGTGATGCCATCCAACCATCTCATCCTCTGTTGTCCCCTTCTCCCACCTTCAATTTTCCCAGCATCAGGATCTTTTCATATGAGTCAATTCTTTGCATCAGGTGGCCAAAGTATTGGAGTTTCAGCTTCAGCATTGGTCCTTCCAATGAATATTCAAGACTGATTTCCTTTAGGATGGACTGATTGGATCTCCTTGCTGTCCAAGGGATTCTCAAGAGTCTTCTCCAACATCACAGTTCAAATCATCAATTCTTTGGCGCTCAGCTTTCTTTATAGTCCAATTCTCACATCCATACATGACTACTGGAAAAACCATAGCTTTGACTAGACAGACCTTTGTCAGCAAAGTAATGTCTCTGCTTTTAATATGCTGTCTACATTGGTCATAACTCTTCTCCATCTGAGACCCCTATAATGAGAATGTTGGTGTATTTACTTTTGTCCCAGATGTCTCTTAGACTGTTCTCTTTTTTTAAATATTCTGTTCCATGACAGTTATTTCCACCATTCTGTCTTCCAGGTAGCTTATACATTCTTCTGCCTCATTTATTCTGCAACTGATTCATTCTAGTATATTTTTTATTCCAGACATTATATCATTCACCTCTTTTTGTTGTTCTTCAGTTCTTCTGGGTTAAACATTTCTTGAGTCTTTTCAGTGTGTGCCTCCATTCTTTTTCTGAGATCTTGGATCATCTTTGCTATTATTACTCTGAATACTTTTTTTGGGTAACTTGCCTATCTCCACTTTACTTAGTTGTTCTTCTGGGGTTTTATCTTGTTCCTTTGTCTGGGACATATTCTTTAGGCATCTCATTTTGTGTTTTTTTTTTTTTTTTTTTTTTGTGATTGCAGTTTCCATTCTGTAGGCTGCAAGGTTGTAGTTTTTCTTGCTTCTGTTCTCTGCCCCCTGGTGAGTGAGGCTGATCTAAGAAGCTTGCACGGGCTTCCTGGTGGGAAAGACTTGTTCCTGCCCACTCATATGTCGAGATGGGTCTTGTACCTCTGGTGGGTAGGACTGTGTCAAAGGGTGTGTTTAGCAGGAAACTGTGGGCTCAGAAAGACTTCAGGCTTCCTAGCTGCTGCTGGGTGGGGTTGTGTTCCCTCCTTGTTGGTTGGTTGGCCTGAGGCATCCCAGCACTGGAGCCTACAGGCTGCTGGGTGGGGCTGCCATCTATGGGGTTGCACAGAGTCGGACATTTGACTGAAGCGACTTAGCAGCAGCAGGTCTTGGTGGCTTCTAGGAGGACTCACACCAATGAGTACTCCCCAGAACTACCACCCCCAGTGTCTTTGTCCATGCAGTGAGCCACACCACCCCCCACATCTGCAGGAGACTCTCTAATACCAACAGTTTAGTCTGGTGCAGTCTCCTATGAGGTCAGTGCTTCCTCCCCTGAGTCCTGAAGTGCACAAGACCTTGCATGCATCCTCTGACAGTGGAGTTTCTGTTTCCTGCAGTGCTGTGGAATTCCTGAGATCAAACCTTCAAAACCAGATGTTCTGTGCCCCTCCCACTGCCGCACCCCTAGGCTGGAGAGCCTGATGTGGGGCTTACATTCACTCCTGTGGGAGAACTTCTGTGGTATAAATATTTTCAGTTTGTGGGTTGCCCATCTGGCAGGTATGGGATTTGATTTTATTGCTATTACAACCCTCCTACCATATCATTGTGGCTTCTTTTTCTTTGTCTTTGGACGTAGGATATCTTTTTTGGTGAGTGAGTGAGTGAAGCTGCTCAGTCGTGTCCGACTCTTTGCGACGCTGTGGACTGTAGCCTACCAGGCTTCTCTGTCCATGGGATTCTCCAGGCAAGAATACTGGAGTGGGTTGCCATTTCCTTCTCCAGGGGATCTTCCTAACTGAGGGATTGAAGCCGGGTCTCCCGCATTGGAGGCAGATGCTTTAACCTCTGAGCCACCAGGGAAGATATCTTTTTGGGTAGGTTCTGTAATTGTTTACCTCAGGTTGGGACTCAAGTTCAGTTCAGTTCAGTCTCTCAGTTGTGTCCGACTCTTTGCGACCCCATGAATTGCAGCACGCCAGGCCTCCCTGTCCATCACCAACTCCCGGAGTTCACTCAGACTTGCGTCCATTGAGTCAGTGATGCCATCCAGCCATCTCATCCTCGGTCGTCTCCTTCTTCTCCTGCCCCCAATCCCTCCCAGCATCAGTCTTTTCCAATGAGTCAACTCTTCGCATGAGGTGGCCAAAGTATTGGAGTTTCAGCTTTAGCATCATTCCTTCCAAAGAAATCCCAGGGTTGATCTCCTTCAGAATGGACTGGTTGGATCTCCTTCAGAATGGACTGGTTGGATCTCCTTGCAGTCCAAGGGACTCTCAAGAGTCTTCTCCAACACCACAGTTCAAAAGCATCAATTCTTTGGCACTCAGCTTTCTTCACAGTCCAACTATCACATCCATACATGACCACTGGAAAAACCATAGCCTTGACTAGACGGACCTTTGTTGGCAAAGTAATGTCTCTGCTTTTGAATATGCTGTCTAGGTTGGTCATAACTCTTCTTCCAAGGAGTAAGCTTCTTTTAATTTCATGGCTGCAGTCACCATCTGCAGTGATTATGGAGCCCAAAAAAATAAAGTCTGCCACTATTTCCACTGTTTCCCCATCTATTTCCCATGAAGTGATGGAACCAGATGCCATGATCTTCGTTTTCTGAATGTTGAGCTTTAAGCCAACTTTTTCACTCTCCACTTTCACTTTCATCAAGAGGCTTTTTAGTTCCTCTTCACTTTCTGCCCCTAAGGGTGGTGTCATCTGCATCTCTGAGGTTATTGAGATTTCTCCCGGCAATCTTGATTCCAGCTTGTGCTTCTTCTAGCCCAGCGTTTCTCATGATGTACTCTGCATAGAAGTTAAATAAGCAGGGTGACATTATACAGCCTTGATGTACTCCTTTTCCTATTTGGAACCAGTCTGTTGTTACATGTCCAGTTCTAACTGTTGCTTCCTGACCTGCATACAGATTTCTCAAGAGGCAGGTCAGGTGGTCTGATATTCCCATCTCTTTCAGAATTTTCCTCAGTTTATTGTGATCCACACAGTCAAAGTCTTTGGCATAGTCAACAAAGCAGAAATAGATGTTTTTCTGGAACTCTCTTGCTTTTTCCATGACCCAGCAGATGTTGCCAATTTGATCTCTGGTTCCTCTGCCCTTTCTAAAATCAGCTTGAACATCAGGAAGTTCACGGTTCATGTATTGCTGAAGCCTGGCTTGGAGAATTTTGAGCATTACTTTATCAGCGTGTGAGATGAGTGCAATTGTGCGGTAGTTTGAGCATTCTTTGGCATTGCCTTTCTTTGGAATTGGAATGAAAACTGACCTTTTCCAGTCCTGTGGCCACTGCTGAGTTTTCCAAATTTGCTGGCATATTGAGGTCAGCACTTTCACAGCATCATCTTTCAGGATTTGAAATAGCTCATCTGGAATTCCATCACCTCCACTAGCTTTGTTCGTAGTGATGCTTTCTAAGGCCCACTTGACTTCACATTCCAGGATGTCTGGCTCTAGGTGAGTGATCACACCATTGTGATTATCTTGGTCTTGAAGATCTTTAGACTATGTCATTCTTTCAAAAGTTGTGCCCTTCCCCCTTCTCTCCTGCTTCAGTTCTAGTATTTTTTGGGGTCCATGGTTGTTCAGCAGTTAGTTGTGATTTTGTTGTTTTCATGAGAAGAGGTGGCTGTCCTTATACTCCTCCATCTTGTCTCCACTCTCTCCATTTTGCATTTGTTTTTATAGATGTCTCTTTCCCTTTTCTTCCTTTATTCTCTTCTCTTGAGATTTGGTGACTATCTTTAGTGTTATATTTAGATTCTTTTTTCTTTTTAGTTTATCTATTAGAGATTTTTGTTTTATGGTTACTGTGACATTTTTGTATAGGAGTCACCATTTATTTGTGCTTGGTTTCAGTTGCTTATCTCTCCTCTCTTTTTTGGCTATTTTGGGTCTTTGTTGCTTTGAGCAGGCTTTCTCTAGTTGTGGGGAGCAGGGGCTGCTGTACATTGCAGTGCACAGGCTTCCTATTGTGGTGGCTTCTCATTGCAGAACACAGCTCTAGGGCACGTGGGCTTCAGTCATTGCAGCACACAGGCTTAGCAGTTGGAGCTCACAGGCCCTTGAGCATGAGAGTTTTAGCAGTTATAGCACATGGACTCTGTAGTTGGCTGCTCACAGGCTCTAGAGCTTAGGCTCAGTAGTTATGGGCACACAAGCTTAGCTGCTCCACAGCATGTGGAATCTTCCCAGATCAAAGATCAAACCAGTGTCCCCTGCACTGGAAGGAGGATTCTTATCCACTGTGCCACCAGGGAAGCCCTTCAGGTGCTTATCTCTTAATTTCAAATATATTTTAGATATGCTGCATTTGTATCTCCCCCCACCATTACTGTTTTTGATACTATGTTTTACATCTAATTGTTTTATGTATCTCTTAACTGCTTATTGTGACTACAAATGATTTTACTAGTTTTTGTCTTTTAACTCCCTACTTCCTGTGCCTGGATGATTTCCCACCTTTACTGTATGTTTGCCTTTACCAATGAGCTTTTCCATTTTGTTATTTTCTTGTTTCCAGTTGTGGTTTTTCCTTGTCCACCTAAAGAGGTTATCTTAGCCTTTGTTGTAAAGCTGGTTTGGTGGTCCTGGAATCTTTTAGCTTTTACTTGTCTGTAAAGCTTTTGATTTCTCCCTAAAATCTAAATGAGAGCCTTCTGGGTAGAGTATTCTTGGTTGTAGGTTTTTCTCTTTCATCATTTTAAGTATATCATGCCATTCCCTTCTGGTCTGCAGAGTTTCTGCTGAAAACTCAGCTGATGGACTTATGGGAATTCCTTTGTAGGCAATTTGTTGCCTTCCCCTTGTTGCATTTAATATTCTCTTTATCTTAAAAAAATTTTTATTGGCATATACTTGACTTACAATGTTGGCTTTCAGGTTTACAGCAAAGTGAACCAGATTATATATATGTAATATATATAGCCTCTAATTATTTTTCAGATTCTCTTCCCATATCGATTATTACAGAATACTGAGGAAAGTTCCCTATTCTGTAGTGTGTATATGTTAATCGCAAACTCCTAATTTATCACTTCACCCATGTTTCTCCTTTGGGAACTGTAAGTTTGATTTTGAGATCTGTGAGACCATTTCTGGTTTGTAAATAAGTTCATCTGTATCATTTTTATTAGTTTGTACATACAAGTGATATCATATGATATTTGTCTTTCTCAGACTTATTTCATTTACTGTGATAAACTCCATGTCCATCCATGTTGCTGCAAATGGCTTTATTTTGTTCTTTTTAATGACTGAGTGGTCATCTTCTGTATTCATTCATCTGTTGATGGACATTTAGGTTGCTTCCATGTCTTGGCTATTGTAAATGGTGCTCCAGTGAACACTGGATCTCATGTATCTTTTCTATTTAGAGTTTCATCTTTTCTGGACATATGGCCAGGAGGGGGATTGTTGGATCATATGGTAACTGTATTTTTAGTTTTTTTAGGAACCTTCATACTGTTCTCCACAGTACAATAGTTGTATTAATTTATTATTCCCACCAGCAATGTAGGAGGGTTTCTTTTGCTCCACAACTTTTAAGTTTGTCATTTTGATTACAATGTGTTGTAGTGTATTCCTGTGTAGGACTGTCTGTGCTTCCTGGACTTGGGTGACTATTTCCTTCCCCAGGTTAGGGAAGTTTTCAGCTATTATTTCCTTAAATATTTTCTCAGGCCCATTCTTTCTCTCTCTTCTTTTGGGATCCCTTTAATGCAATACTCAATTGTATTAGCATACTCAATGTCTCAGTAGTTTCTTAAACTCCCCTCATTTATTTTCATTCTTTCCTCGTTTTTGTTGTTGTTGTTGTTTGGCAGCATGATGTCCATTACTGTATCTTCCAGCTCATGATCCTTTCTTCTGCCTCATTTATTCCACTACTCTTTCTAATGTATTTCTCTTTTCAGTTATTGTATTCTTTGTATGGTTTTTCTTTATATTTTCTATTTCTTTGATTAAAAGTTCTCATTTCTAACTCTGTCACCTATTTTCCTCCTTTATTCTTTGATCAGCTTTACAATAATTACCCTAAATTCTTTCTTGGGTAGATTGCCTGTCTCCACATCACTTAGTTCTTCCTCTGGGGTTTTATCTTGTTCCTTCATCTGAGACATAGTCCTCTGTCACCTCATTTTGTCTAAATTGCTATTTGCCTTTTTATATATGTGGTAGGTTGGTTATGTTTCTCAACTTAGGAGCAGTGGCCCTCAGTAGGAGCTATCCCATGCATCCCAGCAGTGTACTCCCCACTTGTCACCCAAGGTTAGGGGCCAGCTGGTCCCAGGGTGGTGTCTGGCCTGTATTTGCAGACTTGATCTGTAGGCTGAGGAACTTCTCTTCTTTTCCAGTTGTTCAGTCATATACAACTCTTGCCACCCATGGACAGCAGCACACAAGTATTCCTGTCCTTCACTATCTCAATGGACATGAGTTTGAGCAAACTCATGTCCATTGAGTCAGTAATACCATCCAAACATCTCATTCTCTGTCTCCCCCTTCTCCTCCTGCCCTTAATCTTTCCCAGCATCAGGGTCTTCACCAATGAGTTGGCTCTTTGCATCAGGTGGCCAAAATATTGGAACTTCAGAATCAGTCCTTCCAATGAATATTTAGGGTTGATTTCCTTTGGGACTGACTGGTTTGATCTTCTTGCAGTCCAAGGGATTCTCAAGAGTCTCTCCAGCAACACAGTTCAAAAGCATCAAATATTCGGTGCTCAGCTTTGTTTATGGTCAAACTGTCAATCCGTACATGACTACTGGAAAAACTGTAGCTTTCACTATACAGACCTTTGTCAGCAAAGTGATGTCTACTGTTTAATACATTGTCTAAGTTGGTCATAGCTTTTCTTGCAAGCAGCAAGTGTCTTTTAATTTCATGGCTACGGTCACCATCTGCAGTGATTTTGGAGCCCCCATAAATAAAGTCTGTCACTGTTTCCATTGTTCCCCCATCTATTTTCCATGAAGTGATGGGACCAGATGCCACGATCTTAGCTTTTGGAATGCTGAGCATCACTATGAACAAAGCTAGGGGAAATGATGGAATTCCAGCTGAGCTATTTCAAATCCTAAAAGATGATGCTGTTAAAGTGCTACACTCAATATGCCAGCAAATTTGGAAAATTCAGCAGTAGCCACGGGACTGGAAAAGGTCAGTTTTCATTTCAATGCCAAAGAAGGGAAATGCCAAAGAATGTTCAAACTACCACACAATTCCACACATTTCACATGCTAGCAAAGTTTTCAGCCAAGCTTTTCGCTATCCTCTTTCAACTTCATCAAGAGGCTCTTAGTTTCCTCTTTGTTTTCTGCAATTAGGATGGTGTCATCTGCATATCTGAGGTTATTGAGATTTCTCCCAGTAATCTTGATTCCAGCTTGTGCTTCATCTAACCTGGCATTTTGTATGATGTACTCTGCATATAAGTTAGATAAGCAAGGTGACAATATACACCCTTGACGTACTCCTTTTCCTATTTGGAACCAGTCTGTTCTTCCATCTTCAGTTCTAACTGTTGCTTCTTGACCTGCATACAGTTTTCATTGGAGGCAGGTCAGGTGGTCTGGTATTCCCATCTCTTGAAGAATTTTCCACAGATTGTTGTGATCCACACAGTCAAAGGTAAACCGTTTAGTCAATGAAGTAGAAGTAGATATTGTTCTGGAATTCTCTTGCCTTTTTTGATGATCCAGAGGATGTTGGCAATTTGATCTCTGGTTCCTCTGCCTTTTCTAAAACCAGCTTGTACATCTGGAAGTTCTCAGTTCACATATTGTTGTAGCCTAGCTTGGAGGATTTTGAGCATGACTTTACTGGCATGTGAAATGGATGGAATAGTGTAGTTTGAACATTCTTTAGCATTTCCCTTCTTTGGCATTGAAATGAAAACTGACCTTTTCCAGTCCTGTGGCTACTGCTGAATTTTCCAAGTTTGCTGGCATATTGAGTGTAGCACTTTAACAGCATCATCTTTTAGGATTTGAAATAGCTCAGCTGGAATTCCATCATCTCCCCTAGCTTTGTTCATTGTGATGCTTCCTAAGGCCCACTTGACTTTCCATTCCAGGATGTCTGGCTCTAGGTGAGTGATCATACCATTATGATTATCCAGGTTATTAAGATCATTTTTATATAGTTCTTCTGTGTATTCTTGCCACTTCTTCTTAATATCTTCTGCTTCTGTTAGGTCCATACAGTTTCTGTCTTTATTGTGCCCATCTTTGCATCAAATGTTCCCTTGATAGCACTAATTTTCTTGAAGAGATCTCTAGTCTTTTCCATTCTGTTGTTTTCCTCTATTTCTTTGCATTGATCACTGAGGAAGGCTTTCTTATCTCTCCTTGCAGCTCTCTCCTTATCTCTCTTTGGAACTCTGCATTCAAATGGGTATATCTTTCCTTTTCTCATTTGCCTTTTGCTTCTCTTCTTTTCTCAGCTTTTGTAAGGCCTCCTTGGACAACCATTTTACCTTTTTGCATTTGATGTCCATGTGTAGAGTTGTCTGGTGATGTCCATGTGTGGAGTTGTCTCTTGTGTTCTTGGAAGAGGGTGTTTGCTATGACCAATGGATTGTCTTGGCAAAACTGTTAGCCTTTGCCCCGCTTGTTCATTGTTCATTTTGTACTCCAGGGCTAAACTTGCCTATCATTCCAGGTATTTCTTGACTTCCTACTTTTGCATTTCAGTTCCCTATGATGAAAAGTGTATCTTTTGGAGTGTTAGTTCTAGAGGTCTTGCAGGTCTTCATAGATATTCAACTTCAGCTTCTTCAGCATTAGTGGTTGGGGCACAGACTTGGGTTACTGTCATGTTGAATGGTTTGCCTTGGAAATGAACAGAGACCATTCTGTCGTTTTTGATATCGTACCTACGTACTGTATTTCAGACTCTTTTGTTGACTATGAGGGCTACTTCATTTCTTCGAAGATATTCTTGCCCACAGTAGTAAATATAATGGTCTTCTGAATTAAATTTGCCCGTTTTGGTCCATTTTAGTTCACTGATTTCTAAAATGTCGATGTTCACTCTTGCCATCTCCCGTTTGACCACATCCAATTTAGCCTGATTCATGGACCTAACATTCCAGGTTCCCATGTAATATTGTTCTTTACAGCATTGGACTTTAATTTCACCACCAGACATATCTGCAACTGGATATCATTTCTGCTTTGGCTTAGCCTCTTCATTCTTTCTGGAGCTCTTTCTCCACTCTTCACCAACAGCATATTGGACACCTACTGACCTAGGGGGCTCATGTTTTGTGTCAGATCTTTTTGCCTTTTCATACTCTTTGTGGGATTCTCAAGGCAATAATGCTGAAGTGGTTTGCCATCCCCTACTCCAGTAGACAACATTCTGTCAGAACTCTCCACTGTGACCCGTCCATCTTGGGTGGCACTGCATGGCATGGCTCATAGTTTGAGTTACACAGGGCTGTGATCCATGTTATCATTTTGGTTAGTTTTCTGTAGTTGTCTTGTTGTTGGTACCTGCCCCCTGGTGGGTGAGGCTGGTCTAGAAGTTTGTGCTGGCTTCCTGATGGGAGGTGTCAGTGCCTGCCTGTTGGAGGTTAGAGCTGGCTGTTGGGCCTTTGGTTAGCAGGGCCATGTCTAGAGGTGGCTGTGGGCTCAGGAAATCTTTAGACAGCCTGTCTGATGATGGATGGGCCTCTGTCCATGCCTCCTTTGCTTTTTGTCCCAAGGCATCCCAGTAGTGCAGTCCATAAGCCATTAGGTGTGGCAAGGTCTTAGTGCCAAATTGTCAACCTCCATGAGAGCTCATATAGATCAATGCTTAATGATATATCGGCCACCAGTGTCTATATCCCCAGTGTGACACCTGTTCCTCACCTCCCCAGAAGACCCTCCAAGACCAGCAGATATGTCTAACCCAGCTCCCTATCAAATTTTTGCTTTTGTTTTTCATCAGGGTGCATGAGATTTTGTGTGCACCATTTAAGAGTGAAGCCTTTATTTCCCCCACTCCTATGGCCTCTTTTAATGAAGCCCACTGGCTTTTGAAGCCAAATGCTCTGGGATCTCCTTTTCCAGGGGCCAGGCCTGTAGGCCAGGGAGCCTAACGTGGGGTTCAGTACACTCACCACTGTGGGAGAATCTCTAATACAACTACCCTCTAGTTGGTGGTTTGCACACCCTGAGGGTATGGGATTTGATTATATCACAAGTCTGCCTCTCCTACCAGTCTTGTGGTTCGTTCTTTATTTGTTTAGTTGTAGATGATCTTTTCTGGTAGGTTTCAGTCTTTTTCAATGATTGTTGTTCTGCAGATTGTTATTTTGATGTGTTCATTAGAGGAGTTAGGCTTAGGGTTCTACTCTGCCATCTTGGCCATTTCCAATCATGCAATTTTTATCCTTTATTCTCATTGTGATATATCACATTAATCAATTTTCATATTTTGAGTCATCCTTGCAACTCAGGGATAAATCCCACTTGGTTATGGCATAAGATCCTTTGCTGCTGCTGTTAAGTCGCTTCAGTCGTGTCCGACTCTGTGCGACCCCATAGATGGCAGCCCACCAGGCTCCCTCGTCCCTGGGATTTTCCCCGCAAGAATACTGGAGTGGGTTGCCATTTCCTTCTCCAATGCATGAAAGTGAAAAGTGAAAGTGAAGTAGCTCAGTCGTGTCCGACTCTTTGCGACCCATGGACTGCAGCCTACCAGGCTCCTCTGTCCATGGGATTTTCCAGGCAAGAGTACTGGAGTGGAGTGCCATTGCCTTCTCCGAGATCCTTTGCTAATATTGAGATTTTTTGCATCTATATTCATTAGAGATATTGGCTTATAGTTTTTGTTTCTTGTGAAGTCTTCATCTAACTTTGTTGTTAAAGTAATGCTAACTTCATAAAATGAGTTTGAAAGGGTTCCTTCCTCCTTTCCAAACTTGAGCGGAGTTTGAAATGATTGGCACTATTTTTTCTTCACATGTTTGGTAGAATTTACCAGGGAAGCTGTTTGATCCTGAATTTTCTTTGGGAGATTTTCTATAACTGAGTAAATCTCCATAGTGGTTATGGGTCTGTTGGTTTCTGTTTCTTCATGATTTGGTTTCACTAGGTCCCATATTGTTGTTGTTCAGTTGCTGAGTCGTGTCCGACTCTACAACCCCATCGACTGCAGCACACTAGCTCCTCTGTCCCCCAGTATCTCCTCGAGTTTTTTCAAATTCATGTCCATTGAGTTGGGAATGCTGTCTAATCATCTCATCCTCTGCCTCCTCTTCTTCTTTTGCCTTCTGTTTTTCCCAGCATCAGAGTTTTTCCCAATAAGTAGGTTCTCTGCATCAGGTGGCCAAAGTATTGGAGCTTCAGCTAAGCATCAGTGCTTCCAATGAATATTCAGGGTTGGTTTCCTTTAGGATTGACTGGTTTAATCTCCTTGCAGTCCAAGGGACTCTCAAGAGTCTTCTCCAGCACTACATTCAAAAGCATCACTTTTTTGGTGCTCAGCCTTCTTTATGATCCAGCTCTTATATCTGTACATGACTACTGGAAAAACCACAGCTTTGGCTAAATGAACATTTGTGGGCAAAGTGATGTCTCTGCTTTTTAATATGCTGTCTAGGCTTGTCATAGCTTTTCCTCCAAGGAGCAAGCATCTTTTAATTTCATGGCTTCTATCATCGTCTACAGTGATTTTGGAACCCAAGAAAATAAATCTGTCATTGTTTCCATTTTCCCCTTCTATTTACCATGAAGTGATTGATGGGACTGGATACCATGATCTTAGTTTTTTGAAGGCTGAGTTTCAAGCCAGCTTTTTCTGCTCTCCTCTTTCACCTTCATCAAGAGGCTCTTGAGTTCCTCTTCACTTCCTGCCATTAGATTGGTATCTCCATATCAGAGGTTTGTTGATATTTCACCTGGCAATCTTGATTCCAGCTTGTGATTCATCCAGACTGACATTTCACATGATGTACTCTGCATATGTTAAATAAACAGGGCAACAATATACAGCCTTGTCATACTCCTTTCCCAGTTTTGAACCAGTCAGTTGTTCCATGTCTGGTTCTAATCGTTGCTCCTTGACCCACATACAGGTTTCTCAGGAGACAGGTAAGGTCCTGTATACTATGAATTTATTCATTTCTTCTAATTTATCCAGTTTGTTAGTGGATAATTGTTCATAGTAGTCTATTGTCCTTTTTATTTCTGTTATCATATATCTCTTCTTTCATTTCTGATTTTATTTTTTATTTTTTTTAGTCCAGCTTAAGAGTTTGTAAATTGTTTTGTCTTTTCAAAAAGCCAACTTGTTTCCTATTTAAAAATTTTTTAAATTTTATTTCTGCTCTTCCTAATTTTTTTAAATTATTTATTTATTTTTAAGTTTTACTTTACAATTCTGTATTGGTTTTGGCATAGATTGACATGAATCCACCACAGGTGTACATGCATTCCCAAACATGAACCCCCCTCCCACCCCCCTCCCCACAACATCTCTCTGGGTCATCCCCGCGCGTCAGCCCCAAGCGTGTCATATCCTGCATCAGACATAGACTGGCATTTCGATTCTTACATGATATTATACATGTTTCAATGCCATTCTCCCAAATCATCAGACCCTCTCCGTTTCCCTCTGAGTCCAAAAGTCCGCTATACACATCTGTGTCTTTTTTGCTGTCCTGCATACAGGGTCATCATTGCCATCTTCCTAAATTCCATATATATGTGTTAGTATACTGTATTGGTGTTTTTCTTTCTGGCTTACTTCACTCTGTATAATCGGCTCCAGTTTCATCCATCTCATCAGAACTGATTCAAATGTATTCTTTCTAATGGCTGAGTAATACTCCATTGTGTATATGTACCACAGCTTTCTTATCCATTCATCTACTGATGGACATCTAGGTTGTTTCCATGTCCTGGCTATTATAAACAGTGCTGCAATGAACATTGGGGTACATGTGTCTCTTTCAATTCTGGTTTCCTCTGTGTGTAAGCCCAACAGTGGGATTGCTGGGTCATAAGGCATTTCTATTTGCAATTTTTTAAGGAATCTCCACACTGTTCTCCATAGTGGCTGTACTAGTTTGCATTCCCACCAACAGTGTAGGAGGGTTCCCTTCTCTCCACACCCTCTCCAGCATTTATTGCTTGCAGATTTTTGGATCGCAGACATTCTGACTGGTGTGAAGTGGTACCTCATTGTGGTTTTGATTTGCATTTCTCTAATAATGAGTGATGTTGAGCATCTTTTCATGTGTTTGTTAGCCATCCGTATGTCTTCTTTGGAGAAATGTCTATTTAGTTCTTTGGCCCATTTTTTGATTGGGTCGTTTATTTTTCTGGAATTGAGCTGTAGGAGTTGCTTGTATATTTTTGAGATTAGTTGTTTGTCAGTTGCTTCATTTGCTATTATTTTCTCCCATTCGGAAGACTGTCTTTTCACTTTGCTTATGTTTTCCTTTGTTGTGCAGAAGCTTTTAATTTTAATTATATCCCATTTGTTTATTTTTGCTTTTATTTCCAGAATTCTGGGAGGTGGATCATAGAGGATCCTGCTGTGGTTTATGTCGGAGAGTGTTTTGCCTATGTTCTCCTCTAAGAGTTTTATAGTTTCTGGTCTTACATTTAGATCTTTAATCCATTTTGAGTTTATCTTAGTGTGCGGTGTTAGAAAGTGATCTAGTTTCATTCTTTTACAAGTGGTTGACCAGTTTTCCCAGCACCACTTGTTAAAGAGATTGTCTTTACTCCATTGTATATTCTTGCCTCCTTTGTCAAAGATAAGGTGTCCATATGTATGTGGATTTATCTCTGGGCTTTCTATTTTGTTCCATTGATCTATATGTCTGTCTTTGTGCCAATACCATACTGTCTTGATGACTGTGGCTTTGTAGTAGAGCCTGAAGTCAGGCAAATTGATTCCTCCAGTTCCATTCTTCTTTCTCAAGATTGCTTTGGCTATTCGTGGTTTTTTGTATTTCCATACAAATCTTGAAATTATTTGTTCTAGTTCTGTGAAAAACATCGCCGGTATCTTGATAGGGATTGCATTGAATTTGTAAATTGCTTTGGGTAATATACTCATTTTCACTATATTGATTCTTCCGATCCATGAGCATGGTATATTTCTCCATCTATTAGTGTCCTCTTTGATTTCTTTCATCAGTGTTTTATAGTTTTCTGTATATAGGTCTTTAGTTTCTTTAGGTAGATATATTCCTAAGTATTTTATTCTTTTGGTTGCAATGGTGAATGGAATTGTTTCCTTAATTTCTTCTTCTACTTTCTCATTATTAGTGTATAGGAATGCAAGGGATTTCTGTGTGTTGATTTTATATCCTGCAACTTTACTATATTCATTAATTAGCTCTAGTAATTTTCTGGTAGAGTCTTTAGTGTTTTCTATGTAGAGGATCATGTCATCTGCAAACAGTGAGAGTTTTACTTCTTCTTTTCCAATTTGGATTCCTTTTATTTCTTTTTCTGCTCTGATTGCTGTGGCTAAAACTTCCAGAACTATGTTGAATAGTAGTGGTGAAAGTGGGCACCCTTGTCTTGTTCCTGACTTTAGGGGAAATGCTTTCAATTTTTCACCATTGAGGATAATGTTTGCTGTGGGTTTGTCATATATAGCTTTTATTATGTTGAGGTATGTTCCTTCTATTCCTGCTTTCTGGAGAGTTTTTATCATAAATGGATGTTGAATTTTGTCAAAGGCCTTCTCTGCATCTATTGAGATAATCATATGGTTTTTATTTTTCAATTTGTTAATGTGGTGAATTACATTGATTGATTTGCGGATGTTGAAGAATCCTTGCATCCCTGGGATAAAGCCCACTTGGTCATGGTGTACGATCTTTTTAATGTGTTGTTGGATTCTGATTGCTAGAATTTTGTTGAGGATTTTTGCATCTATGTTCATCAGTGATATTGGCCTGTAGTTTTCCTTTTTTGTAGTATCTTTGTCAGGTTTTGGTATTAGGGTGATGGTGGCCTCATAGAATGAGTTTGGAAGTTTCCCTTCCTCTGCAATTTTCTGGAAGAGTTTGAGTAGGATAGGTGTTAACTCTTCTTCAAATTTTTGGTAGAATTCAGCTGTGAAGCCGTCTGGACCTGGGCTTTTGTTTGCTGGAAGATTTCTGATTACAGTTTCAATTTCTGTGCTTGTGATGGGTCTGTTAAGATTTTCTATTTCTTCCTGGTTTAGTTTTGGAAAATTGTATTTTTCTAAGAATTTGTCCATTTCTTCCAGGTTGTCCATTTTATTGGCATATAATTGCTGATAGTAGTCTCTTATGATCCTTTGTATTTCTGTGTTGTGTTGTGATCTCTCCATTTTCATTTCTAATTTTATTGATTTGATTTTTCTCTCTTTGCTTCTTGATGAGTCTGGCTAATGGTCTGTCAATTTTATTTATCCTTTCAAAGAACCAGCTTTTGGCTTTGTTGATTTTTGCTATGGTCTCTTTCGTTTCTTTTGCATTTATTTCTGCCCTAATTTTTAAGATTTCTTTCCTTCTGCTAACTCTGGGGATCTCTAATTCTTCCTTTTCTAGTTGCTTTAGGTGTAGGGTTAGGTTATTTATTTGACTTTTTTCTTGTTTCTTGAGGTATGCCTGTATTGCTATGAACTTTCCTCTTAGCACTGCTTTTATAGTGTCCCACAGGTTTTGGGTTGTTGTGTTTTCATTTTCATTAGTTTCTATGCATATTTTGATTTCTTTTTTGATTTCTTCTGTGATTTGTTGGTTATTCAGAAGCGTGTTGTTCAGCCTCCATATGTTGGAATTTTTAATAGGTTTCCTCCTGTAATTGAGATCTAATCTTAGTGCGTTATGGTCAGAAAAGATGCTTGGGATGATTTCGATTTTTTTGAATTTATCAAGGTTATATTTATGGCCCAGGATGTGATCTATCCTGGAGAAGGTTCCATGAGCACTTGAGAAAAAGGTGAAATTCATTGTTTTGGGGTGAAATGTCCTATAGATATCAATTAGGTCTAACTGGTCTATTGTAACATTTAAAGTTTGCGTTTCTTTGTTAATTTTCTGTTTAGTTGATCTGTCCATATGTGTGAGTGGGGTATTAAAGTCTCCCACTATTATGCTCTTCCTAATTTTGAGCTCAATTTGTTCTCTGATTCTTTGAGGTATAAAATTAGGTTGTTTATTTGAAATCTTTCTTTTAATGTATGCACTTACTGTTAAGAATTTCATAATATGTAAATTTTGATATGTTGACATTTCATTTTCATTTGCCCCAAGATATTGTCTAATTTCTTTTTTAATTTTCCCTTTGACACACTGGTTGCTCAAATGCGTGCTGTTGCATTTCCACTTTTTTTTATTTGGTGAAGTTTACTGTTTCCCATACATTGTTATTTCCTAATTTTATTCCATTACAGCAGGAAAAGATACTTAGTTTAATTATCAGTCTCTTAAATTTATTGAGACTTGTTTTGTGAATCTGACATGTGATCAATTTTTATTCTAATTGCATCATCTCTCATGTGAAAAACAGGCAGAGATTAAGTCAGTTGCCTGAGATTACACAGTTAGAGGTCACACAATTACCAGGAAGTAATACCTAACTCAATGCTCTTCCCACTGACCACATTGGCTTTTTTTTTTTTTTTTTCAGTTGTGTTGATTAGACTCAATTAATCACTGAATCCTTCATTTTCTAAAGCAAACTTCATCCTACAAATTTAGAAATATAAGCAGACTGTGAAATACATTTTAAGAACCTAACTGCTATCAGTTGGTTCAGATAAATGAGTTCTCATTCAGTGGAAATGTTGGTGGGCTGGAGGGACTTGAAATTTTGCTAGTTTATTGGGTATAATAGTATAGTTAGTAGTGTTTTAAATGTTCTTACTCTACAAGAAACTAACAGGAGAACAAATCAAAGATCCTAATGCAACACAAAGTGGTAATCCATCTGGCTGTCCATTCAATCCATGAGGTACACTAGTCTAAGTGAATAAACTAATTCTAATAAACAGACTGAGACTCTGAGACTATCAAATATAATTGCATTTAAAGTTAGGAAACATCTACCAAAGAGTGCTACATAATTGTCAATAGTCACAAGTATATATATATAGTAAATACACACAAGTAAATATGTAGTCACAAGTATATTTGCTAAATAATTCTTTTCACAAAGTAATATCATTGTGTGGTCACCAGCATAAAAACTATTAAAATATTTAAGTCAGAGCAGTGCATAAGCAACAATAGTGTATTTATTTAAAGATTAGGGTTTAGAACCACATGAATAATAATGGCCAGTATTGGGCTCATGCTCACTTGTTTCATTTAAAATAAGTTATCTTGAGAATGTGTGATAATGGATCCATAATGGCTAAAGCCTAACAATTAAAGCTTTCCTCAAGAATTTAAAAGACATTATATGAGAAAAAAATGGAGCTCTGTTAAATATGGACTGTACTAGACTGTTGGTCAAGGTTATAAACCCTTCTTTGGAGAACAATTTCTAAGACTTTTAAGTTCTAAAGATGACACACTGAGAAATATAAACAAATGAGGTTTAGCTGCTCACTGCTTGAAAGCCAGTGCTTGAGAAACCAGTGTTGGTTGGAAAGGAAAGGTTGCTTTATTTAGGAGGTTGGCAGCTTGTGAAGAAAGTGGACTTGTGTCCAAAAACCAGTTCCAAAGATTCTGCTTGACCATGACAGTCTTAGAAGAAAGGGAAAGTTAATTTTCGTTAACCATTTGAGGGAAGGCATCAGTCTTCATCATCCCCACCTTGGGCATATTTTCTTCTTATTAACCAACTGGTGGTGACATAACAGAGCAGTGTTCAAAGAATTTTGTGCTCAGCCTGAAGTTATCAACCTCCACTTGGTTGCAGGGGTGGGGGTTGGCGGGGTGGAGGGGGGAGGTGGGGATGCTTAGTTCCTACAGGATGCTTAGTTCCTACAGGAGAACTCAAAGATATTATTATGTATAGACTCTGATGCTGAGAAAGACTGAAGGCAGGAGAAGGGGATGACAGAGGATGAGATGGTTGGATGGCATCAATGACTCAATGAACATAAGTTTGAGTAAACTTTGGGAGTTGGCGATGGACAGGGAGGCCTGGTGTGCTGCAGTCCATGGGGTCTCAAAGAGTCAGACACGACTGAGCGATTAAACTGAACTCTACCATACGGTAGTACCTTGTTATTTTTCCATGTTCTTAGAAATGCAATAGCTTGCATCTTCATCTGCTAATTGCAAATTCCCAGTCTTCCCACCCCCACCCCCTTGGCAACCACAAGCCTGTTTTCTATGTCTGTGAGTCGGTATCTGTTTCATAAATAAGTTCATTTGTATCATATTTTAGATTCCACATATAAGTGATATTTATGGATAATCTTCAGGCCCATCCCTGCATTACTGTTTCTTGATTTTTACTCCTTTGTTTCTGCATTCTCTTGCTTCCCTGATTAGCAACAGTGTGAACCTGCCCTTTGGAACTCAGGGAAAGTCAATGAAAGGAATGAAGCCTGTTTCCTACAAAAAATAAACCGGGAAGGTGAAAAGTATTCATATCTGGGAGGGTACCATAGTGTCCTGTCAGGTTTCACTCGCAAGGGAGCAATATATTGTAAACCACTATTGTTTATTGAGCAATTACTTACCATAGTGCCTATACTATGTTACCTTTACATCTCCACGGAGTTGAAGCCTATTACCACTTCTGTTTTATAGATGAGGAAATACTTGTCTGTTTAATGCAATGGATCTAAACAGCAGAACATTTACAGAATATATGCAGAAGTCAAACTCTGGGATTAAAAAAGGCTCCCTTCCAAGTTTTATTAGAAATATATCACTAAGTGATAGGAACCATAAATCTGTGAAATGTGCTGTGATGATATCCAGTTTACTGATCCAGGCAAGTTTCATCACGTTAAATAACAACTGTGAAAACTCAGCAAGTTCCCAAAATTATTTTTAACTCTTATCTCCCTCAAACTAATTTGAGAATTTTGGGAGATTTTTTTCCTTGTAACATAGAAATGGTTAAAGTATGTATTAAATCAGTCCTAAAGGAGAAGGAACAAAAGTTTAGGAAAGAAGCAGTGAAGTTGAGTAAGGTCCAGTCATGTGATAGAAAGTGGAAGTTAGAATCACAGGGTAGGAAGAACACTTGACTGGTCAGGCCATTCATTCTCATCTTTACGTGGGTCCATACACCTCAAGTTCCTATGAAACTTGGTTGGGAGAACCAAAACCATAGAGTGGAATTAGTTATTTCGACCACAGAGGCATACAATCAACACAGTCATTTAGCTGAAGAATTTCTCAAAGCATGGAACGTGGATTACCTGCAGAGTCTTCTCAGTCACCTAGGTTGTCAAATGTAAATTCCTGGAGAGACTGAGAACTAGAATATCAGCCTCTGTTGATGGGACTAAGGAATCTGCATTATAAGCAACATTTCTTGTCACTCTGATGTAAGCTTAAGTTTAAACACAGAATTGGGCAAAAAAGAAAGTCCATGATACCTTTTTAATAAGAATAGCCTTGATATTCAACTAGAACCTGTTTAAAAGATAAAAGAAGTAAGTAATGATTAAGAATAGTCTGGGCATTCCAGTGCAAGTCCCACAATTGGCAATGGGTGTTCAGGGGGCTACAACAGTTTGAACATAGCTTTCTCAGGCTTACAGCTTTGGCAGCCATAACCATTGTGGTCTTATTTTGCCAGTCTTGGGCACATTTTGTGTCTCTGGGAAGGAGAACTTTCTTCTGGAGCTGTTTACTGAGAAACCCACTACAGAACATATAAGTCATCATGTTTCCCTCTGTTCCCAAAACCACATTTCCTAATTTAAATTAAAAAATTCTTGTAATCAAAACTAACAGTAAGACCAGAGTGAAATTGAAGTCACAATTAAAATTTATTTAAGTTAGAAAAGATAAGTCTCTAAATATTAAGTGTTTCTCTCTGGGTGGTGGGATTATGAAGTTCATACTTAGCAGGTTTTTTTTTTTTTTTTTTTTCTTAACAGTGGACCTCTGTTGGCTTTTATTTTGGTTATAAAAGTTTTTGCTTTGAAAGAAAGTCAATTTTGAGGCCTCAGAATAGCATTCTATTCTTTAAAACAGCATTCTATTCATTCAGAAATAGTGTTTTATTTTTTCATCCTGATAGCAAAAATAGTCAGACAGTCCTTAAGAATATGATGCTGTCTTGTAATCTCTTAAGTAGGCTTATGTGTATATTCTCTTTAGCTAATGACCAGTGGAAGCAAGATAGAAAGAAATGATCTATGTTGTAAGACTCTGGAAAACATCTCAAGATAGACAAAAATTTGAGGATTTTGAATATTTTTATCTCAATGACTAAGAAAGTATGTGGTACTGGTACTATATTTTAATTTTATTGACGTATAGTTGACTTATAGTGTGTTAATTACTGCTGTATAGCAAAATGGTTGTTATACACACACACACAGAGTAAGCCCTTGTTGTTTATCCATTCTATATGTAATAGTGTGCATCTGCTAATCACAAACTCCCAATCCATCCCTCCCCCTTGGTGACCATAAGTCTGTTCTCTATGTCTGTGAGTCTGTTTTTGTTTCATAGATAAGTTCATCTGTGTCATATTTTAGATTCCCATATGAGTAATATCATATGATATTTGTCTTTCTGACTTACCTCACTTAGTATGATAATATCTAGGTCCATCCTTGTTGCTACAAATGGCATTATTTCATTTTTTTTATGGCCAAGTGGCATTCCATTGTGTAAATATATATGCATATATATAGCATATCTTCTTTATCCATTCATCTGCTGATGAACATTTAGTTTGCTTTCATGTCTTGGCTGTTGTGGTTATTGTGCTTCTAGGGACATAGGGGTGCATGTATCTTTTTGAATTAGAGTTTGGTCTGGATATATGTCCAGGAGTGGGATTATTGGATTATATGGCAACTCTATGGTTTTTTGAGAAACCTCTATACTGTTTTCCATAGTGGCTGTACCAATGTACACTCCTACCAGTAGTGCAGGAGGGTTCCCTTTCCTCCAAAGCCTCCCCAGCATTTATTTGTATTTTAAAATTATGGTTATTTTGACTGATGTAAGGTGGTATCTCAATGATTTCCATTTCTCTAATAATTAGTAATTCTGAACATGTGCCTTTTGGACATCTGCATGTCTTTGGAGAAATGTCTATTTACGTCTTCTGCCCATTTTTTGATTGTCTTTTTTGTTGTTGTTGAGTTGTAGGAGCTATTTGTATATTTTGGAAATCAACCCCTTGTCACTGCATTATTTGCAAATATTTTCTCCCAGTCTGCAGGTTGTCTTTACCTTTTATTTATGGTTTCCTTTGCTATATGCTACTATAGTCAATTCTAGGAATCACATTTTTCTAACATCTCTGAATTCAGTATATATCTTTTAAAAATTAGTTTTGACATATAATTCACATAAGTCACCCCTTAAAAGTATAAAACTCAGTTGCTTTTTGTATATTCGGAGTTGTACAACTGTGGTCACTACTATTACCACACACAAGTTCGTGTGCCTGATGCACAGTGAGCCAAACAAACCAAAACATCAGAATCCGGAGCAAAGACAGTTCTGCTGCAGGACCCTGCAATGAGGACAGGGTGGCTCATGATAAAAGAAAACTAAACTCCTGAGTTCTCTGGTGGTTTCTGGGGACAAGATTTTACAGGCATAATTTCAGGTGAGTGCTGCAGGGTGTGATTAGTTGGTAGTAACAAGGTGGTGCTCCAGGAATCTTGGCTCAGCCATAAGTTACCATCCTCTATCCAGGTGGGGGATAGAGGATAGTTCCCTTAGTCCCCAACTAAGTAGTGGGGGCCTTAGTTCCTGCAGAAGAACTCAAAGATATGTTGTTGTGTCTATTCCTTGAGAAGGAACCAGGACCCTGCCATGTTACTGCACTACTGATTCTTGACTGCTCTTTGTTTCTATATCCCCTCCCTTTTTTGATTAGCAACAGTCCGAATCCACCCTTTGGAACTCAGGGCAGGCTGAACAAAGCCTCTTTCCTACAAACTATAAACTGGGGACATGAAAAGAAAGGATCTATACCCTAGATAGCCCACAGGGTCCAGGCTTGGTTTCACAATTCTCTTTGGTACACACTAGGAATGAAAATAGGGCTTCCCTGATAGCTCAGTTGGGAAAGAATCTTCCTGCAATGCAGGAGACCCCAGTTCGATTCCTGGGTTGGGAAGATCTGCTGGAGAAGGGATAGGCTACCCACTCCAGTATTCTGGCCTGGAGTATTCCATGGACTATACAGTCACAAAGAGCTGGACACAACTGAGTCACTTTCACTTTTCAGGAGTGAAAATGCTGGGTCACAGGGTAACTGTCTATTTTACATTTTGAGGAGCTGTAAACTATTAGCTCCGAAGTGGCTGCTGTGTGAGTGTTTTAAGCCGCTCAGTCATGTTCAACTCTTTGCAAAACCATGGACTATATAGCCCGCCAGACTCCTTTGTTCATGGGATTCTGTAGGCCAGAATACTGGAGTGGGTAGCCATTCCCTTCCCCAGGAGATCTTTCCAACCCAGGGATCAAACCCTAGTCTCCTGCACTGCAGGTGGATTCTTTACCATCTGAGCCACCAGGTACCATTTTATAATTCTAACAACAGTGCATGAAAATTCCAATTTTTCAACACATTCTGAACACTTGTTACCATCTTTCTGATTTTAGCTATTGTTACCAAATCCAAGCTTGGTCTGTTTGCTGCATGACAGGCAAATAATCAGGGAGATGAGGTGTTGAGGCAAGGAACAGAAAGAACAATGACTTTATTTGAAAAGCTGGGCATCTGAGAAGATGGCAGACAAGTGTTTCTCGTCTTATCGGGGTCTGGATGCTAGTATCTTTTGTAGAACAGAGAGAGGGACAAGGTGAGGAAGTAAAAAATTCCATAAGCCTTGCAGAATATCTCCTGGATTAGCCAGCAGCAGGGAGGGGTTGGGATAACTTTTTTTTTCTGCAACCTTTTACTAGTGGGCAGGGTCAGAATGTCTCCCGGTGAGCTGAACAAAGGCACCTTAGTTAAACTTTCAGGCTGAGAGGCGGGTCATTATGTATGCTTACAGCTTATAGACAGCATCCTTTCAGTGGTAATAGTAACAAAAACAATGGAGAGCAAAGGTGAAAGTAAAACAGATCTAACAAGGAGTCAGATTCTGTTCTTCCCTTGCTACTCTCACAGTGGGTTTGAAGTGGTATTTTTCTGGTTTTTCACTTGCGTTTCTCTGATACCTAATGTTCCTGGTAATCTGTACGTGCTTATTGGTCATTTGTGTATCTTTTTTGGAAAAATACCTATTCAAATCCTTAGACCACTTTTAAACTGGGCCATCTGTCCTTTTCTTGATGAGTTATGAGATCTCCAAGTATTCTGGATACTATTTCCTTATTAGATATGATTTCCAAATATTTTCTCCCATTGTATGGGTTGTCTTTTTACTTTTGACAAAGTATAAAGGACAGTGTCCTTTGAAGCACAAAATAGTTTTGAAGTCCAATTTATTTTCTTTTGTTGCTTGGGTTTTTGATGTTTAAGAACTCATTGACTAAGGTCACAAAGGTTTACTTCTCTACAGTTTTTGCTCTGTCCATTTTGAGTTAATTTTTGTATACTGTGGGAGGGGTCCAACTTCATTCTTTTGCACATGAGTATCTAGTTATCCCAGCTCCATCTGTTAAATACACTTCTTTCCCCACTGAATTGTTCTCATACTCTTGTAAAATGGAATGCATCTCACAACTGTAACTGGCTATGTTTTTCTAGAACACATGGCATTTTAGATTTACTAAAGTGTTAGAATACTTAATCCTGAAATAAATGTCTATATAAATGTGTATTTTGGGGAGGGGATGAAAAATCTATTTCCTTCAACAATACTAAGACTCCTTAAATATCAATGTGGTGAGGAAAAAAAAACCGTCATAAAGACCTTTTGTTATGAAAAGACATACTAATTTCTTGGAGGCTTACACATAATGCTATGCTGTTAAAAAGTAAATGAAGATTATAAAAAAGGTAGCAATGCCGTCTATGGGGTCGCACAGAGTCGGACACGACTGAAGCGACTTAGCAGCAGCAGCAGCAGCAATGTGACTATAGTGGCTATGCAGAAAATCCATTAATTCTACAAGCCAAGTTAAGTTCTCCTGAAAGTTAGATTTGACTGTGATGTAATGCCGCAAATATAAATACTAATGGAATTTTTCAAATAATAAAATTGAGATTTTCAGAATCTAGATTTAAATAGGTACTGTGCAGAATATGAAACAATGATCAGCTCAACTGTTTGGGATCAACCTGAAAGTCTGAAAAACGCAGAAGTCAAGTCTACTTTTATATCTACTTCCTACTGAACGGTCTGATGAAGACAATGACTCACAAAGATACTGAGATCCATTTAATAGTTTTTGAAGATTTTTTTCCTGTAAAATGGCTTGTATTTCCACAGATACAATAGTGAAGAAATAAACTTTTCAATTTGACATGAAATATAAAAGAACAGTTTTACAAATATATCCATAAAATTTAACTGCTCATAACACTATACATGGTAAATATGACCACCCTCTTAGCTTCTAGACTATTTAATACAGAGAAACAATCTGTCATCTCAGCTAAAAAGAAACAACTTCCCTTTCATCGAGCTTTTGTTTGTTTAGAAACAGTTAAGTAGAACTGGAAAAATATTTGCTTTTCCCTATCTTCCTCTAGGGATTCTGCATAAGGGTGAAAACTTGAGAGGATATCAGTTCTACTAAAAAGAAATACTGAACCTTCTGTTTTACTGCTTCAATAATGCTTACATTCTTTTAAAAAGGTTCTGGAGTTGTCTTACTGGTCTTTGACTGGGTCATAAAGAAATGATAAAAGAGCCATGCTCTCCTTCTAGCACTCAAGGAGGAACTTCATAACCCTCTGCCCATGAAGGCTAAACTGTGGGGATGTAAGAGCCTACAGCCAAAGGAACAGAGCTGGATCCAGCTTAAAATCAAGATTCTGTCGTTTGTCTATCAGAAATTCCACTGTTACAAGGCAGGACTGCATGAAGCTGACAAGGGTTTTTTAGCCAGCATTAACAACGTTGTGATCATATATCCTTTCAATCGAAAGAACAGAATGGATTTAAAAAGGAACATTGATCAAAATCATAGAACTGCAGGTAACAACTCTGTAACCTATGTTACACTTAAATTAAGAAGGAGAAAACATGCTCCTTTTTAAACTCTCAAAAAGTGCCCAAATAACAATACTGAGCTCCCAAACAGCAGGGGTTGAAAAAAAAATTTTTTTGAATGTAAGCAAAAATAAAGCACTGAAGCTTTATGTAGAAAAGAGTTCTCCTCAACTTGGCTAATATAGTAGATGTAATAACTTAAAAGTAATTTCCCTACTGATCCTGGAAATAAAATCTACTACAATCATGTGTATGCCAGTTCCTGGCATATTTCTGCATCCAGATTCATTAGTCTCCTTAATGGAGCCCATCATTTTTCCAATGGCTTTCTCCTTTCTTTAAACCCTAACCCTGAAATTCTAGAACCAGTTATGTCACGTGGCTTCCCTGAGGCACAAAGGTACCAAACTCTATAATTAACTATCGAGGAATGATAAATATGCTATTTATATTAAAAGATTTTCATTCTTTTGGGCTACAGTTAGGAAAAAACACAGCGTAATACTTACTCTGCCATGTGAACTGTAGCCCTTCTTGCAAAAAGTGAAACCAAATAAGGAAAATGTAGAGTTGCAGCATGCATGACCTGGCGGCACCGATTAGTGATAATAAAAAAAAATTCCAGGCTAGAAAAATATTCAGGGTTGTATCCCATTAACTCTGAACTCTTTTTTTTTTCTTTTTCTTCTTCTTTTTTGGTAATAAACTGGCATAAACAATTGGGGGGTGGAAAACTATGGGAATACATCACTGGGGTTTTTCTGGAAATGTAGTCACAAAAGGCATTTTGGTCAGGCTGAGATCAAGATAACTGGTCTGCAATTTCCTATGTATACACCTGGGAAGTGGGATTTGTCCTTGAATGTGATGTCAAGCAAGACATAATAACAGGCATGACCTCTGAGAAGTTACCTTTTCTGAACTATATGACTCAACTCTGAGCTAGAGTTCTTTATTCTCACAAATGAAATTGCTCTCAAATATAGGGGGTAGGGGGAGTCTCATTAATCAACGTTAGCAGATCTTACTGGAAGTGGCCAAGATGAGCCTGGCTTCCTTCTACAGAGGTGCAACCTGGATGTAGTTCCCCAGGCAGGGGAAAGGGAACCTCACTTGGAAGTCAGAAGAAAAGATGTGGCACTAACAGGGTGGGTCACTGTTACCCCTTCCAAGAGCTTGGAATTTCTTACCCAAGCTTACTAAAAGTCAAAGCTTTCAAGTTGGAACATAACTATTTTGGGGCATAGGCTGCATGTAGAAGTACTACACTTCTACATACTATACTACTATAGTCCTTGAAATAGAAAATTATATCCGATGGTAACTTTTTGGGAAAAAAAAAGTTTTTGATAGTCTTGCATCTAGAAAGGCTAGATATTACCTATTTATCTTACAAGATGCTTTTTAGGGTATGAAGACTCCTCAAATCACCTTCTTCATATGGCAAGAAAAGGGACTGTGTGCTTCCTGCGTCATCTTGTGGAGCCTAAAACGGCACAGACTGCACTTGTAAAAGCTAACCATGGGAAGCTCTGGGTATGTCAAAAGGCATTTGATATTCCGGGCAATTTCATTTTTTTCTTTCATTCTCTGTCTGCAGGTTGAGCAAGCTATACAGAATACAGGAAGCTATCAATAAGAGGACTGTTGTTGGATTTTCACAGCACTTAAAAATTACCAAAACAAACCACCTCATCATAAACAATAATCTCCACTAAGAAGTAAAGCTATTTGAAAACTTAGAGGCTGAACTTTTTATATATTAAATCAACTTAAGCAGCAGCAATCAAGATGATAGATCTTATCATGTGAAGGAAAAGGGCTTTCAAAATGGGTTAGAACAAATGAAAATAGGCAAAATATTTGCTAGCAGGCAAACCATGGAAAAATCCAATTAGAACAGAAATACAGTATATTAGAATCATATAAATTATATATCTTTACAAAGGTTAAAAAAATGCGGCACGAATCTGCAATGGTCAATTTAAGAGGATGTTAATTTAAACATAGTTGCTCCATGTGGCAGGAATCTTTCATCCCAGCCAGCTCTGGCAGGGGCATGTCCTGAAGGATCTTTGAATCACGGGAATGGTGATACACTGGTACGGAGCACAGAGAACGAACATCCAAGAATTATTATTCAAAAATGAAATGAAACTAACAGAGAGGGCTGGTGGAGCTCATATGAAATTCTGATTTAATTATTCCTCAGTAAACACTCATTTGCTCTCTTGAAATCAGGAATTTCAAATGCTCTCTGCAGATGTACCACTTGGTGTTGTGTATCTAATGATTACATTTAAATTTAGTTTGATTTGCAAACATTTTCAAAACTTACAGGGCTCTGTAAGCTGCAGTGGAAGGCGACAGATGGCAGAAGGGGAGCGAACAAAACTGACTGCATCGTTGTAATACGTTGCTTTTAAGTTCACAGAATTTTGGCTTTCTTAAGAAAAACTTAGGAAACCCCAACAAGTGGTTTTAAAGAGTAAAACCTTATTTCTAATCACTCTTCAATTATTCAGAAAGCAAATGAACTTGGTATTATATAACCTGGGCCATGTTTCCTGCTGCAATAATCACCCTCATTTAATGAATGTTTAATAAGAGTTGTTACATTTTAATCAACCAAATAGTTCTACCCATGCAAGATGAGTGTCAGGGACACAGACCATGGCAGATCAAAAATAACAAAAGGCAGACCAAAAAGTTACAGAAAATTCTTTGTTTGAAATGCCAAGGGATTTGATGAATGTGTGTATAAAGTAATTAAATTCCACTGAAGTTAAAAAAAATAATAATGACAACATATTCCCTCCCCTCAAAAGAAAAACTTAAAAAGCCCCAGATTTCAAAACAACTACCTGTACTTAAGGTCTCCTGTCCCGAACATCATCTTACAGAGCCACCCTTTTGGCATCTAGTCAGATTCTAATCTGTATTAAGTATTTCCAGACATGGCATGACTAAAATCTACACCACGCAGCACCGAAGGTTGCAATTAAGAGCCAACAACTTTTGAATACATTTCTTCTGGAGTTTTAAAACAGGATTTAAACTCCTGTCCCAGTTTACCAAAGAAACGCCAAGGCTGAAATGAAAGCATGGCATTTTAAATCCAATTGTTACAAAGGTATTACGGTTTAATCAAGCACACTTCAATGATGATGCCGCTGTTTTGAGCATGCAACACACCACTGTTACAGTCAATGCCTGGCATGTTTCATCACCGTGCCCCTCTTTCTTCCCAGCTTCAGGACCCCCCTCCCCCTGATAAACGGCATTATAAAAAGGTAAAATCTAGAGTTAGTGGCAAAATCTTCACAGTAACTTGTTAATAAAGTCGTTGATGGCTCTTGAGGGCATCAATCAACTGGACCTTGGAAAATCAATTTGATGCAGTTCTGTTCCCCAAGCAGCTGTGTGGCACAGAAAGGGCAGGCGGCATGAAAGGCGTGAGTTCCGTGAGGCAGCGGGATCTGAGACCAATATTTCGCAGACTTCTCTGAGCACACGTGTCCACAAGGGGTGAAAGCGTGAGTGGGCGGTCCCGCATCTACGTAAAAGCCCGCCTCGCAGCCGAGCCAGAGCGGCACATAGGGGCCCACTGTCCTGCACATGGGACACTCCCTCTCGTTGGCCTCCGTGTCGCTGCGATGGCCCCAGTTGTGGTAGCCGTGCACGTGGCCGCAGCTGAGATACGCCCAGGGCTGCTTCTCCTCCACCACCTCTTTTCTGTTGATGCTGGGGAAGGCTAAGGTGTTGAGCCCCACTGGACACTGCGGCCGGGCCGCATTGATCTCCTGCCGCAGGGCTTCGATGTGCTTCTGGGTTGGGGTGTGAAAGAGGCCGTCTGCCGTCCTCCAGAGCAGGGTGGCCCCGCACAGGTCAATGAGGGAGCCATCCTGCAGGACGTTGGTCTCAGTTTCCACCTACAAGTTTGACAGACATGTCTTTTTAAAGCAGAAAGTGGCAGATCTCGCTAGTGTTCTTTCCTCTTAAAGATCAGCTATGAAATAAAAACGGGGCAGTTATCCCATGGCCTCCTTGAAAACTAGGGGGGTAACTAGCCCCTCTGAGTCTCCCTTTCCTCGCCTGAACATTGGATATAAATCATAGATGTGATACACATAAAGGCCTGAGCTTGAATACACTTACTTTTACATGTTCAATTAATGGAGTGGTTTATTTTTCTTTTTCAAAAAAATTTATTTTAATTGGAGGATAATTACTGTGGTTGTAATTGTAGTGGTTATTTTAACAAACTTCACAAATCTCCTTAGATTTTTATTTTTCCTCCTCAACAGCACAACACCTCCTTGGTCTCATAAGGCATAGGAGATGTCCAACCAGTTCATCTGGTGAAGACTTATGCTGATTTCGACCATAGTCAATTCAGAAGACCCTTGGTGGGCCTTGCAATAAATACTGCACTGCTGCCAGTGATTCCTGGTGACCTTTAGCTTCACGCGATCTATCATTTATCCTGCATGTCTAAGGTTTGAAGCAGAGACATTTACTGTGAGCTTGAGAACATCATTTAAAAGACTGGCAGTGCTACACACCAAGTGCTCAAAAGACTGATTAACAGTTAGACATGGTCCACAGAAACCTCATCCCTGCTTCCGTGTGCCACCTGCGCTCTATGGATGCACTCAGGTGAACTGCCCTCTGGCACGTGCATGAGTCCTCTCTGCCTAGAATTCTCGGTCCGGCTAGTCTACCTCAGGGCCTGGCAAACTCCCACTCATCATTCAAGGCTTACTTGGGTGGCACTTTGCCTATAAGTTGTCCTTTAATAATGAAAGCAGTCCTTCCCTAATAAAGTATCAAATACTAGTAGTTAGAAAAAAGTAAAATCCCAACAAAATGATCTTAATATTTTACAGGAAAAACACAGAGACAGGTTTTCAATAGCCTTCAAGTTGCTGAATCTCTCTCCTCACTCCACCACCCCCTTGAACACCTCCTGATCGCCTCCCTTTTTGCTAGATGTCAGGAGTCTCCCTTCTCTCTTGACAACAAATAATTATCAGGGGAGGTTTCATCTCTGCATGAAACTGGGTAAGAAGAACACTGCTGTGGTAATAAATTGGAGTTTGGGTCACATTTTTCCCCCCCTTATGATTACTTTTTATTCATTGCGTTTTGTTTATATCAGTGATACATACATATATATATCTATTCTTTTTAAAATTATTTTTAATTGAAGGATAATTGATTTACAGTTTGTATTGGTTTCTGCCAAACATCAACATTAATCAGCCATAGGTAATCTATGTCCCCTCCCTCTTGAGCATCCCTCCCAAAATTCTTTTCCCATTTAGGTTATCATAGAATATTAAGCAGAGTTCCTGTGCTATACAGTAGGTCCTTGTTGCTTCAGTTCAGTCACTTAGCCATGTCCGACTCTTTGCGACCCCGTGAATTGCAGCACGCCAGGCCTCCCTGTCCATCACCTTGTTGGTTAATCTATTTTAAATATAGTAGTGTGTTTATGTTAATCCCAAATTCCCAATTTGTCCCTCCCCCTAACTTTCCCATTTGGTAACCACAGGCTTGTTTTCTACTTCTGTGAGTTTGTTTTGTAAGGGCATTTGTATCACTTTTAAAAAGATTTCTCATGTAATAGAATATCATGATATCTGTCTTTCTCTTCTTAACTACTTCAGTTAGTATGATAATCTCCAGGTTTATACATTTTGCAATGAAATGAGGTTATTTCATTCTTTTTAAGAACTAAGTAATATTTCATGACACTGCTGACAAATCAGCTGTTTCTGCAGAGGTTCAAGGGAAATTTTTGAGAAGTTTGCAAGTTTCTTTTGTAAGTCTACAAAAGCTTTATTCACTCTGTTAACTTTTGCATCATTCACAATGTTTATGATTAGTGGCAACTGGTTTTGCTTTATTTTTAACCTTAAAGCCTTTTTGGCTGGCTATGTGGAATACATTCCTAGACTTCTGCCCTATTAGTTTGTTCTTGGCCATGGTCTCTCACCAGACCTCCAATACCCTTGTGCAGTTGGCTCAAGTTCCAGGCGACACCATCTCAAACCACAGCTTCTTTATCCATTCATCTGTTGACATTTAGATTGTTTCCATGTCTTGGCTATTGTAAACAGTGCTACAGTGAACACTGGGGTATATGTATCCTTCCAAATCATGAATTTCTCTAGATGTATGCCCAGAAGTAGAATTGTTGAATCACATGGTAACTCTTTTAGATTTTCACCTGGAGAATCCCATGGATGGAAGAGCCTGGCGGGCTACAGTTCATGGTCGCAAAGAGTCAGACATGACTAAGGGACAGTTCATGGTCGCAAAGAGTCAGACATGACTAAGGGACTAACACTTTCATTTTCACATTATCACCACTGTAGGAGAGTTCCTTCCCTTTTCTCTACATCCTCTCCAGCATGTATTGTTTGTAGATTTTTTGATGGCCATTCTGACTGCTCTCGGGTGATATCTCATTTTGGTTTTGATTTTCATTTCTCTAATAATGAGCGATGGTAAACATCTTTTCATGTGCCTGTTTGCCAGTGGTCTGTCTTCTTTGGAGAAATGTCTCAGTTTTTCATTTTTTTTTTTTTTTTTATATTGAGTTGCATGAGCCATTTGTAAATTTTGGAGATTAACTCCTTGTGGGGTGCATCATTTACAAATATTTTCTCCCATTCTATGGATTGTGTCTTCATTTGTTTATGGTTTTATTTGCTGTGTAAAAGCTTTTGAGTTTAGTTAGGTACCATTTGTTTATTTTTGTTTTTATTTTCATTATTCTAGGAGACAGGGCCCCCAAAAATATTGCTATGATTTTTGTCCATGTTCTGCCTGTTTTCCTGCAAGGGTTTTGTACTTTTAGGTCGTTAACCCATTTTGAGTTTATTTTGTGTATGGTATTAAAGAATGTTCTAATTTCATTATTTTACATGTAGCTGTTCAATTCTCCCAAAACAATTTATGAAACAGAATATTTTTCCTCCATCATATAGTTTTTTCTCCTTTAATATAGATTAATTGACCACAGGTGCCTAAGATTATTTCTGGACCTTCTATCTTATTTCATTGATGTATATTTCTGTTTTTGCACCAGTACCATAGTGTTCTGATGACTGTACTTTTGTAGTATAGTTTAAAGATGGGGAAACTGATTCCTCCAGCTCTGTACTTCTTTCTCAAGATTGCTTTGACTATTTAGGGTCTTTTGGGTTTCCATAAAGATTTCTAGTTCTATGACAAATGCCATAGGTAATTTGACAGAGACTGCATTAAATCTGTAGATTGCCTTGGCTAGTATGGCCATTTTCATAATATTGATTCTTTTAATCCAAGAACATGATATATTTTTCCATCTGTCTGCATCATCTTTGTTTTCTTTCATCAGTGTCTTATGGTTTTCAGAATATAGGTTTTTGCTTCCTTAGGTAGATTTATTCTTAGGTATTTTATTCTTTTTGATGTGATGATAAATGGAATTTTTTTAATTTCTATTTCTAATCTTTTGTTAGTGTATAGAAATGCAACAGATTTCTATGCATCAATTTTGTATCCTGCAACTTTACAAATTCACTGAGCTCTAGTAGTTTTCTGGTAGCATCTTAGGATGCTAAGGATTTGCTATGTACAGAATCATGTCCTCTTCAAACAGTGACAGTTTTACTTTTTTTACAGTTTGGATTCCATTTATTTATTTATTATTTGATTGCTGTGGCTAGGACTTCCAAAATTATGCTGAATAGAAGTAGTGAGAGTGGACCTTCTTGTCTTATTCCTGATCTTAGAGGAAATACTTTCAGCTTTTCATTGTTGAGTGTGATGTTAGCTGTGGGTTTGTCATATATCACCTTTATTACATTGAGATATGTTCCTTCTGTGGTCACTCTCTGAAGCATTTTTATCCAAAATGGATGTTGACTATTATGAAAAGCTTTTTCTGCATCTTTTGAGATGATCATATGATTTATATTCTTCAGTTTGTTTATGTGGTATATCACACTGACTGATTTGCTGATATTGAAAAATTCTTGCATCCCTAATATAAATCCCACTTGATCATAGTGTATGATCCTTTTACTGTATTGTTGGAGTAGGTTTCCTAGTGTTTTGTTCAGGATTTTTGCCTCTCTAGTGATTATATTTGCCTGTGGTTTTCTTTTTGCATGTATGATATCTATCTGGTTTTGGAATCAGGGTAATAGTGGCCTCAGAGGATGAATTCAGGAGTGTTCCTTCCTCTGCAATTTTTTGGAGTAGTTTCAAAAGGATAAGTATTAACTCATCTCTAAATGTTTGGTAGAATTCACCTGTGAAGCCATCTGGTCCTGGACTTTTGCTTCTTGGAAGTTTTAAAATTACTGACTCAATTTCTGCACTGGTAATTGGTCTGTTCATTTTTTTCTATTTTCCCCTGGTTTAGTTTTGGGAGAATATACCTTTTAAAGAACTTGTCCATTTCTTCTAGGTTATCCATTTTGTTGGCATATGGTTGCATGCAGTAGTCTCTTATGATCCTTTGTATTTCTGTAATGTGGTTGTAATTTCTCCATTTTCATTTGTAATTTTAGTAATTTGGGCCCTCTTCCCTTTTTCTCTTTTTTTCTTTAATTGTGTACAATTGCTTTACAATATTGTGTTGGTTTCTGTTGTACAAGGACATGAATCATTTATATGTGATATATATATATATCCCGTCCCTCTTGGACCTTCCTCCCACTCCCTCTTATTTCACGCACCTATGTCATCACAGAGCAACAAGCTGAGCTTCCTGTGCTATACAGCAGCTTCCCACTAGCTATCTGTTCTACACATGGTAGTGTATATATGTCATTACTAATCTCTGAATTTGTCAAACCCTCCCCTTCATCCTCCTGCATCCACATGTGTGTTCTCTACATCTGTGCCTCTATTCCTGCCCTGCTAATGGGTTCACCTATACCATTTTTCTAAATTCCACACATATGCATTAATATACAATATTTGTTTTTCTGACTTCACTCTGTATGACAGACTCTAGGTCCATCCACATCTCTACAAATGACCCAACTTTGTTCCTTTTTATGGCTGAGTAATAATCCATTGCATATATGTACCATGTCTTCTTTATCCATTCATCTGTTGATGGACATTTAGGTTGCTTCCATGTCCTGGCTGTTGTAAGCAGTGCTGCAATGAACACTAGGGTACTTATATCTTTTTGAATTATGGTTTTCTCAGGGTGAATGCCCAGTTGTGGGATTGCTGGATCATATGACAAACTATTTTTAGTTTTTTAAGGAACCTCCATATTGTTCTCCATAATGGCTGTATCAATTTACATTCCTACCAACACTGCAAGAGGGTTCTCTTTTCTCCACACCCTCTCTAGCATTTATTATTTGTCGATTTTTTTTGATGATGGCTATTCTGACCAGTGTGAGGTGATATCTCATTGTAGTTTTGATTTGCATTTCTCTAATAATTAGTGATGTTGAGCATCTTTCCATGAGCCTCCTGGCCATTTGTATGTCATCTTTGAGGAAATGTCTATCTAGGTCTTCCCATTTTTTGATTGGGTTGTTTTTGTTTTGATTTTAAGCTGCATGAGCTGTTTATTTTGGAGACTAACCCTCCAAAGCAACTGTCTTTGTCAGTTGCTCCATTTGCAAATATTTTCTCCCATTCTGAGGGTTATCTTTTCATCTTGTTTATTGTTTCCTTTGCTGTCCACAAGCTTTAAAGTTTAATTAGGTCCTATTTGTTTATTTTAAATTTTTATTATAGGAAGTAGGTCAAAAAAGATCTTTCTGTGATTTATATCAAAGAGTGTTTTTCCTATATTTTCTTCTGTGTTTTATAGTGTCTGAGCTAACATTTAGGTCTTTAATTCACTTTGAGTTTATTTTTGAATATGGTGTTAAAGAATGTTCTAATTTCATTATTTTACATGTAGCTGTCTGGTTTTCCCAGGACTAATTTATTGAAGAGAGTATTTTCCATTTTATATTCTTACCTCCTTTGTCATAGATTGGGTGACACAAGTTTGTGAGTTTATCTTTGGGTTTCTATCTTGTACCATTGATCTATATTTCTGTTTTTGTGCCAGTATCATATTGTCTTGATTACTGTAGCTTTACAGTATCGTCTGAAGTCCGGGAGCTTGATTTTCCCAGTTCCACTTTTCTTTCTCAAGATTACTTTGGCTATTCAGGGTCTTTTGAATTTCTATACAAATTGTAAATTTTGGGGGTTCTAATTCTGTTAAAAATGCCATTGGTAACTTAATAGGGATTGCACTGAATCTGAAGATTGCTTTGGGTGGTATAGTCATTTTCACAATATTGATTCTTTTAATCCAAGAACATGGTGCATCCCTCCATCAGTTTGTGTCATCTTTGGTTTCTTTCATCAGTGCTTTATTGTTTTTGAGTACAGTCTTTTGCCTTCTTAGGTAGGTTTATTTCTAGGTATTTTATTCTTTTTGTTGCAGTGGTTATGGCATTGTTTCCTTAAATTCTTGTTGTGATCTTTCATTGTTAATGTATAGGAATGCAGTAAGTTTCTATGTATTAATTTTGTGCCCTGAAACTTTACCAAATTCACTGATGAGCTCAAGCAGTTTTCAGATGCATCATTAGGATTTTCTGTGTACAGTTATCATGTCATTTGCAAACAGTGACAGTTTTACTTCTTTCCCAATTTGTATTCCTTTTATTTCTATTTCTTCTCTGATTGCTGCGGCTATCCAAAACTATGTGGAATAACAGTGGTGAGAGTGGACGCCTTGTCTAGTTCCAGAACTTAGAGGAAATGGTTTCCTTTTTCACCACTGAGAATGATGTTTGCTGTGGGTTTGTTGTATATGGGGTTTATTATGTTGAGGTTTGCTGTTGTGCAGCCGCTAAGTCATGTCCAACTCTTTATGACCCCGTGGACTGTAGCATATGCTCCTCTGAGTCAGTGATGCTGTCTGCATCTCATCCTCTGCTGCCCTCTTTTTCTTTTGCCTTCAATCTTTCCCAGCATCAGCCTTTTCCAATGAGCCGGCTTCTCATGTCAGGTGGCCAAAATATTGGAGTTTTAGCATCAGTCCTTGCAATGAATACTCAGGGTTGATTTCCTTTAGGACTGATTGGTTTGATCTCCTTGCTGTCCAAGAGACTCTTGAGAGTGATCTCTTGGTTATTTAGTACTGTTTAACCTCCATGTGTTTGTGTTTTTTACAGTTTTCTTTTTCTTGTGATTGATTTCTAATCTCATTGATTTCTAATCTCATAGCATTGTGACTGGAAAAGATGCTTGATATGATTTCAATTTTCTTACATTTACCAAGGCTTGATTTGTGATCAAGGGTGGGATCTCTCGGAGAATGTTCCATGTTCATTCTATTACTTAAGAAGAAAGTCTATTCTGCTTTTAGGTGGAATTTCCTATAAATATCAATCTAGTGAGGATTACTGTGTCATTTAAAGTTTTTATTTCTTTATTTTCTGTCTGGATCTGTCCATTGGTATAAATATGGTGTTGATGTCCCCTACTATTATTGTGTTACTGTTGATTTACCCTTTTATGGCTGTTAGCATTTGCTTTATGTATTGTGGTGCTTCTATATTGGGTATATAAATATTTATAATTGTTATATCTTCTTAGATCAATCCCTTGATTATTATGTAGTGATCTTCCTTGTCTTTTATAAAGTCATTATTTTAAAGTCTATTTTATCTGTTGAGTATTGCTCCAGCTTTCTTTTTCTATCTCTTCACTTTAAGTCTGCATGTGTCCTAGGTCTGAAGTGGGTTTCTTGTAGACAACATAATATATATACAGTCTTATTTTTGTACCCATTCAGCCAGTCTGTGTCTTTTGGTTAGATACATTTAAATCCATTTACATTCAAGGTAAATATCAATATTTTGTCTTTAATTTTTGTCAATTTGATTACTATGTATCTTGGCATGTCTCTCTGGGTTTATTCTACCTGGGACTCCTGTGCTTCCTGGACTTAGATGACTGTTTCCTTTCCCATGATAGGGAAGTTTTCAGCTACTATCTCTTCAAATATTTTCTCAAGTCCTTTCTCTTCTCCATCTGGGACCCCTATAATGTTGGTGCATTTAATTTTGTCCTGGTGGTCTCTTAGATTGTCCTCATTTCTTTTTTTTTTTTTTTTCTCATTTCTTTTTATTCTTTTATTCTGTCCCACAGCAGTGATTTCTACCATTCTGTCTTCCTGCTCATTTATTCATTTTCCTGCTTCAGTTATTCTTCTGATTCCTTCTACTGTATTGTTCAATTATTGTATTGTTCTTCTGTTTTAGGCAGAAGCACAAACATTTCTTCTTTGTCAAACATTTATCTTCTGTGTGCTTCCATTCTTTTTCTGAGATCCCTGGATCATCTTTTCTATCATTACTCTGAATTGGTTTTGGGTAGATCTCCACTTCACTTAGTTGTTCTTCTGGGGTTTTATCTGTTCCTTTGTCTGGGGTATATTCCTCCCTCTGGCATCTCATTTTGTGTAGCTTTCTATGATTGCAGTGTCTATTCTGAAAGATGCAAGGTTGTAGTTCTTGTTTCTGCTATCTACCCCCTGGTGAATAAGGCTCGTCTTAGAGGCTTATGCAAGCTTCCTAGTGAGAGGGACTGCTTCCTGGCCACTGCTGGGTGGAGCTGGGTTTTAACCCTCTGGTGGACAGGGTCATGTCAAGGGATATGTTGAGCAGGCAGCTATGTGTTCAGGAGACTTTAAGCAGCCTGTCTCCTACTGAGGGCGGCTGTGATCCCACCCTGTTGGTGGTTTGGCATCCCAGCAATGGAGCCTACAGGCTGTTGGGTGGGGCTAGGTTTTCATGAAAAAATGGCGGCCTCCAGGAGGGCTCATGCCAATGAGTACTCCTCAGAACTACCACTGCCAGTGTCTTTGTCCCCACAGTGAGCCACAGCTGCTCCCTACACAGGAAATCTTTTAATACCAGCAGGTAGGTCTAGTCAGGCCCCTAAGTAGTCATTGTTCCCCATTTCCCACCCCCACACCCCACCCCCAGGGGCCTGACATGCACAAGACCTTGTGTATGCCCTCCAAGAATGGAGATTCTGTTTCCCCCAGTCCTGTGATCAAAGCCCATTGGCCTTCAAAGCCAGATGCTTTGGGGACTCCTCCTCCTGTTGCCAGAACCCCAGGCTGGGGAGCCTAATGTGTGGCTCAGAAGTCTCACTCTTGTGGGAGAACCTGTGCAATATAATTATTTTCTAGTTTGTGGGCCATCTACCCAGTGGGTATTGGATTTGATTTTATTACTACTGTGCCCCTTCTACCACTCCACTGGGGCTTCTTCCCTTTTCACTGGATGTAGGATATCTTTTGTGGTAGGTTCTGGTTGTTGTTGATGACTGTTTAACAGTTCATTGTGATTTTCACTTTTCATACAGAGGTGAGCTCGTATTCTTTTACTCTATCATCTTGTCTCAGCCAGGTTGAATAACCTTTTTTCTTCCTGCAGGGCAGTTCTTGGTAAATAATGTAACTTTTGAGCCTATGGTCTCTTATTTTCCACATATTCTTGACTCCTGTGTCCCTCTAAGAGACTCCTGTGCCTTCCAGTACTTTCTTATGCCTGTGCTGATCACAAAATATGCTAATGATTTGTGGCCTCACCTGTAATGTTTTCCAGACTCCACAATTTGAGGGCAGAGCCCTGGACATCCTGGTCATTATCAGATTCCCAGCCCTTAGCTCCTGCTTAGTCATGGCAACCAATTAGAGACTGGGTATAGCACTGCTCCATTCTTACTCAGTTCTTACAGTGATTCTAAAGGGTATGTACTAGTATTATTCCAGTTACATGGATATGAGGCCAAGTATAGAGAGGTCAAGTCACCACTTCACGACTGTAGAGCTAAGTGGTAATCAGGACCTGGAACTATGGCTTGACTTCAGAACTATTAATATGCAGTAACTGCTCAAACAGCAGCATGCTTTCCCTCTTAAGTCATTATTTTTACATGCTCTTTCTATCTTTGAACAAAATACATGAATGAGAGTTGGCAAGAAACTTATCCTGTGATGTGCCCTCCTGGACACCAGTGTATGCTTTCTATCTGCCCAGGGTGGTGCCAACCAAGTGTGATTCTCTACAAGATGGTACTGACTAGAAGCCAGGAGTTCAAACTTAAACTCAGGCCCTCCTGATTTAAAAATCCCATTTGCTGCCACCTTCTAACTCCGTGACTGGGCAATATTCAACCTCTCTATGCTTGCTACACCTTCCTCATCCATAAAACGGGGATAATTCCACTTCCCTGACAAGGCTGGTGTACAGATTAACATTTCTGAGACATTAGCTCATTTAATGCAGTGTCTGCCCCCAGCAAACATACACTGATTACTTACTGTTGCTGTTATAATGATCAATAACTCATTTGACCATCCTAACCCAGTTTTGTGTAGAATTATCCTATGATCAAAACTTTTTTTGAAAAACAGAGTTTACATCCTTCTTCCTATTTACAATCTCTTGAAACATATTTTGGCAAAGTTTATTGAATTTGTTTGGCTTTCATAGAAAGTGTTTTTCATTTTTAGTCATAATGTTCCAAGATTGGGATTTGATCACAAAAGGCAGAAGCTATACCTGCAGCTGAATAATGGTGTAAGCAAGTAATAAAAATAACTATCCCCTAAAAACAAACATCCAGTAGAGAATAGCAAACCAGCCTTGTAAAATCCCCCATCTTCTTTTTTCTATCTTAGGAATACCATCTTTCTCTGTGAACTAGATCACATCCTCTATTATTATTATTTCCCAGGTAGTTTGAAAGAAAACACTTGTTCTCTCTTGTTCTAGTTTCTACCCAACAATTAATTAAAAGTACTGGAGTGGAAAATTTACTAAGAACCTTTTAGTGCTGTGCCACACAGCCATGGCAGTATGAGAAACCCAAAACTTACTATTTAGGGTACTAAAATGATTCTCCATAGAAGAAAGGGTTAAAAACCCAACAGCTTTAGGATAAGCAGTAATATTTATAGAAGAAATATTAACATGCCAAGTCAATGTACTATATGAACTATTTCAAATAAAACTATAACTATGACTTTGAATTATATAGGGAACTACACTTTCTTATTATGAACAAGATTAAAAAAAAGCTAACTTAATTATCTTTTTTGTCCCCAGAAAGCCTAGTAAACAATTTTGTAATTCATAATTTTCACTAGTTTTAGACTGCTCAGGATTTTTCCAAATTAGTAAAGTTTTACACTAAAAATAAGTTCATTTTTCTTGAAGTGAATTTAAACAGAATTCTATGGTGAAGTATAGTGATAGAATTATGCTTTTAATGTAGTTAGGAATAAAAGGTAATTTTCTTCCACTATTGGAAAAGCTTAATCATGACAGTGAAAAAGTCCATTTCCTTCTTATTTTCGGAGAAAATTCCGATTCTCCTGGGTTAATGGAACACAACCCCAAGACCTAGACAAAGATTTTGAATTTCAGGGGCGGAAAAATGACAGTGTTCAAGTTATGTGTTTGCAGTTTTATGCATTTTTTTGGTGTGAAGTCCACTTACCAGCTTTCCCCTTTGCTGAGCAGACCTGGTCTCTCTCAGGGTATACACGTCTCCACAGACGGAGATCTCACGCCAGACCCCGGGCTGGGACTCCTCAGTGAAGCCACCTCTTGGATGCATCACCAGGACGCCATTGGTCGTGAGCCCATCCATGTGGCCGTCGGGGTTTTTCCACTTCGCTGCCTTTTCCTGGAAAGCATCCCACAGAAAAGATGATGTTCAACACAAAAAGGTTCTAGAATCTCTCCAAAATATTGGGTAAGGGCAGAGGGGAAGAAAGTGAGCAATTTTCATTGTCTATTTAAAGCTAATAATCAGAAGGATAAAATATGCAATTAGTCTGAGAAAATGAAAGAAGTGTAAGAATAGATGAATGATTTATCACTGGAGACAGATTATATTTATTTTGGGCTTTTACAAAAGAAAACCTGATGTCTGGGCCTCTATCTCAGAGATTCTTTTTCAAACCACATTCCCCCCAACCCCAGGTGGTTTCATGAATCCAGTACGTATTCAATTCTATTTGTGCAGTGCTTTCATCCTATTATCTAAAAATGTTTTCTATGAACTCATTATCATGTAAGTACTAGAAGGAAGTGAAAAATTTTCATTCAACAAACAATTTCAAAATACATTAGGCCAACAGGTTGTGGCCACTATGTTTTGTTTTCATAAGGATCAGTGTTTACATCATCAAAGGTGGAAGGCACAAGCAACTGGACACCTGGCCATTCTTTCTTGGGGACAGAGCCAGATACTGTTCACAGGACTTGGGTAAATCTGATTAATAAGCCACTTCTGACTGGTTTAGGGGTGGGTATGTGACTGAGTTCTGACCAATGAGACCTGAGTGAGTCTTCTGGGAAGCTTCCTGTAAAGATTTCTTTGCTCTTTAAAAAGAGACCAGGAAGAAATATGGCCTTTGCTGCCCTTCTTCAGCGAGTTGTCATGCTGTGGGGAGTCGGGAGGGTGTGGAAGGTACAGGAGCCATCTCACCCACACCAGGACCTCGTCTGAGGAAAGTGGTGTGACCAGAGGGCAAGATGGAATAAATCTGGCTCCCCTGACGTTACACTGGACCAGCCAATCTTGCAGCTGGCCTTCCTGGCATTTCTTCTAATATGGGATGACCCATTTAGGCCATCTTAAGAGAGCTTTTTCTCCCCTGCAAAAATACCTTGATTCAAAAAGGGACTATATTAAAACTGGATACTCACTACAACTGTGGGTTTTTTAGTTACATGGACAGTCTATGAAGAGAGAGATTTTTAGTCTTGTTTTAGTTTTGTTTTGTTCTTTGTGATATCTCGTCTGTAACTTCCAATATGGAACAAAGTAAACACTAACAAATTTTGAATGAATAAATGAACATTTTCTTTTGAACCCCAATTATCTAGATCTGATCATTTGTTTTTCCTTTTGAAATAAATCCCCTTAAATCTACCATAAATATATGTGGTAATATAGATACTTTTAAGAAGTCACTCTACATTTTATAGTTAATGGTCATTACTTGTTATATTTGCCATATTATTTTCAGATTTTTAATAAGTTTTTCATGAAAACGAAAATTTCAAAATCTAAAACCAGAAGCATTTTGCAAGGCAAATATTCTGGCCACAATTAAATGTTACATATATGATGATAATGGGTGTTTTTCTAGAAACAATGTACTGATTAATAGTACTTACTCCAAGAAATATGTTTTTGGAAGAGTCGAATCCAGCTGCAAATATTCGTGCTGTGTAAGGTTCGTTCCTGTCACAGACTATCCTGCAGGCAAACCTAGATATGGTGCTCTGTGTAATCTGCGCTTCATCATTGTTCTGACTGCCAGAAATTGTGTCTGTAACGACGAAGTCAATAGGGCTTTCTGTTGATCTGCCCACCTAAATAAATCAAATTATACTCATGATCCACTCATATCCAAAAATATGTCACCATATTCATCACATGAAATAAGTGTTCAGGATCCTTTAATATTCATTATCTCCACTAGGAAGGTTAGAATAAAAAATCTCAAGTCTGTTCCTTCTGTTGTTTAAGGGAGATGTTATGGTAACCAACCATCAGATTTTAAATGTTAAGAAAAAAGCTCCATTTTCTATTCTGGAAGAAAATACATCTCACCCCAAACAGGTGTATGATCAGGTAGAAACATAATTTATTACTGTCATAGAAAATCATTCCTTTTTCCCCTCTTGTATTTCCAAGTGAAAAAAAAACAAGATTTTAAAGGCAGCCAGCAAACTAAAGCCCTATTTCCCCTTTTCTTGCCAGGCTCCAGACTCCAGGGCCTGGTTTTTTACACTAAGTGAATCCACCTGTGACTCATGGCACAGTGCACAGCTCTGCCCCAGACTTGAGAGACCCAGCGCCTATTTCCCTTCCTCAGTGTGAGTGAGAATGGTATAATAACGCTATACAAGTCAGCCCAAAGCTTGAGATGCAGTGATTTGAAAGGTTTAAAAATGCTGGTCATAACAGTTCAATTTTGAATTTTTAAAGAATTATCCTGGCAAAGTGTAAAAAGCTGACAATATGTATGGCAAAACCAATACAGAACTGTAAAGTAAAATAATAAATAAATAAAATAAGTATTCAGGGAAAAAAAAATATTTTATTGGCTTACTTCCTTGGTAAGTTTAAATGCTGCCAGAAAGAATATATTTCATTAGCATGATCTTAAGAGTTCCAACAAAGCTTTTTCATATTCACCAAATCCAAATAAGACAGGTACTGCTGTGTCCTGGGAAATATTTGTTACAGGTAAGGAAGTCCTCATGACAAAATAGTAAATTGTCTGTGTAATGATGTTCTATGACTCTCTAACTAGGAAACAGTAATAAATGTTATATATGCCAAAGATATATCTTAAAATAATTTATATGTAAACAATATCTTGTTAGACATGATATTAATGTTCTCTCCTAACAGCAGTGACTCTGATTCTGAAGCTGTCAGTGGAAGGAACACACAGAGCTCCAAGGTACATATGTATATAAGGCCCCCAAATTCAATTTCCTAGGTATCTTTATCCTGTTCTCAAAATTCTACCTAAAGCATAAGCATTGTGAAGAACAGGCAACAGACATCTATTTTCTCTTATTATTTTTTTAAACATGCTTAATTTCTTGTCCTATTAAAATGTTCCTGGAATAAACTAAACCACCAGGTTCACTGAAACTTAAATAGATGCATGTATCCTAAACATATGGATTTCAGGTTTAGACAACATACACCTTTTTACAAAGTGCAACATAAAATTTAGATTATAAACTTTACAATTCATCTTTCTAAAGTTGCAGAATCTTCCCTCTGCTAGGTTCACTGAAAAGCTGGATGTGTAACTCAGAAGCTCTACTGATTCAGACTGCTCTGATTTTTTCAGGCTTTTTTTTTTAAACTACCCTCCTTAGCTACTTTCAAGTATATAATACAGTATTATTAACTATGATTACCATGCTGTATATTATATACCCAGAACTTACCCATCTCACAGCTGGAAGCCTGCAGTATTTGACCAGCATCTCCCAATTCTGCACCCCCTGTAACTACCATTCTAATTTCCATTTTTATAATTCTGAATTTTTTTTGTATTTTACATATAAGTGATATTATACAACATTTGTCTTGCTGTTTAATTTCACTTTAGTTTTTTTAATTAGAAAATAACAGATACACTGCAAAATATTTTACAAATATAGGAAAGTACACAGGAGACTATGCCAAACTCAGGAACAAATCTGTCCTGAATCCCTATTCCACTGAAGCTCAGGAGTAAAATGTGAAAAGTTCTAAAATTGCCATCACACAAACCCCCGAGCTCTCACAAAGACACAGGCCATGACCTAATTTCTGTCACCTCCGTGGAAGAGGGCGAAGATTTCTCATGCTCTGTTAAAAGCTCAAAGCTAAAACCACACTCCAGAAGAATGTCACACAACTGTTCCTTGTCTACAGAGATTACTCTCTTCAAGAAAGGTCACCCCCCATGTATTAAATTAGTGTCTTGATGAATTAACTGAAATTGCCTGTAAACTGTAAAACATGACATTTTATTCCAACTGGAACATACTGCTAGGATCAATTATTTCAAGTCAGGACACTTACCCAAGTGGTCATTTAATATTTGTTTATCAGTTTCCTTCCACTTAAATCTAACTTGTAGAGTGTTAGTATATTTCTATACTTTAGGACACAAACCTCATGTTGCCCGAGATGGGGGGACAAGGCCACTTTCCTAATGAAAACTCACCCAATGTGGAAGACTTGGAGCCTGTCCTTTCTCTGACTGTTGGATCAATTCTACATCATTTTGAGGCTAGTCATATGGACCAGCCATGATGTATTTGAATTCCATCTGATATTCATATAGTAGGCACAGGGAGAATTCTTCTCCCTGCTGCTGACTGATAGACACACACAGCATCAAATGGCACTTTCAATTGTGTATGCATATGAGACAAGTTTGTGTTTGCCTGGTTGTCAAAGTCAGTATGGGTAAAATGGTATAGAAATACCTGAAAGGGCCTCCTCCATCTTCTCTAGACTAATCAGTCCTACCTGTGCCCCTGCGTCTGTTAACCTTATTTTGTCACTTCCCTTCTATTACTAGGAGGAGCTATTGCTGCTCCTATCCAGCCATCCATCAAACATTCTGGAGCTTCTCAAATTATAGGACTGTGAGGCAAAGGACTAGTTTTTTTGGATTTGCTTTTAAAACTTCAAGCTGTCACTTAATATCTTTTCAAAATATAACAAAAGTCAGTATTAGAAAAATACTTCATCCACTTCGATGTTTCAGGAATGTCACACCGCTATTACAAGTTTCCAAATGCATTCCTTCTCAACTTCCTCACTCACCTCATCCTGGACGTTTTGCTGCTTGGCTAAGCAGCCTGAATATCACTGTTCCAGACTAGTCTCTCATCTTTAAAAATGCTTTTCCTTTGTTGGAAAGCAATTCTCAAACTGGAGCTCCATTTCTCTGATTCATTCTCCTGGTAATACTTCCTGAAAAACTTGTCACTAGTCACTACCTCTGTTTCCTTCCTCATCCTGTAACCCACTCCTGAGCCTCTCCATCATCATGCTTTCAGCAGGCCTGGCTCCACTGAAACTCTGCTTGCTGACGTTTCCAGGACTTACACTCAGCATGTCCTGGTACATCTGTACCTAGTATTAAGTTGATGAAACCCTTCCAGGCTAGCTGGTAAACAGCTCCTTTCTCTTTCTGTTCTCTCCCCAGGTTATCTCATCACATTCCATTTACTAGCCCCAAAGTCCTGGTATCTCTCTTCAGACTAGCACATATGATCTCCATGTGGATGTCTAATAAGCATCTCAAATATGACATGTTTCCAGCAGAACCTGGATCCTCTTCAAGCCCTAGGTTCCCCATGTCAGTGACTGGCACCCAGTTTGCTCAAGCTAAAAATCAATACCCACGAGCCACCCTTGATTCTTCAATTTCTCCACACTCATGTTTAACCTCGTGTAAATTCTATCCACTCTTCCTCCAAACACATCATCAGTCCTTCCACATTTCCCCACCCTAGCTCTAGCTGCCATCAGCTCGTTGTTGGTTTGCATCACCTCAGCCTCCAATCTTTCTCCCTGTTTTCACACTTGCCTCCTACATTCTTCTCTGGACAGTCCTTGGAGATATCTTAACCAAATGGAAGTAGAATTTTATCTCTTCCTTGTTAAAAAATCCTCCAACAGTTTCCCCCAAACTCCTAGAATAAAACCCAAACTCTTTACTTGGCCTAAAAGCCCCTTACCCTCTTGGCCTCTGCCTACCTCTGAGTTCATCTCTCACCACTTTCTTCCTCCTCCACTCTGCTCTGGGGCCTTGGCACTGCTGTAGTGCTTGCTTCTCTGTGTCTCTTCTTCTACTCCAGAATGTAGGTTCCATGAGAGGGGAGCCTTAGCTGTCTACCTTCAGTGACTAGATGAGGCTCTGACACATACTAGGTGCTCAAGAAATAAAACTCATCAATGAAAGGTTATGACAGTGAGCTTGAACCTGGTGAGCCACATACACAAACATGCACACACATGTACAATGTTTTAGGAATTTTAAAACAGTCCAACATTTTTTTCAACTACATAGATGCTAATAAAATGTGACCATCTAGAACTACTATAAACCAACTAAAAAACAAAAAAACCCATCAAAACACAAGGCCTTGCGGCACTTAGGTGTGAAGCATATGAAACTTAGAAACCAGAGGGGGAAATGACCACTAACACTGGTTTCAGGACCTGGTCAGTTTCCTTACCGCCATGATCAGAATGAATATGGCATCACTGCTTACCCTTTTAGGGGCTCTGTAAGACACTTCATCACTGCCTTTGATTCCTTTTCTAAACTGTATTCTTCTTTATATTCTACTTTCTCAATTCCTATGCTCATTTCTTGTTCCCTTTACTTACCCTATTCTAGAAAATAATGACTAAGATCTTATTCTGACTATATTAACATATTTTATCAGTCTTAACTAGTTTCTTAAATTTAGATCTAGGTTTGACTTTTTCAGACAATATTTCTGACTTCTGAGCCTATTATCTGATTCCACTATTGGAAATGCAGCAAAAGGCCCTTTCTTGATTCATTCTGATGTTCTGCTTTTAAATGCTCAGTTAACCTACAAATCATTTCAATGGGTAGTGGCTAAAATCAACAGCCCTCAGCAACAAGGTCAATACTTGAGAAATATGAATGCTGCAGTGCTTTTGCTCAGTGATTTCTTTCAATGGTAGAATTTAGACACATAAACTTGTTAAAAGGAGGAAAAAATTAAAACAAGCTTGATTTTTTTAGGGCCTTCTAAGAGCTGCTTAACTCTACTCAGGTTAATCTGACATTAATCTCCAGTATGTCCAGTTAGTCTGCAAAAGGTATGAGATTATTTCAGTAAAAAGAAATGAGTTATGTTTTCTTAATAAATCTATAATTTTTTGTTGAATTACCATGTCTTATTTAAAGTGGTTGAGTAGGTATTACATAGAGACTGGAGAATTGAGGAGACTTAAATCTGGGTTCTGCCACCAATGCCATTTTTGCCCAATTAAGGTTAAGTTCTTTCTTTTCAAAGACACAAATTTCTCAGTTATAAAATTAAAAGGTTAGTATAGTAAAAATCGGTGTTTCTCAGTTGGACCAACCCAGTTGGTCCATGAACCTCTGAGGGTCTTCAAGACCTTTTCAATGGGCCCAGGTCTTTGAAGCCAAAATTGGTTTTATAATAATATGAAGATGCTGACATTTGCTCTTCTGGTGACAAAGCAATGATGTGCTTTAGCAGGAATCAACAAACAATCCACTCAAAAAGCAGGCAGAGGACCTAAATAGACATGTCTCCAAAGAAGTCATACAGATGGCCAAGAGGCACATGAAAAGATGTTTAACATTGCTAATTATTAGGTAAATATAAATCATTTATCTACCCTGAGATATCTCACGCCTGTCAAAATAGCTATCATCAAAAAATCCATAAACAGTAAATGCTGGAGAGGGCAAGGAGAAAAGGGAAACCTCCAATATTGTTGGTGGGAATGCAAATTGTACAGCCACCATGGAGAAGAGTATGGGAGTTCCTTAAAAAACTTAAAAACAGAGCTACTATATGACCCTGCCGTCCCACTCCTGGGTGTATATCCAGAGGAAAACGTGGTCTGAAAGGATACATGCACCCCAAGGTTCACTGCAGCACTGATTACAACAGAGATGGAAGGAACTTAAATGTCTAGCAACAAAGAATTGGATAAAAAAGATGTAGTACATATATACAATGGAATATTGCTCAGCCATTAAGAAGAATGAAATAATGCCATTTGCAGCAACATGGATGGACCTAGAGATTGTCATACTGAGTGAAGTAAGCCAGGCAGAGAAATAAAAATACCGTATGATACTGGTTATATGTGGGATCTAAAAAAATGATACAAATGAACTTGTTTACAAATAAGACTTAAAGAACAAACTTATGGTTACTAAGGGGGAAGGACAGGAAGGGAATGGATAGTTAACAGAGTTTGGGATCAACATGTACACACTGCTATATTTAAAATGGATAACCAACAAGGACCCACTGTATAGCACAGGGAACTGTCTTCAATGTTATGAGGCAGCCTGGATGGGAGGGGAATTTGGGGGAGAAAAGATGTATATATATACAAATATGCTTAGTTGCTTAACTGTGTCTGACTCTTTGCAACCCCATGGACTGTAGCCCACCAGGCTCCTCTGTCCATGGGGATTCTCCAGGAAAGAATACTGGAGTGGGCTGCCATGCCCTCCTCCAGGGCATCTTCCCAACCCAGGAATCAAACCCAGGTTTTCTGCATTGCAGGTGGATTCTTAACCATCTGAGCCACCAAGGAAGCCCATGTATATGTGTATGTATATGTATGAATGAGTCCCTTTGCTGTACACATGAAACTATCACAACATTGTTAATTGGCTATAATTCAATACAGCTGGTTCTAAAAGTCTCTGTTCTTGTTTTTAGAGTCTCTCTTTATTGCACTGAGATCTGAGAATGTAGTCTTTATAATTTCTTTTTGCAATTTTAGAACTGTTTTCTTAGTCTTTTGAAAACCAAACAGGAATAACTTTAATATTATCTTCACCTTTTCCCCTTGGAGATCACCAAACACTACTGTGCCAGGAGTTCTGACTATGTTTCAAAATGAAGGATTGAAGGAAAAATGTGGTAAAAATTTCCATGAAAAAAGAAAGATGTTACCTGAAACATATCCGTATCTTTATCATGTGTGTACTCAACCACCACAGTCTGATTCCTTGACAGAGTGTACGATATACTGTGTTGACCTTTGCAGCTGATAGCCTGATAGTGAAAGAAAAATATATAAAAATTCATTAAAATTTCAACAACTTATCACAATTCTGCTTAGAGTTAAGAGACATCACTCTATCAGCAAAACCCAGCACAAGCTAGTGGTTTTCTAAAGACCAGAGCCTGATCCTGCTATGCCCTGAATTACAGAAGAGTCCACATTGACCAGACTGGATTTACCAAATATTCATCCCTAATACGAACAATATTTTACTTAAGTCAAATCAAAGTAAATTTACTAGTTTCCAAGCCCTGATTTAATCATCCCTAGAAAAACATATACTTTCTCCATGTCACCTTAGTAATAGAATTTTTCTTAATTTATTTCACAATGAAACAGGTAACTCAATAACATTTTGTAATGGTATTTTTCCTATATGATAGGGATTATAATGAGAGTAAAACAATCACTGGAAAAAAGTAAATATTCTATTAAAACTTCCATATAATAATGTACTATTTTAGCCAATGATAATTATACTCTGATCTACATCTTATTTAAATCTTGTATAAGCAGTTGCTTAATCCAGATAGTTTTTGAGTTAATAAAAAAATGTAGCTAAGTTAGTTTCATTTAACGTAGCTTAGTTTCATCACCTCTATTTTTAGACTAAACATAATCGTCTTTGGTTTAGTGAATCTAGAAACCAATAATACAATATTGTTATTTTTTCCTCCATACTGATATATTTTACTATATCTTAAGTTGTGGTCACATAGTTTTAAATTTCCAAATGAACAAAAGAAGTTTATTTAAATTCTACTCCAGATTATTTCAATTACACTGTCCATTCCACTTTAACCTAATTCATCTTCCTTTCTAACATTTTACATTAGATATAACAAATACAACTTTAATAAGCCTATCTGTTAAACATTTATTGAATGATCACTGTATGAAGGCCAAGAAAGACTAAACATTTGGAAGTAGCTAGACATATATAGAGCACATTAATGAAAATATACTCTGAACATTTACATTTAACTAATACAATTGCTTATAGTAATAAATAGTATAAGATTACAAATCAACTTTGAAGTTAGCCTGGTTAACCTCATGGTTAATCAGCTGCCCTCAAGAACGTCATCACTGAACTGATGTTTTGTTGTACATGTGTCATGAAGATAATGCAAGTATTAGAAATAATAATTTATACATTTAATAATATTAGAGATCTAAAAAAATACTTTTTAGATTACTCAACTCCAGTAATAAATCTTAAATTTTCATTGCTCAAAGTCACATGAAATCAGTGGTTATTGATATGTGACATTTTTTCAAAATCAAATTAATACAGAACTATTTCCAATTAAGATAAGTGGATGTTTATAGTTAATTGAAAAAACCCACTTAAAATATTTTACTAAGCTCAGAGTTACAAAACTGATAACCAGGGAGTGATTACTTATATACTTATTATAACTTATTTTAGGATTCCTTAAAAAGTATCTATTACATTTAAGTTTTCCATTTATAAGTACATCAACTCAACTTTTTTGGCACATACGCTACACAAAATAACTGTAGTTTGCAAATTATCTGCAAAAGTTAACAAATGCTGGAACAGAATGCCTTTTAAAAAGTTGGACATTTTTGTACGAGTAGCCTGAAAGTGAAGCTTGTCATGCTTGAAACATCTTACCTTGAAATCGGTCTTAAGTTTGTATTCTATTCCTTAACATGCTGTAGTTTTAACATTTAAACATTTCTTACAAGTTTGCTGGGAAATCAATGCCCAGGAAGACCTGCTGTGCTCACCCCATGACTTAGTCCAGCTTCTGGGCTACTCTGGGAAGTCCTGGAAATAGGCATTTTACAGGCCCTAAGTTGCTTCTGGGCCCAGTTCTTCTAGTGTTTTATTCTAAAACTACTCTTGCGACCCAGACTATCATAAGAGAGAATAAGGCTATTTATAGGGAGCTTGAGCCCAGTGCCACTCCTGGAAACAGACCAAAACCAGGGGAACCAAAGATCTAGACCAGCCCCTGCCCGAGGGGACCCTGAGGCTTTAAATGCTGATTCAGGACACCTTGAATGATGAGTCCATTTAGACAAACTACAATTTCAGGCTTCCTCCAGTTTCCCAAATGTGGCTATCAATGTGGATCACCAGTCTTAGGAAAGGTGAATGCTTTGAGCATAGGAAAACACATTTTCTGAGACTATTTAATTAAGAAAGTTTTAAATAAGAGCTCCGTTTTGGAAGTCTCTGGATTTAGAGAAGATGGAGAAGTGGGAAAAGGATCCTACAAGGAGAACAAGTCCCAGAAGGTGATGAACTCCCCACTGTGGGGGAGATGGCTGAGGAACTTCAGATCCCTGTGACCTATCTAAATCACTTCCTGTCTTGAGGGGGTCTCCTTCTGTGAGTGCTAAGTAGGGAGGAGAGGCCTTTCCTGCAAAGAGCCCCACCTAATAGGCTGTACCTATAGTGGGGAGAAGCATGGAGATAAGTTAGCCAGGACTTAAGTCCTGGAGAAATAAGTTGGAGATTTAAGCCAGGACTGAGGTTTGGAGCAAAAGGGGGCAGTCAAAACCCAGGCTACCTCTGGCCACCAGTGGGCTCCCCAGAAATAATGGAGAGCGTCCACTTGCCTTTGATGCCATGAATCAGGGCACACATGATCTGGTCTGTGCATTTAAGTCTAGAATTGGGCCAGACTTGGGGGTTTAAGGGAAGGCAAGAGAGGCGTTTAATAAACCTGGCATTAGTTTTTGCTTTCTCTCTGCATATGAGGCATTAAACTTTTCTGGGGTTAGAAAAGTATCATTTTCTCAGCAGTAATTTTAAGATATGGCTCTCAGAAAGACAGTTTCTAGAAAGTTACAGATTCACTGACTTGAATCAATCATTTCAGGTAATTTGGAAATAAACATTTTCCCCAAGACACCGAGTTGCTTGGAGATCTATTTTTGAAATATCAGAAAGGAGAGTAGGTGAGGCTGGCCTTCTCTTGGCACTCAACAGAATTCAGTACAAACACAGTTAATGTAATATAAAGTGATTTCACTACACTCATTCAAATATAGAGACCAAGACCTTTAAAATGGTAAGGGGAACCAGCCTAACCAACCTGCCTGGCAGACAATACTGATCTGCCATATTCACTTTTCTATTGTGATGGGGAAGCAAGGTGGCTGACACCGTGTCAGGTTACTATCAGTGCCTCAAAGACAGGTCTGGTCGTCTGTGGTCTCCACCCCCAGCACTGTGAGCATGGGAGGCATTCAAGGAAGGTCAGATGAGTGAATGAACTCTACAGATTCAAGATGACACTTGCAGTGTCTTTCCTCGGGTCTTCTCCAGCTCTCCTTTACCTTTCACTAGCAAAGGTACTAACACTGACACTCTTAGCTCAAATTTATTATCTGAGAATTTTTTCAGGTTAAAAAATATCACAATTTGACAATTAAAGATTAGACAATTACAGATCCAGAGAATAAAGGATTCCAACTTTATCCAGCTTAGGAAGCTATACACTGCTCAGATGCCCAAATCATGGCCCTTTCTGAGTCAGAACTCTTTCCTCCCAGCTGAAGACCTTTTCTTCTTGGGTTTACTCTACTTGTGTCACAGGCTTGGCTCAGCTGAGTTATCCACTGACATCCAGACAAGAGCTACAGTTGGTTTTCCTGGTTCATCCCCAACTAAATGACAGAGTCCTCCAAGCCTCCAGACTTTACAAAAAAGTTAAAAAAAAAAAAAAAAACCAACAAGGTTCACAATGTCTACAGAATTGTCTTCCTCTTATAAGCCCCTATATACACATATGGTGATTTAGTCACTAAGTCATGTCTGACTCTTGCAACCCCATGGACTGTAGCCTGCCAGGCTCCTCCGTCCATGGGGTTCTCCAGGCAAGAATACTGGAGTGGGTTGCCATTTCCTTCTCCCGGGGATCTTCCTGACCCAGGGATTGAACCCAGGTCTCCTGCACTGCAGGCAGTTTCTTTACTGACTGAGCTACCAGGGAAGCCCCACGTGCAAGCCTTTATAAGGCACTTATAAAGATATGTGGTGCTGGAGAAGACTCCTTGAGAGTCCCTCCTAAAGGACATCAGTCCTGAGTGTTCACTGGAAGGACTGATGTTGAAACTGAAACTCCAGTACTTTGGCCACCTGATGCGAAGAGCTGACTCATTGGAAAAGACCCTGATGCTGGGAAGGATTGAGGGCAGGAGGAGACGTGGACGACAGAGGATGAGATGGTTGCATGGTATCACCGACTCAATGGAGATGAGTTTGAGTAGACTCCGGGAGTTGGTGATGGACAGGGAGGCCTGGTGTGTTGCAGTCCATGGGGTCGCAAAGAGTCAGACACGACTGAGTGACTAAACTGAACTGAATAAAGATATGCAATATGTAATGATATCAGAAAGGCAATTCTACAAGATGCCTGACGAGATGGATTCATGTATTCATGAAAGCTAAAAAGCTTTCAATTTTTTAAAGTATAAGGGAAATAATCGAATATTTTATTAAGAAGCAGTGGGACTGGTGTTCAATCACAAAGTAAAAGGGAGAAAGCCCAAAGAGAAACTAACTGGTTTCTAGAAAATACTAATTTGTTAGAGTTACAATTTAGCCCATTTAATTCAATTCAAGCCTTATAAGATTTCTAAGTGAGACTTTATCAACTGTGTAGGGAGAGAAAATGATATTCATCATGGAGGCAGACATTGTTGGTTACCTACCTAATGCCTTTCATCCTGCTAGCTGAGCTGGTTGCTTACAAAAAAGCCTGAAAATGAAAAGACCAGCTCTTCTAGTCTCCTCTAAAGCTAGCACATGGAAAGGTGACCCAATCCTGACCAATGGGACTTGTGAGAAATCTGGTGTGGAGTTCCTGGGTTGGAAGACATCAAGAGAGAATTCTTTCCTTTTTCTGATAATAGAAGAAATGAACAATGATTAAGGGATGGCTGGAGCTGAGATGGTCATCACTCAACATGAAAGGAAGTCCAAAAGACTCAGAGAAGCAAGCTGAGCCTTGACATCTTTGAGCTGAGCCAAATCTGAAACGTGTCTGCCCCAGACTACCACTGTGAGAAAAATGAAGGGCTTTAGGGTGCTTTCAGTTGGGTATTTTGTTACTTGTGGTGTAAAGCATCATTATATTGTTCAGCCCAAACTTTGTCTCCTCCTGGGTTTCCTAATTCAGTCAATAGAGTAACCATATTCCAACCAATCATACTTAAAACCTTCATGTTGGGACCTCCCTAGTGGTTCAGTGGTTAAGAATCTGCCTTGCAATGTAGGGAATGCAGTTTCGATCTCTGGCTGGGGAACTAAGATCCCATGTGCTGTGGAACAACTAAGCCCACGTGCCACAAGAGTCCCTGTACCACAATGAAAGATCCTGTGCGCTGCACCTAAGACTCGACGCAACCAATAAATATTAAAGGAATAGAAGTCTTTTATGTCATCTCTCAGCCCTTTCTTGCCACTGTTGTCCATATTATTACTGTCACTGGAGAAGGAAACGGCAACCCACTTCAGTGTTCTTGCCTGGGAAATCCCATGGACAGAGGAGCCTGGCAGGCTACAGTCCACAGGGTCACAAAGAGTCGGACATGACTTAGCGACTAAACAATAACAAATTACCCTCATACTTAAAATTTAACCGTGAGTCAAACGCAAGCTCACTGATTTTACGGCATGAAGGCACAGATCAAATACAAAGCACAACAAACAATGTGCAACATTTCACTTTTTCTCCTCAAATACAAAGTAGCTGTTGGGCAACTGATTACAAAACTGATTTATTCCCCAAAGGAGTTTTACAACCAGCTCCTTTATAGCCCATAACTTTCTGCTTTGGAGATTGGTGGTATAATCTAATCTGTTTTCCCTTGAATCTGGGCTGCCCGTAGTAACTTACTTGACCAATGTAATGCAGCAGAAATGACAGATGACACTTGGAGGCTTGTAGCTTTCCCTTGCTGCCCTCAAACACTTGCTCTTGGCATTCTAAGCCATAGAAGACGCCTAACTCCCCAGAGGCCACCACACCTGAGGAAGTCCAAGCTACGAGGGGAGTCCTGGAGACTGAAATACCATATGATGGGAGAGAGGCCATGGAGAAGCAAGACCCAGACATGTGAGTGAAGGAACCACCCTAGAAACGGACCCTCCAGTACCAGCTGTCCCAGCACTTGCCTCGATCAGACTGCTCACAGGAGCCCTTCCTACATTCCTGACCCACAAAATTAGGAACAAAATCAAATGGTTTTCACTAAGCCACCAAGTGTTGCAGTAGTTAGCTATACAACTAATGACAGCTGAGCCAATCCGTTCTCATGGCCTGCTGGGGCAAGAGCATCTCTGTTTTATGTGACTTATCATATAAGGCATCAAGGTGATTTGTGTGTCCCAGGGCATGGGACAGCTACAGATAAGCACAGTGCCTTTACAGAGAACAGGGGTTGTGTTTCTGATGGCACCTTCAAAGGCTCCTGAATGCATATTAAGAGGTTGTTTGTGGCTATAACAAATACATATTTTTACTGTGATAATCTTCAGTTAACAGGTTAAAAGAAAGAGTCACACTGCACACAACACCATCACCCAGACGTCTGCGGGTGTCACTGAGGAAGCTATGATGTCCAGCTCTGGCAAATCACAGGTATTATGTACACAATGGGGCATGTTTTACTCAACCAGAGTCAGCCTTATTCAAGGGGATGTGATGTGATTTATGTGTATGTGTGTGTGTGAATCTGGGTTTCCAATGAAATGAAATTCTCTTTCTTCAAATCCACAGCATACTTCTGTTGCTGTATCTCAGAACCAAACGACCCAAGGGTTCGACAATCCCCCTTGTTGAGATGTCCAGAATGCTGACTACTATAGAACTGATTACTGCTCTTTTGCCACACAGCATCAGACTAAATCCAATGAGTGTGTTTTCGAAAGCAGCAGCAGCCTCTATAGTTTCTCTTCTTGTGAATAGATAGAATTAGTGTTGTTTTTGCCTGCCAAAGTAGAGGGCCAGACACCAGGTGTGGCTTAGGCATTAAAGGAACCTTTTCCAGATAAATCTCAAGTTTTCATAGAGCTGCTCTGAAGAGGTCTGCACCATGTGTCCGAACTTGGTGATATTCTGTGATGCTGTTTACCACACCCTGTCTTTCAGTTTCTAGGGAAACATCTCGCAAAGAAGTTAAGAGATGCTCTAACAACCCATCAGATGGGGATGAGCCTAAAAATGTCCTTAACAGTCTACTCATGGAGCCAGAGACCCGTTCGTCTTTTGGGTCCCACCAAGAAACGTAACATGAGCTTGTGTTCTCTATAGCCTTCTAGACGATGTCCACGACTCGGCACTCTTTAATAAGGCACAGTAGATTGAGTACAGGCTCCCCAGCCATGTTTTAGGCAAGTTTATTTTAAGCTAGTTTAACTGTTCATTCTAATTTGTACATTAATATTTCAGCCCATTGTACAATTCAAATACATAACTATGCAAAACTATTATTGCAGAAAGGAACTGATAAAATGGAAAATAACTACACTGACCTTTCCCAGCCATTCTGGTTATAAACACAAACCGTCTGTGATAGGGTGGACTGCTATAGAAACATTTTAATTGACATGGAAAAAATAATGGAATCTGTTATGGGGTAGGACTGAACTGGGCCAATGAATGTAACCTTCTTTGTTTAAAAACACCTTCTGATATTTAGAGCAGAAAAGTGCACATTTATGAGCAGATGAATGAGTCTGCTGTGAACTCTGTAGCATATTGGAAATAACTGATGAATGACTTTACTACCCAGAGCATCGTGTCTGCTGTGCGATGCTGGGGCAGTATGGGGGTGGGGTGGGTCCTAGAGGGTACCAGCACATATGGGCACAGTGTAGCTGCCCTATAGGTCTTTGGCATTGCTTTGCCTCATTGCAACATCCACTGATAATCCAGCACATGCCTGAACATGGGGCAAAAGGGAATATTTACGCCAGATGGCTGTCTCAATATGACTACTTGGTTTATCCTGCTGAGCTTCCAAGTTTACATGTACTTTGAAAAGTGAAAGTGTTAGTCGCTCAGTCATGTCCGACTCTTTGCAACCCAACCCCGTGGACTATAACCCATCAGGCTCCTCTGTCTATGGGATTTTCTAGGCAAGAACAGTGGAGTGGGTAAGCCATTCCCTTCTCTAGGGAATCTTTAGGGAAGGACAATAAGACCATGTGTGGACACTGCAGAGATCAGTGGCCAGTGGATTCTGATGTTGAGGAAAAAGCCACACTCTGGGCCCCAGATCTAGATCCTACTTTTGTCACTCACCCACTGTAACCATTTCACAGAAGTCATCTGTTATTACCTTTATAATTTATCAACAGAATGGGTCAATGTCAGTAGCATTCACAACACTGTATTCAAAGCAGAGGGAATGATGCATAGCATGGCACTGTCTCTCCTCAAATACAAACCTGTACTCGGAGCCATCATTTTCCTGTGGTCCGTAACACAAGCTTTAGAGATTACTGTTCTGTTTAGCTTTAAATATATGTTAGATATTGACTGTATTAATTAGAGATAATCCTGGTTTGAAAAACATGTTTTTCCAGAACTAATGACTTTTATGTCAAGCTGACAAGTATAATTAGGCAATAAATCGTCAATCAGTCTGGTTCAGATTGCTGCGGGGAAGATGAGATCTCTGCCATCCTTGTCAATTTATGTATAAAATATGCATGAGTACTATTTCTAAAGAGAGGAGGTGGCTAAAGGGAATTCATAATTTATTTTTGCATAAATATACTCTTTAAAATATTCTATCTTTTCAAGGAGCCATATTTCAAATGAGTGCCCAAACCATGGCTACAATTAGAAAGTCACAAAATGCCTACTTGGGTTTCATCAAAATCAACAGTGTTTCATAAACTAAATCAATCAAAATGATAAGCCTACTTGTTAGAGGCAATGGCGTTGAACTTGGCAGTGGGCCACACCCACGCCCGTCTGGGATTGGCTCACTGAGCTATTCCACAAACCTTGGCAGAGAACCTAGTGCGTGCACAGGGCTGGGGCAGACGCGGTCAATCAATCCAGCAAACACAGATGCCAGAGAGGATGTCTGAGCGGAAACGTGTTTCTAACTTGGAGTCACTCCTAATTACACTGAAGCTGGATTTGGTCACGGTAGCAATCATACCAATCACAGGAGATGACCTGATACAGTTCAGAGAGAATGACACACTGAGGGCTGTGGTTGGAGAGCTGGGCAGGAACACGCTGATGTGCCTTGTAGCGATCTGTTCCCAGGAACTCGTACACCCCTTACACTGATGGAAAGAAAACCTCCTTGAGGGCAGGAACTCCTGTCTTTTTGAATCAGTCTTCGATTCAGGCAGGATACTGCATGGCTAAAAGTACAGATGAGGCGGGTTTCCTACTTCACTGATGACCGGCTGTGGGACCCTAGGCAGGTTACTTACATGCTCTGTGCCTCAGTTTTGTCATCTTACAAGTGCTGGCCTTGGGTCCAGGAAGTGAAGTGAGTGAAGTGAAGTTGCTCAGTCGTGTCCGACTCTTTGCGACCCCATGGGCTGTAGACTACCAGGCTCCTCTGTCCATGGGATTTTCCAGGCAATAGTCCTGGAGTGGATTGCCATTTCCTTCTCCAGGGGATCTTCCCAACCCAGGGATTGAACCTGGGTCTCCAGCATTGTAGACAGACGCTTTACCGTCTGAGCCACCAGGGAAGTCCAGGAAGGTTAGAGCTATCTCAGGGCAAAGATGCTTTAGCGACTTTTATATCCTTCCAGTTTACCACCAAGTGCTGAACGAGGGACAGGTTCGGATCCAAGCCTGTATAAACCTATTAGGCTATCCTAAAGTGCAGTCCCGTTTCCATTATTTTGTCTCCTGTCTTTTGGAAAATAGGGATGACGTGCAATTTCCCCACAGAGGACACACATCTAGACACATGAACAGGTCACATTAGTGACCGTCTGTTTCTAACGGTGACTTTGAAAAGGCAGACTTTTCAAAGACATCACCCCACACGGGCTGCATGGCAGCGCCCATGAAGCAGGAGAGGACGAGGGATGCTTACTCCTTGGAAGGAAAGTTATGACCAACCTAGATAGCATATTCAAAAGCAGAGACATTACTTTGCCGACTAAGGTCTGTCTAGTCAAGGCTATGGTTTTTCCAGTAGTCATGTATGAATGTGAGAGTTGGACTGTGAAGAAGGCTGAGCGTCGAAGAATTGATGCTTTTGAACTGTGGTGTTGGAGAAGACTCTTGAGAGTCCCCTGGACTTCAAGGAGATCCAACCAGTCCATTCTGAAGGAGGTCAGCCCTGGAATTTCTTTGGAAGGAATGATGCTAAAGCTGAAACTCCAGTACTTTGGCCACCTCATGCAAAGAGTTGACTCATTGGAAAAGACTGATGCTGGGAGGGATTGGGGGCAGGAGGAGAAGAGGACGGCAGAGGATGAGATGGCTGGATGGCATCATGGACTCGATGGACATGAGTCTGAGTGAACTCCAGGAGATGGTGACAGACAGGGAGGCCTGGAGTGCTGCGGTTCATGGGGTCGCAAAGAGTCGGACACGACTGAGCGACTGAACTGAACTAAACAGGGAGCCACCAGTAAATGCAAGGTCTAATTTGTTGCCATAAGCAGGCAAACTTCCCAGTGCTATAAATTGAATATGACATAAATTGATTTTATACTAAGATATCCAAAGACCCACCATAAAATTATTTTAACATGTAGGCCAGTTTATAGTTGTCAAAATGATCCCTTGAGTACTGAAGAATAAAAAGACTAAAATTTACCCTTGCCTCAAACTAAAATACAAAATTTTATTGATTATCTATCGTGAAAAAAGCAAAAGCTCTCATTTAAAAGACATTAAAAAAAATGAAAAGTTGGGGGGGTAGTTCAGTTTTTTCCTTCATTTTACTTGGGATTTTATTTTTAAGGCTTGGCCTTGAAAATTTGGCCTTAAAATTTGTCCATCTGCTGAATAATCTCATTTTCTTCATGGAATAAAACCAGTTGAATAAGGCCACATCACAGTTATGTAGAAATATGAAAATATTTACTTTCAAAGACAACATTTATCTTGGCAGCTGGTATTTTCAAGATGTTCAGCCTGCTGGAATGATGCAGGTTGCGATCCTATTACACAAAACTTTGAGTAAGACAATGACTGAAGTACAAGGAAACATACATGTACCTAACATGTATACCTGCCCCCACGCAAGCCATTCATACATGCTTTGGATGTTCTTCCTCAAGCCTCAATCAACTGAACTTCTTAGAAGGGCCTCTGTTGTCTATGTGTCCTTGGGCCATATTCTGAATCTATTTCTTAACCTGTAAAGTACAATACCTGCATTGAAGAGTTGTTGGAAAACCTCGAACGATGTTTTTAAAGGGCACAGAATCTAGTTCCCAATAAATAATAATTATTATTCTAGTCAGCTATTTTTATGACTAAAACATTAATAATCTCTATCAGATCATTTAATACTTAATTATATAGGGTCCTCCAGATTCTTGATTGTTTTGGAAGGCAAAGAATATTGTTACATATCGTTGCCTAATATGTGTGTGTGTGTTAAGTTGCTTCAGTTGTGTTGGACTCTCTGTGACCCCACGGACTATAGCCTACCAGGCTCCTCTGTCCGTGGGATTCTCCAGGCAAGAATACTGGAGTGAGTTGCCATGCTCTCCAGGGGATCTTCCCGACCCAGAGATCGAACCCACATCTCTTACGGCTCCTACGTTGGCAGCTGGGTTCTTTATCACTGGCGCTACCTGGAAGTCCCAAAGCTAATATGTATGCAGAGTACCAAATGTTACCAGGGAACAATATGCTCCTTCCGATGCAGCCCTCCAGAGAGAGCACCTCTAGTACTAGTTTCACGTGTATCCTTCTAGGGAAAATCTATGTCTATGCTAACATAGCACAGATGTCAGAAATGACAGCACACTGTCCACAGTGTTCTGTACCCTGCTTCTCTCACTTAACAATACAACTTGTACAATGATCTGTATCACCTGGCTATTAGTGCTACATCATTCTTTTTGATGTGCAGATGTAGCCTTATTTATCAATTTTTAAAGTTCATTTAAACATTTTTCTATTTTGCAAGCAATGTTGCAATGAAGATCCATGCATTCAATTTGCATATGGGGAAATATATCTAAAAGATAAATTCCTAGAGAAAACTGCTGGATCAAATGTGCACCTTTAATATTGACAGTTACTGTCAAACTACTTTGCCTAGAAGTTATACCAATTTAAATTCTCATCAGATGTATTTGAGAGCATATTTTCCCTGCCCTCACCAACACAGAGAGTTTAAGTGTCATGGTCTGTATTGTATGATCTGTGAAAAGTGGCCTTTAAGCATTTCTATTATCATTACTGAAGCTGAACATGTTTTAAAGTGCTTAAACGTCATCTCTTTTTCTTTACTATGAACTGTTTATATCTTCTGTCCATTATTTTGCGTTATTGGTCTTTTTCTTTTTGATTTGTAGGTACTCTTTACATTATTACCCCCACTGTCTGTGATAAGAGTTGCCAGTTACCCCACTCAACTGGATACTGACTTTAATGAACTTCCCTAGGGGCTCAGACTGTAAAGAATCTGCCTGCAATGCAGGAGACCCAGGTTCAATCCCTGGGCTGGGAAGATTCTGGAGAAGGAAATGGCAAGCCATTTCAGTATTCTTGCCTGTATAATTCCATGGACAGAGAAGCCTAGCAGGCCACACCCCATGGGGTCACAAAGAGTCAGACACATCTAAGTGACTAACTGAACAACATGCTTTATAGAAGTTTATCAAGTGATACATCAATAATTTTTTAATGGTTTCCAGATTTTTACCTCATAATTAGTAAGGCTTTCCTCAATCCCAAATAAAGTGAACAATTTTCCATTTTTTAGTACATTTACGATTTTACTTATGATTAAAAATATTACTTGAACACTTATTTGAACAGTAGTAAGTGGTTGTAAAGATAGTTTTCCATTTTTAGCACATAAAAGTCACAATACATGCATACCATGCAAAATGTTTTTTTCCTTGTATTTTCTGCACATTTTGTTTAGAGAAAGCAATTCTGTTATTTGATACATAATGATCATAACTCTTAGACCTTCATTGGGTTGCATCCCTTTTCATTATTAATATATTTTTTTACTCTAAATTCAATCCTTTTTAATATTAAGATGACAACTTCAATTCTTTTTGTTTGCATTTCTTTGATATGCTCCATAATCTTACCTCTAATCTAAGTAATTTTGTTTTAGATGTGTTTTATATACAGCCTATAACTGGATCACATTTTTCTCTGTGATCCAATTCTGTTAATATGTAAGTTTAGAAATATTTACATTTATCGATAGATACAAGATATATCTATACTCTGCTTTATTACTGTTGTTGCCTTTTATTACAGAAACAGCTTTCAGTTCAGTTCAGTTGCTCAGTCGTGTCCGACTCTTTACTAAGGTCTAATTAAGACAGTAAACTGCATCTATTTAAAATGTACAGGGACTTCCCTGGTGATCCAATGGTGGAGAATCTGCCTTCCAATGCAGGGGATCCAAGTTTGATCCCTGGTCAAGAAACTAAGATTCCACATGCTGAGGGGAATGCCCATTCGCCACTGCTAGAGAGCCTGTGTGCCACACCCAGAGAACTTGGCACACTGCAATGACTGAGCCCGCACATTCTAGAGCCTGTGCGCCACAACTAGAGAAGCCCCCATGCTGCAACTAGAGAAAGCCCACCCATCCCAGTGAGGAGCTCAGGTGCCACAACGGAGATCCAGCTCAGCCATGATAAATAAATGCACAAATCGATGTTTTGACACGTTTTGTTGTTCAGTTGCTCAATCGTGTCCAACTCTTTGCGACTCCATGGACTGCAGCTCACCAGGCTTCCCTGTCCTTCACCATCTCCCAGAGCTTGCTCAACCTTACATCCACTGAGTCAGTGATGCCATCCAACCATCTTGTCATCTGTTGTCCCCCTTATTCTACTGCCTTCAGTCTTTCCAGCCTCAAGGTCTTTTCCAATGAGTCATTTCTCCACATCATAAAACCATCATCATCATCAAAATTATACACCTATCAACAACCTATCGAAACTTCCTCACCATGCACCTCTGCAATTCATCTTTCCCTTCCAACCACTTCCTCATGCCCAGGCAGCCAAGGATTTGCTTTCTATCACTATAGACATTAGACTGCATTTTCTATCATTCTATAGAACTGAAATCTTACATTATGTACTATTTTTTAAATCTGGCTTCTTTTATTTAGCATCATTCTTTTTAGATTGATCCGTGTTGTTGCATGTATCAATAGTTCATTACTTCTTTGCTGAGCAGTATTCTCTTATAGGAATATACTATAATTTTGTTCATCCATTCATCTGTTGATGGATATCAGGTTACTAGTTTCTGGCTACTGCAAATAAAGCTGTTATGAATATTTATGTCCAGGTGTTTGTATAAACATATCCTTTCATTTCTCTTGGTCAAATATCTAGAAGTGAAATAGCTGGACATATGGTAGGTGTTGTTAAACTTTTAAATAAACTGCTAAACTGTTTTCCAAACTGGTTGTCCATTTTGTATTCCCATCAGCAAGGAATTGTTCCACCTTCTGCCAACCCTTGGTATTGTTATCTTTCATTTCACTCGTCCTTATGAGTGCAAAGTGGTATCTCATTGTGGTCTTAATTTGCATTTCTCTAATGAGTAATGACACTGAGAATCTTTTCATGTGCTAATTTGCCATCTATATTTTATCTTTTTTGGTAAAATGTTCAATCTTTTGCCTATTAAAAAATTAGGTTATTTTCTTAATACTGAATTCTGTAACTCTATATATTCTGAATACCAATCCTTTATCATAAGTATGATTTGCAAATTTTTCTGTCTGGTGTATCCTTTTCATTTTATGAACAATTTCTTTCAAAGAGCAGAAGTTCTCAATTTTTATCAATTTGTTCTTTTACAAATCTAGTTTGGTCTAAGAAATCTTTGCCTAATCCAAAATTACAAACAGTTTTTTCTCTATGTGTCCTTTTCAGTTCAGTTCAGTTGCTCAGTCATGTCTGACTCTTTGCAACCCCATGAACCACAGTGTGCCAGGCCTCCCTGTCCATCACCAACTCCCAGAGTTCACTCAAACTCATGTCGATCAAGTCGGTGATACCATCCAACCATTTCATCCTCTGTTGTCCCCTTCTCCTCCTGCCCTCAATCTTTCCCAGCATCAGATCTTTTCAAATGAGTAAGCTCTTTGCATCAGGTAGACTAAGTTACTGGAGTTTCATCTTCAACATCAGTCCTTCCAATGAACACCCAGGACTGATCTCCTTTAGGATGGACTGGTTGGATTTCCTTGTAGTCCAAGGGACTCTCAAGAGTCTTCTCCAACACCACAGTTCAAAAGCATCAATTCTTCGGCACTCAGCTTTCTTTATAGTCCAACTCTCACATCCATACACGACTACTGGAAAAACCATAGCCTTGACTAGATGGACTTTTGTTGGCAAAGTAATGTCTCTGCTTTTTAATATGCTCTCTAGGTTGGCCATAACTTTTCTTCTAAGGAGTGTCTTTTAATTTCATAGCTGCAATCACCATCTACAGTGATTTTGGAGCCCCCCAAAATAAAGTGAGCCACTGTTTCCCCATCTATTTTCTATAAAGTGATGGGACCGGATGCCATGATCTTAGTTTTCTGAATGTTGAGCTTTAACCCAACTTTTTCACTTTCCTCTTTCACTTTCATCAAGAGGCTTTTTAGTTCCTTTTCACTTGCTGCCATAAGGGTGGTATCATCTGCATATCTGAGGTTACTGATATTTCTCCTGGCAATCTTGCTTCATCTAGCCCAGCATTTCTTCTGATGTACTCTGCATATAAGTTAAATAAGCAGGGTGACAATATACAGGCTTGACATACTCCTTTCTCAATTTGGAACCAGTCTGTTGTTCCATGTCCGGTTCTAACTGTTGCTTCCTGACCTGCATACAGGTATCTCAAGAGGCAGGTCAGGTGGTCTGGTATTCCCATCTCTTTCAGAATTTTCCACAGTTTATTGTGATCCACACAGACAAAGGCTTTGGCATAATCAAAAAGCAGAAACAGATGTTTTTCTGGAACTCTGTTGCTTTTTCCATGATCCAGTGGATGTTGGCAATTTGATCTCTGGTTCCTCTGCCTTTTCTAAAACCAGCTTGAACATCTGGAAGTTCACGGTTCACCTTTCCAAAGTCTTATATTTAGGTCTAAGATTCATCCTAAGCTAATTTTTTTTTTTACATGATAAAAGGAATGGATCGAAGTTTGTATTTCTGCATATGGTCCAGAATCACCTGTATAAAAGGGTATCTTTTTCAATTAAGTTGCCTCTACACCTGTATTGAGAATCAGTTGTCCATATACGTGCAGGCCTATTTTTGGACCCTATTCTGTTGATCTATTTATATATCTTTATATTAATACCACACTATCTTAATTATTATAGCTTAAAATAAGTCTTGAAAGGGACTCCCCTGGCAGTCCAGTGGTTAAGAGCAGATATGATCCCTGGTTGGGGAATTAAGATCCCACATGCCATGTGGCATACCCCCAAAAAAGACTTGAAGTCACTTAGTGTGAGTATTCCAATTCTGTTCTTCTTATTCAAAACTGTTTTGGTGTTTTTAGGTTTTTGCATTTTCAAGTAAATATTAGTTTCTTTTTAAAAAGTCTGCTGGAATTTTGATAAGGAGTGTGTTGAATTTACAAATCAAGTTGGGAAGAACTGAAATCAATACTGAATTTTCTGATCTACAAACACAGACTTTCCCTTCATATATTTGGAGATGTGGTTTATAGCAATGTTTTGTAGTTTTTCGTGTGCAAGTCTTGCATATCTTTTGTTAGCTTCATCCTTAAGTACAGTTAATTCCTGTTATTCACCAGAGTTATAGTCTATAAAGTTGTTACAAACATGGAATTTGTGAATACCCAGGAGAAATGCAGGATAAGACTCTCGTGAGTCTTGGGTCACAATATTTTTGTCAGTCGATCAACATATAACCTTGTTTTATATGGGTTTCTGTTTAAAGATGCCTGGTTTAATATATACTTCTCACAAATAATTCATTGTCCAACAGGTAGAGTGTCACCTTGTCCAACCTCAAGTGGCAACTCAAATTTCCCACCATATGCTGTGCATGCCTACAAATGGCTGTGAATGTGCCATAAGTATGGGTTTGGGATTACCAATAAATTCTAGTAAGTGAGTGTGCAAATATGGCACCTGCAAATAATGAAGGTTAACTGTATTTTACATTTTTGATGCTATTGTAAGTGGTATTTTTTTTTTTAAAAATTCAACTTCTGAGCTTCTGTAGTATCTTAAAAAAATCTTGCACATCATGGTCTATGCTTTCTTTGCCTTATGTTCTGTATTTTATATGATTGCTTAGAAGGGTTATATTTCTTTCCTGTGTTACTTTTATGTATGCTGCTGCTGCTGCTGCTAAGTCGCTTCAGTCATGTCCGACTCTGTGCGACCCCATAGATGGCAGCCCACCAGGCTCCCCCGTCCCTGGGATTCTCCAGGCAAGAACACTGCAGTGGGTTGCCATTTCCTTCTCCAATGCATGAAAGTGAAGAGTGAAAGTGAAGTCGCTCAGTCATGTCCAACTCTTAGCGACCTCATGGACTGCAGCCTACCAGGCTCCTCCGTCCATGGGAAAGCACTGGAGTGGGGTGCCATTGCCTTCTCCACTTTTATGTATACAACTATATAAATATGGTTGCACTCATTAACTCTCTAATAAGGGCAATGATAAATGAGAATATTTTCATTTCCTCTCTACCATCCTCCCACACACACTTTTAATTGATTTTACAATGTTTACTGCTGTTTGCTTTTGAAAAAACCACTGAATATACTTATATTTTCCTGTTTTAAATGATAGTTTTTATCTCCCAGCTATAAAATCTGAGGATATTAGCATGCATACACTTTCCACCTTTTCTCCTCTGCCTCTCTCATCTTTTATTATTTGTTATTTCTACATTGTAGAATTTATAACATTTACATTCTGTTCTGCAACAAGTCACTTTTACTTTATTCTGGATGGACGTGAATTTGAGTGAACTCCGCGAGTTCGTGATGGACAGGGAGGCCTGGCATGCTGCAATTCATGGGGTTACATAGAGTCGGATATGACTGAGCGACTGAACTGAACTGAGTCCTACAGAGAGTGTTTAATTCAACATTTAGGTGTTAGTCTCTTTGCCTACAATTCTCCACTCACCTCCTACTTGGCTGATATTTGTCTTCTAGTAATTTCTTCAGTGAGGGATTATAAAAGTTCTATATCTTGAGTTCAAGCATGTTTAACAATATTTGTATAAAATAAATCTAGAGTAAGTAAAGAAATCTTGGGTCACTAGATTATGAAGCCCTTGGGCAAAAAACTCTAAGCATCTAGCATAGTGCAATAACCTTTCAGACAACCCCCAGATGAAATGTGTCATTGATAAAAATGGATGAAAGATCTTGTACACAAAAATGTTTTCCTCTGTGCATATTCTATCTTAAGACTTTTACAGTCTGGCTATATTTGGTAAGAATATCATCCAAAGAAATCAGGGATATTATATAATACAAGAATCAAATGGGGACAACAGCACTGGGACATAATGTGATAGTGGAAAGAATGTCAGGTCAGGAGCAAGTCAGTTTGACGGTCAGTCCCAACACCAACTAACGGAGTCCTTCTGCATATTACAAAAACCTTACAAATCTGGTAAAAGAGGAAAAGCAGCAGCACAGAATGCCGCTTTCCATTCTAAGGACACATTCCATGTAGTCATGTACAGACATGAGAGTTGGATCATAAAGAAGGCTGAGTGCTGAAAAACTGATGCTTTTGAATTGTAGTTCTGGAGAAGACTCTTCAGAGTCCCTTGGACAGCAAGGAGATCAAACCAGTCAGTCCTAAAGGAAATCAACCCTAAATATTCATCAGAATGACTGATGCTGAACCTCCAATACTTTGGCCACCTGATGCAAAGAGCTGACATACTGGAAAAGACCCCGATGCTGGGAAAGATTTGAGGGCAAAAGGAGAAGAGGACAACAGAGGATGAGATAGTTGGATGGCATCATCGAGTCAATGAATATGAATTTCAGCAAACTCCAGGAGATAGTGGAGGGGGAGCCTGGAGTGCTGGCAAAGAGTCAGATGACTCAGTGACTAGAAAACAATAATAACAGGGAAAAGTATCATTATCATCCTCTACCCAACCTCAGCTATTATTAAAATTGTTTACATTCCTTCAGAAATTAAGGGCTAAAGGACAAGAATAGGGGGCAAGGGACATCACAGAGGAAACAGTTTGACGTGAAAAATCTGTAGATACTCCATTTATACATAAGAAATCAATGGGAAAGTAAAATGGCTTGGTATTGAATGCATTGGGGAATCAGATCTGATTTGATTATTAAGTCAATAAGATTACTACCATTGATGAAAAGATCTATCCATGCAGCAGATAACACAATGTGTATTCTTTGGGTAATGCTGTGGAAGGAAACTCTGAGAACTGCAGCTAAAAATGAGCAGGGTCAATGCTGTGTTATTACACTTGCTGTCCAGCTAAAGGAAGACAGATGAAGGGACAGATATGCCTAAGGACTTTGCCTGCAGACTGCTGCTTAAAATAAACCAGCTTTTATTCAATGATCTGTGGTGACATAAATGGGAAAGAAATCTAAGAAAGAGTAGATATATGTATAACTGATTCACCTTGCTGTATAGCAGAAATTAACATTGTAAAACAACTACACTCTAATTAAAAAAACTAAACACAGCCCTATCTCTAATACTTTTGGGAAAGAGAGAGAATATAAATATATTCAACAAACAAATGTGTTGCTATCTAGTGGATGAAGCCTATGCTGAGTGGGAAACCCTACAGACTGTTGTTGTTTAGTCACTAAGTTGTACCTGACTCTTTGTGACTCCATGGACTGAAGCCTGCCAGACTCCTCTGTCCATGGGATTTCCCAGGCAAGAATATGGGAGTGGACTGCCATTTCCTTCTCCAGGGGATCTTCCCGACAGAGATCAAACCCAAGTCTCCTGCTAGGCAGACAGATTCTGAGCCAAGAGAGTCTACCACTGAGCCACCTGGGAAACCCAACCCTACAGATGCTACCTATCAAAGCAACTTTTCAAGAATAACCTATGTGACCAGAGCAAGTCTCATTTATGGTACTAGGAAAGTCAACACCCTTCAGCCATATATTTACATGTTAAATTTAATTAGGTTAGCAATCAACATGCATAAAATTCTCTGCTTGAGTACAACTCTAAAAAAAGAAATTCAAAATAGATTTGTAAAATAAGAAACATCTGCACCTTAGTAACCAACCTAGTAATGATTTCTGCATATACAGTGCTTTTTCCAGGTAGAGCATTCTCGTGCATATTATTTTACTTGATCATCTGGCACACACAACCACTATAATGTAAACATAACTATCCCCATTTTGTGAATTAAGAAAACTGACTTGGGGAGAATAAGTTATTTCCTTAGTGAATGAGTGAGCCTACACTGTACTGCAAACGCCCTTCATTATACTTCATTGCTTTACAGAAAAACAATTTCCAACTTTGGGGGAGGGTATTTATATCAACTTTCATAATCATATATGATTTATAAGATCATAGTCTGGCAAATCACTTCGAAAGCAATGCAGTTCAGTGACCTATCAAATCTTCTTTCCATTATTAGGAATGAAGAACCATAAGTGACAATGAGGTGTGAACCAGAAAAAAAAGGCATCATGCAAATAAAATGTTAAGAATGAGTTACAAAGACGAGATGATCAAAACCAGGGCAGAGAGATTAAGAAGCAGAAATCAGGGAGGACAATGCATATAAATCATTTGTGCAATCACAGTGTTATAGGTTAAAATTACTAACACAAGTTGAAAGAAAGGCATATTGTTCAGAAGTTTCTAGAATCTCTTTGACAGCATACCACTCTTATCAATACCATCTAGTCCAAGTAAGTGTTGAAGTTGAATAGCCTGGAAAGCTTTGTGGTGTATAGAAATCTATTTCCCTGTAGTCAGAACATTCAGGTAAAAAACAAACAAAAAATCTCTAATCCCTATACAAGAGACCCTCAAATATGTAGACAGGCAATTTGCACCTCACCTTCAGTATTCCTTCACCTGGTGAAACATCTTTCATTACTTCTCTTTTTCCTTCAGAACACATGACTTCAAATCCCTTTCCTCTCCTGGCTATCCTAATTTGAACACAGACCTGTCTCTTTACATTCATTTTGAAATATCCATAACAGAACATAAGAATCTACATATGGGCTGATGAGAACAAGCAGGCAAGCCTGCATGTATAGCTTCAGCATAAGACTGTGTTGGCTTCTTGAGGTACTCATCATACTATTTACTCACACAGGAGTATCATCAAACCCTCAAATTTCGTTTATGAAAATCTGTTTCACATACTTTAAAAAATCAGCTCTGAGTATAATTTACATTTTAAAAAGTTTACCAATTTTAAGTGCACAATTTGATGCGTTTTGACAAATAAATATAGTCATGTAACCATCTATTCAATCAAGACACAGAACAGTTTCAGCACGCCAAATAGTTCCCTCATTACTCTCTGCAGCCAATTCTCTTCCCCCCGCCCCAATAAGCGCTGATCTGCTTTCTGTCATGATAGTTACGTCTTTTCTAAAGTACCATATAAATGAAAACAATGTGTTTTCACTTAATCTGTAGTCCTTTGTATCTGGCTTAATTCCTTGCCACTAGTGCTACCTGGGAAGCCCAAACCTCTGGGCTGGGCTGGGATCTGAACCCAGGACCTGTTGCACCCAAAGTGGGAATCATACCCCTAGACCAACAGCCCACTTCTTTAAATTACCAAAGCCTTTTTGATATTTATCTTCATTGTGTGTACAAGTAGCCTGTTCATTTTTATTAGTGATATTCCACAGTATGGGTAGACAATGATTTGCTTATCCATTCATCAGTTAGTGGGTATTCACGTTATTTAAATTTTTGGCTATCAAAACAAGGCTGTGGATATTGTTTTCATTTCTCCTGGGTAAATACCTAGGAAAGGACTGCTGGATCAGAAGATGAGCAGGGGAAAAATACTCTTTTCTGCTATTTTTCTAATTCATTCTCACAACATGCCCGATACCAAAAGTGTGAATTTTCTACACCATGCAATTTTGGCACTAACTGTCTGGAGTTAGCACGGACACCAGAGGTTAAGGGCTCAGTTCCTTAAGAATGCTCCCCACTTTAGATATTACAAATAGTAAGCCTCCAGGTTCCTCACAAGTTCAGTTCAATTTGGCTATAAATTGAGGTTTGCATGACCTCTATCTTGGATTTGATAATTTGTTGGAGTGGCTCATGGAACCCATGAAGAATTTACTCACTACTGCTGATTTATTACAAAGGATGTTTTAAAGGATACAAATGAACAGCCAGATGAAAATACACAGGGAGAGGTCTGGATGGGTTACCCTCCCAGGAGGTTCTGTCCCCGTGGAGCTAGGGTGTGCCATCCTCCCAATACAGAGGTGTGTTCACCAACCCAGAAACTCTCCAAACCTCACATTTTTTATGAAGGCTTCATTAGGTAGGTGTGATTGATTATTAACCCAGTTTCCAGCTCCTCTCACTTCTCTGGAGAATGGGGATTTGGGGTTGAAAGTTCCAAATTTCTAATCATGGCTTGGTCACTCTGGTGACCATGCTCCATCCAGGAGCCCACCAAGAGTTGCCTTTGCTTTGCTAGAACAAAAGATACTCTTATCACCCAGGACTTTCCAAGGGATTTACAATACAAACTCTGCAGCAAACACTATTGCTCAGGAGCACTATACCAACAAATGAGGTCAAGATAAAATAATCAGCAGGAACTGGGGGGCAGAGAATGACATGTATTTCTTATTTTACATATGGCAAGTTTGCATTTTAATTTTTTTCCACAAAAAAAGCAATCTGAAATTTTGACTGAAATTGTGTTGAATCTATAGATCAATTTTTTGGGGGAAAATTGACACGTCAATAATACCTTCCAATTCATGAATATGGCAGGAGACATAAGGAAATACATTGATTTTTGAATAACAAACCAACCCTGAACTCCTGGGATCAACAATTCAGAAATCTTACAATTCCTCTCTCCTGCCCTTGATGTCACTGTCATATATTTGACTTCTCCATATATTATAAGCCCTGTTATTGTTGTTTTTTAGTTACTAAGTTGTGTCTGACTCTTTTGCAACCTCAGGGACTGTAGTACGACAGGCTCCTCTGTTCATGGGACTTCCGAGGCAAGAATAAAAGTGTTTGGGGAGGAAAGTGAAAGTTGCTCAGTCGTGTCTGACTTTGCGACCCCATGGACTATACAGTCCATGGAATTCTCCAGGTCAGGATATTGGAGTGCATAACCTTTCCCTTCTCCAGGGGATCTTCCCAACCCAGGGATCGAACCCAGGTCTTCTGCATTGCTGGTGGATTCTTTACCAGCTGAGCCACAAGGAGTAGATTGCCATTTCCTTCTGCAGGGGATCTTCCTGACCCAGGGATTAAACCCATATCTTCTGCACTGGCAGATGAATTCTTTATCACTGAGCCCACCAGGGAAGCCTTATAAACCCTAGGTATTATTATTAATTTTGCTTTAACCTGCTAATTATTTTCTGAAGAGATTATAAAAATGTCTTTTATATTTACCCTTATTTTTACTGTGTTCAGAGTACTCTGTGTAAATCCAAATTTCCCTCTGGTAACTTTACTGTGGCCTAAAAATCTAACATTTATTGTTGTGCTATTGATAGCTATTTTAGTTCTGTTTGTTTGAAATAGGTCTTTCTTTTCATTTTTGAAAGATATTTGTGCTAGGTATAGAATTCTAGGTTGAGAGTCTCCTTTCTTTCCCTCCTCCTTTTTCCTTTCCAGTACTTTGAAGACGCCAACCCACTGTCTTTTGGTTTTGCAACATTTCTGGTAAATTTTTTTGTTTACTTTTTCCATTCTTATTTTTGTTCCCCTGAACATATTGCCTCTTCTTTCTCTGGGTGCCTTCAAGATTTTATTATATCAGTTCAGTTCAGTTCAGTTGCTTGGTCGTGTCCAACTCTTTGCGACCCCATGAATTGCAGCACGCCAGGCCTCTCTGTCCATCACCAACTCCCAGAGTTCACTCAAACTCACGTCCATTGTGTCCGTGATGCTATCCAGCCATCTCATCCTCTGTCATCCCCTTTTCCTCCTGCCCCCAATCTCTCCCAGTATCAGAGTCTTTTCCAATGAGTCAACTCTTCGCATGAGGTGGCCAAAGTACTAGAGCTTCAGCTTTAGCATCAGTCCCTCCAATGAACAACCAGGACTGATCTCCTTTAGGATGGACTGGTTGGATCTCCTTGCAGTCCAAGGAACCCTCAAGAGTCTTCTCCAACACCACAGTTCAATAGCATCAGTTCTCCGGCGCTCAGCTTTCTTCACAGCCCAACTCTCACATCCATACATGACCACTGGAAAAACCATGGCCTTTATTATATCAGTCTTTAGCAATTTGACTGTGGTAAGTCTTACTGTAGTATTCCTTATGTTTCTTCTCTTTGGGCTTCACTGAGCATTTTGGATCTTGAGTTTTTCATTTTCATTAAATTTGGGGGAAAAAATGACCATTTAAAAAATTTATTGCAGTGATTTATGACATTATGTTAGTTTCAAATATACAGCACAGTGAATATATGTACATATATCCACTCTTTTTCAGATTCTTTTCCCATATATGCTATTACAGAGCAGAGTTATGGAGCAGAGTTCCCTATGCTATACAGTAGCTCCTTAATCTATTTTTATATGTAGTAGTGTGTCTGATCATTCTTTTCTTCCTTTCTCTACTCTCGTATTTCTAAAATACCGATTAAGCATATTTAAGTCCACTTGATATTTTTCTACATTTTAACTGTGGCTCTCTTCATTGTTTTTTCAGCTGTTTTCTTTATACTGAATATTTTATATTGCTATGTTTTCCAGCTCAGTGACCTTTTCTTCAGTTTCTAAAATGCTATTAACCTCAACCAGTGTGTATTTCACTTTAAATACTTCATTTTTTACTTTTTAAGTTTCAGTTGGGTCCTTTTTTGTACTTCCATTTCTCTTCTCAACATGTCTTTGTTTTCCTCTACACTCTTGATCACAGGGAATAGAACTATTACAGTTGTTTTACCATTGTTATCTGTTAATTCTATCTATCATTTCTGGATTTGTTTCTATTGGTTGCTTCTCACCACTCTTGTCTCAGTAAAGGTCATACTTTTGCTACTTTTCTGCCTTTCTGATCATTTTGGATTGGATGCCAAACACTGTTATTTTCATGTTCTGGGGTACTGAATTTTGTTAAAAGGTGTTGAACTTGTTCTGGCAAGCAGTTATGCTAACTTTGGGTCACTTTTCTCTCCCAGGGCTTGCTTGTAAGCTTTGTTAGGGCAAGTTCAGGGGACGACTTTGACCTAGGGATCCTTTAGCCTCATTATCTCCTACTCTTCTATAGATTCTATCCTATTTCCCCTGTATTATGAAATTTTTCTACTCTGCAAGTGGGAACATGAACTAATCTCCAGTCCTTTGTGAGCTACAGAAGTGGTTTAACCCACTGATTTCCAGTGGCTCTTTTCCCACCCTGTGGACTTTTACCCCACAGGTGAGCAAAGCAGTGCTTCCCCAGGGGCTCATGGGCATCATACTCTGCAGCTATCAGGAGCTCTTCCTCCCTATGAAGCCCCCATCTCTGGATTCTCTTTCCCCAAATCTAGCTGCCTCACCTGTAATACCTGGTTCTTCAACTCAGTGAGCTCACAGAGCTGTGTGGTTCTTCATCTCTGCGACTGGGCCTGGCAACTGCCTTTGGGCCATCAGGATGGGAGTGGGGGTTATCTCATTCATTTCCCTTCTTTTGGAAATCACAGCACTGAGCTGCCTATGGTCCAATGTTTGCAAACAGTTATTTAATATATTCTGCCCAATGTTTCACTGTGTACAACAAGGGGAGAGAGAAAGTTTCTGTAGGAGATAATTCTTGATGGGTAGAAACAAAACTCTGTTTTGTATACAGTTAGAAATCTGGGGTCCAGGGGTAAAATCTGGTACACCTGAAGTGATGACACTTTTAAACTTAAGCAATTCATTTTCTTGAATTATAATATTCCTAGTAACATTAAATATGAGTTGTACTCCAATTCAGTTCCTGAAAATCTTATTTATTTTTTCTTGAACACTCAATAGTCGATATTTATTTTATTTGTATACTGTCTTCCTCCTAGCTCATATCACAAAGTAATTTCTAAAAGGTAAGAACTTTTTCTATGCTGTTCATTGATTTATCTCTAGTACCTACAGTACACAAATAACTTATACGTACACATCATCTTATAAAGTAGCTGTGAATTGTTTGTATTCCCAGGACACAAAGAATATAACTACTTTATAAGACAATGTATACATCTATTCATTAATATGGTAGGTATCTCTCCTATAAAAGAACACATGCATATTTGTTATATAGTTAATTTTGGTTAAATCATATCCTATTTGCCCTTGATGTTAACCAGATAATATTAAAATAAGGCTCTACATATATCCCGGAGAAGGCACTGGCACCCCACTCCAGTACTCTTGCCTGGAAAATCCCATGGACGGAGGAGCCTAGTAGGCTGCAGTCCATGGGGTTGCTAGGAGTCAGACACGACTGAGCCACTTCACTTTCACTTTTCACTTTCATGCACTGAAGAAGGAAATGGCAACCCACTCCAGTGTTCTTGCTTGGAGAATCCTAGGGATGGGGAAGCCTAGTGGGCTGCCATCTCTGGGATCGCACAGAGTCGGACACGACTGAAGCAACTTAGCAGCAGCAGCTATGTATATCCAAGCAATTATTAAAAAAGAAATACTCAAATTCATATTCTGAAAGAAAGAACAACACTATATATCTTAATGCTTGTCAAAGTAAACTATTTAAGAACACAGAGCATCTTATAGAAATATTCAGGCACCTGGCACCTTCTAGCAGTATGCACTATTATGAACATACAGATGAAAGCTACATATACTTGAAACCTGTACTTTAAAAGGCATGTTCTGAAAGAGATGGGAATACCAGACCACCTGACCTGCCTCTTGAGAAATCTGTATGCAGGTCAGGAAGCAACAGTTAGAACTGGACATGGAACAACAGACTGGTTCCAAACAGGAAAAGGAGTATGTCAAGCCTGTATATTGTCACCCTGCTTATTTAACTTCTATGCAGAGTACATCATGAGAAACGCTGGACTGGAAGAAACACAAGCTGGAATCAAGATTGCCAGGAGAAATATCAATAACCTCAGATATGCAGATGACACCACCCTTATAGCAGAAAGTGAAGAGGAGCTAAAAAGCCTCTTGATGAAAGTGAAAGAGGAGAGCGAAAAAGTTGGCTTAAAGCTCAACATTCAGAAAACGAAGATCATGGCATCTGTTTCCATCACTTCATGGCAAATAGATGGGGAAACAACGGAAACAGGGATAGACTTTAGTTTGGGGGGCTTTAAAATCACTGCAGATGGTGACTGCAGCCCTGAAATTAAAAGACTCTTACTCCTTGAAAGAAAAGCTATAACCAACCCAGACAGCATATTAAAAAGCAGAGACACTCTTTTGCCAGCAAAGGTCTGTCTAGTCAAAGCTATGGTTTTTCCAATAGTCAGGTATGGATGTGAGAGTTGGACTATAAAGAAAGCTGAGTGCCGAAGAACTGATGCTTTTGAACTGTGGTGTTGGAGAAGACTCTTGAGAGTTCCTTTGACAGCAAGGAGATCCAACCAGTCCATCCTGAAGGAAATCAGTCCTAACTATTCACTGGAAGGACTGATGCTGAAGCTGAAACTCTAATACTGTGGCCACCTGATGTGAAGAACTGACTTGTTGGAAAAGACCCTGATGCTGGGAAAGATTGAAGGCAGGAGGAGAAGGTGATGACAGAGGATGAGATGGTTGGATGGCATCACCAACTCAATGGACATGAGTTTCAGTAAACTCTGGGAACTGGTGATGGACAGGGAGGCTTGATGTGCTGTAGTCCATCTGGTCGCAAAGAGTAGGACACAACTGAGTGACTGAACTCAGCTCACTCACACAGGACAGTCCAGTGCACAGTAGCTGAGAACAAGTCACACAACCTCCCTGTGTTGCAGCTCCTAGGGATAACAACAGCCACCTTAGAGAACTCCTGCAAGGCTGAAACAGTACCCAGTGAAAATACTGCTACTTGACCTTAACTCACTACCAAATTACAATGCTCTCAACTGTAAAGCATCAATAACTATCCTACTTACCAGGATAATGCAAAGTAAGAAAATAAACTTGATTTTTTTATTTCAAAGCTCTGTACAAAGATTATGCCACTATCTTGCTAGGAGGGTAATTCCAAGTGTGATAGAAAGAGGCACAGAAAGGTTAAGAAGTACACGCGTCAACTTCTGCCTAAGAAGCGGGCCTGTCAGTGACTTCACAGGGCTAGCACACTACCTCCCTCTCCCCCCGTGGGGATTGTGGGTAGCTGAGTGTGGGCCACTGAAGGTTCCCAACTGAACCCTTTTCTGGGGAAGGTCCCCCTTTGAGCACTAGTTCAGAAATGCCTGGAAGAGGATGCTCTTTCTCCAAGAGCAGCCTGCAGCCTGTGACTAACAAAAAAGTTGGTGGACCTATCCTTCAGGGCTCTCCAGGGACCAGGCTGAGGCTAGACCTTGGATAACAGCACCTTTTCTCAAGTTCTTCTCTGGCTCTCCTGCTCCCCTCGCTTCCTTATATTTTCTTCTGACAGCAATTCCTCGAAAAACCATTATCCAGGCTTTGCATTTAAAGAACCTAAGCTAGAGACCACTAATAACTTCCAGGATTGACTTGTCTGGCAATATGTTAGCAATGTTACCAGGATGGCCCAGGCTTTCCTTAAGGCCCACAGCACAACGGACAGTACTCCCCAAGTCCAGCCAAGGCTGGTGGCTACTGGAAACAAGTCAGAAGCCGAGGTCTGGGCAGAGCACGTGGTACTACAGCTGGGGTGGGATAAACCCTACTTAGAGCATCCTCGGAAAGGAAGACAGGCTGCTCCAAGTCCTGCAAGTTAAGGGGCCTTCTGTCCCCTGGAGAACATGAGACCTGCCCCACGCCCCTGTGTAAAACATCCCTTTAACCTAGTCTGTTCACAGGAGTCAAACAAATCTCCCGGAAATGCTTCACCCACCCCAAAAGCATCTGAATGACATCAAGGTTCACATATCTACATGGGGACCACAGCGGGCACTCAGCGACCTGTGACTGAATGAGTCACTTGCACACACGCTAATGGACAGAGCAGTGGGGACCCCTTTTTCCAGTCTCAACCCTCTGAATTCCCACAGAACTGAACACAGGCCATGTGCATGCCACAAATGCCCCTGTGTGGTTTTGGGCGTGTGTCTACAGATTGCCTCCTCAAGGGAACAGGGGCCCCTTACTTCCTTCCAAGACAACCCTGGAGCCCTGATTATATGTCTAGCACCAAAATTAGTGCTGAGGTTATAAAAACTGAGTTAGACACAGTTCTTGTCCCCATGTTAATCACGTAGGACTATGCACCTAATAGATTGCTCTGAAAGAATTTGTTGAATTAAATTCACTGTGGGCTGGAAAGAGCTGGATGAGGATTCTGGGAGGAAGTGGTCTCTGAGTGGGATGCTGAAATGGCAGGATGTAGACAGAACGAGGGAAAAAGGTATGTTGGGGGAGGGGAAGGCGCTCAAAGTGATAGAGACAAGACTTGCAAACAAGAAAAACCAAGCACTGCCATAGACAAATGTATAATAACCTAAGTAAATGATATCAACAACTGGGGACAGTGAACTTGCCAGGGTTGTGGACTTTTCTTTCTCCCCACACCCCCGGGGGGCCTGGGACAGAGTAAATGCTCCCTGTTGTTTGGATTCTAGTAGATGTTGATTTCTTAAGCTTAGACTTCTCATATAGGAATTTCTGGAAAGTCAAAGATGCCCATATCCATCTTCTGAAACCAGGAAACACTTTTGAGCATCAAGTAATCCATCTCTCATGGCCACGTCACAGAACAACCAGAGGGATGAACTGATAAAAGTACTCAAGCCTTCCCGTGAATGGCCCCATAAAGCACGGACACGGAACTCAAGGCAACAGCTGGGAGAGAAAAGCGAGCATTTCATTTTTGAATTGGCAATTAGCCACGCTTAGGAGGTATTTCGGAGAAGGCAATGGCACCCCACTCCAGTCCTCTTGCCTGGAAAATCCCATGGATGGAGGAGCCTGGTAGGCTGCAGTCCATGAGGTCGCTAGGAGTCAGACACGACCGAGCGGCTTGACTTTTCACTTTCTTCACTTTTCCCTTTCATGCACTGGAGAAGGAAATGGCAACCCACTCCAGTGTTCCTGCCTGGAGAATCCCAGGGACGGGGGAGCCTGGTGGGCTGCCGTCTAAGGGGTCGCAAAGAGTCGGACACGACTGAAATGACTTAACAGTAGCAGTAGCAGGAGGCATTTGCTTAGAGGAAGGCTCTCTTACAGAGGGGTCGGGTGATCACAGACCAGTAGGCAGTGACCAGCCCTCCTGTGGGCACCTAACCAACTGTTGTCAGTTTCAAACAACTAAGCCTCGGAATAGTAGGTGGCAGCAACAGCTCTCTCGGGTCTCCACTCTGTTCCTAATCGTCTCATCCTTTCAGCCAGCTTCCACTGTGATGGACGCAGGTCCAAATTCCTGAGCCAGGCATTCAGGATGGTCCAGGGTTTGACCTTGCATCACCCTTTTGGGCCAACCTCCTGGTATGTGCCATTCACCGGCTTTCCCTCTATTTTCCAGACCCTTCTGCTTCTTCCACACCTCCTCACCTTGGCTGCTCGGCCTGGACTCCCGTTTGCACAAATCACCCGTTAACAGAATAAGCCCTGGTTAAAGGCCGTCTCTTGTGTGAAGCTTTCCAAGTCTCTCTTGATGATCAGAATGAACTGCTCCTTCTGCTGGGCAGTTATTTTATTTCTCTGTGCTTCACTTCCTTCGACTAAAGAAAATGGGAAGAATGATCTGTAGTCTGTCACTTCAGAGCTTTTGAAAGGTTCAAATGAGGTTCTGTATGTGGTTCTAACCTCCAAAATCCTAAAGAGCTGAAGGATGAATAAAAATGTGCATAGAACTTCATGTTCTCATTGTTTACTATGTTCAATGCAGCCTCATTTTTAGTTGGCTCATATGACATGTTTGCTGCATACTAATGGTTAGCGTAGAAGAGACTCAAAATTATTTTTGTACTCTATTTCACATTCATGGAACTGCTTTTAATGGTCTAAATCAACTCAATATTCTGAAAATACATCTTAACCAATTATATTAAATTTGATCTTGCAAAGTTTCCAAATGGAGCATCAACACTGATGTCAGTTCTGTGGCAGCTAGCCTAAGTGAATCAAAATAGCATTCATACTTGCTGTGTGTGTGCAATGAAACTGTGGGCATTTTTAGACGTTTTTCAGACATTTCCCAAATTACAGACATCTGTTGTTTATATTTCAAGTTTCCCCAAATAGAGAGTAAAGTAGCATCCTTCCAGACTGGGTAGCAAAGATGACTCACTAAATGACTACTTTCTTAACAAGATTTCATAAAGGCATCTGATAAGGTCTGTAATGACATTTTTATGCATACAGTGGAGAAATAAGTTAGAAAATATAACTGGGTGAGTGACTATGCTTAGAAGATCAGTTTCAACCTAATAGAAGCCCTCTGGTGGCAACTATAGAATTCTGTCCTAATCTCTGCTGAATTCAATCTTTTTTTTTAATCCAAAATTTTCAGAAGTGGTTGACCACAAAAATGAAAATGAACCAAAACAAAAGTCAGTGAAGCCACTGAAAGTGTCAAAATCTATCCAATAACAAGACATTATAAAAACAGGTCAAATCTAACAAGATAAAATATTCTGAAAAAGACAAATGTAAATTTCTATGTGTAGGTTCAGACAATCAAGTCTCATGAATAAGGATATGTATACCACTGCCCTCTACACTGTTACTTGTAATAGCAAGAAGAAAACATAAATATTCATCAACAAGGGAATAGTTAAATATATTAACTGAATATAGTATACTGTGCAGCTCTAAGAAGAAAAAACTATAGGAAGCCTATGGAAGAATGTCTGAATAAATCTGGGTGTGAAAAAAACAGGTTGAGGATATTATACACAGAGTGTTGGTTCGTATTTCTTTTTTTATAGTTGAGTATTTCCTTGCATATTCACACACACCATACTTTCTTTATCCATTCTTCTATCAATGGACACCAACGCTGTTTCCATGTCTTGGTTATTGGAAATTATGCTGAGTGAACACAGGGGTGTAGATTTCTCTTCAGAAAAGTGATTTCTTTAGCTTTCGATAAATATCCAGAAGCTAGGATTGTTAAGTCATATGTTACTTAAACTTTTAATTTTTTGAGGATCTTCCATACTGTTTCCCACAGGGGCTGCACCCGTTCACATTTCCACCAGCAGTACACAAGGGGTCCTTTCTCTTCAACCTTGCCCACATTTGTTACCTCTTGTTTTTTTGATGACAGTCATTCAAACAGGTGTGAAGTGATACCTCATTGTGGTTTTGACTTGCATTTCCCTGATGATTAGTGATGTTGAGCATCTTTTCATGTACCCACTGGCCAAGTGTACGTCTTTGCAAAAATGTCCATTCAGGTCCTCTGCCTATCTATTAATTGGGGTATTAGTCTTCCTGCTTTTGAGTTGTATGAATTCCTTATATATTTTTGAGATTAACCCCTTCTCTGATACATGGTTTGCAAATATTCTCCCCCATTTTGTAGACTGCCTCTTCATTCTGTTGACTGTTTCTCTTGCCTTGCACAAACTTTTTAGTTTGATATAGTCCCATGCGTTTACTCTTGTTGCTTGTGCTTTTGGTATCATTTTCAAAAATTGTTGCCAAGACAAGGTAAGGAGGTTTTCCCTTATGTCTTCTCCTAAGAGTTTTATGGTTTCAGGTCTTATGTTTAAGTCTTTAATCTATTTTGAGATAAGTTTTATGGGTTATGATTGAGTCTAGTTTTTCTCTTTCATTCCTGCATGTGGCTATCCATTTTTCCCAAACCATTTATCTTTTCTCAGTTAAGTACTCTTGACTTTCTTGTCAAACATTAGTTGACTGTACTATATTATAGTTGACTATGTTATATATGTTTATTTTCATATATAAGAATTTGCTTGTATTTGTGTCTTTGTCTATATAAGAGCAACTAACACTTGAGCTCTTACTATATTCCAGACACTATTCTATATGTCCTTTATATACACTGTCTTGTTCAATCCTTATAATGGAACAGGTACATAGTCATATTTAGGTACTAAAGTTAAGCAGTAGATCAACAATGTAAAAAGGCAATCAGATTTCACACTACCAGCAGAATTCCTGGGGTGGGGAAAAATTCAAACATTTTATATAGCTTAAATGTTTTCAGAAAGGAAGTAGTACTTCTTTAATTCACAAGGCAGCATGTGGCTGAGGCAGTAAGTATGAGAGAGGTTGTGTAATGTAAGTTAATGGTGCAATGAAATAATAAAAAGAAACAGGACATGCATCTCTGTTACTTCCTGGGGGTTACCTTGAGTAACTTATTTAACATCTGGTCTGTTTCTTATCAGTCTGCTGTTGATAATCAAGCCTACTTGCAAAGTTCTATGGGTTAAATAACAGGACCATGCCAAGCCCACATTTCCTGGCATGCAGTTGACCCCCCTCAGTAAACACTGCTTCTTACATAACACAGAAACTATTCTAAACAATGCAGGTGGACCACAACTGTCCTGAAGAACATCCAAATGCAAAGACACAGAAGGGCTAAAACACAGAAGGTAATGGGAAGCAGACAGAAAGAATCCCAAGGACTGGCGCAACCAGCCCTAGAAGTGATGTCTTAGTGGAAGAGTAGTAGTGGACTTTAAATAATTAATGGGCTATACATATCAACAATCTCATATATGCAGATGACACCACCCTAATGGCAGAAAGCAAAGAGGAACTAAAGAGCCTGTTCATGAGCGTGAAAGAGCGTGAAAAAAGCTGGCTTAAAACTCAACATTCAAAAAACTAAATCATGGCATCCAGTCCTATCACTTCATGACAAATAGAAGGGGAAAAAGTGGAAACAGTGACAGACTTTATTTTCTTGGGCTCCTAAACCACTGCAGATGGTTAACTGCAGCTATGAAATTAAAAGATGCTTGCTCTTTGAAAGGAAAAGATCTAGATAGTCAAAGCTATGGTTTTTCTAGTATTCATGTACAGATATGAGAGTTGGACCATAAAGTAGGCTGACCACCAAAGAATTGATGCTTTCAAATTGAGAGTCTCTTGGACCCTAAGGAGATCAAACTGTTCAATCCTAAAGGAAATCAACCCTGAATATTCACTGGAAGGACTGATGATGAAGCTCCAATACTTTGTCCACCTGATGCGAAGAGTCAACTCACTGGAAAAGATCTTGATGCTGGAAAGACTGATCAGAGAAGGGGACAACAGAGGATGAGAGGTTAGATAACATCACTGACTCAAATGACATGAATTTGAGCAAATTCCGAGAGATAACAGAGGACAGGGAAGATGGGAGTGCTGCAGTCCAAGATGGTTGCAAAGAGTCGGACATGACTTAGTGACTGAACCACAAATTTTCCTTGCCTTTTTGATGAAAATCAGCATATGCTAGTAAAGAGTCAAATTCCTGCTGATCAAATTGTCAAGGCCATCATCTAGTTTCTAAAATTGTCAGTATCTTATTTCTGTCATTGATCAGGAAGAGACTGACTAAACTAGAAAAGAAAAAATACTTGTATGATATGCCACCTCATCCAAATGAAGTCATAGAAATGGTGTTTGCTCACAATAGGATTATGAACAAAGACTTTTTTTCATATCTTATCTCATAAAAGATAAGCTAGCAACAGCTAGCAAAATTCAACATAAAAAAGCTGAGATATTGCTGAATGTTTCTTTGTAAAGCCCAGTGGGAAAGACACATTCAATGACAAAACTTTTATCACTCTTTTGGTGGAAGAGGGAAATGAGGGCCAGCATCCACATAGCCACATCTTCCCAGCTGCTTACTCAGCTGGTGCTCTGCCATTACGAATGTTAAGGGACCCCCTGACTGACATCAGAGCTCACAAAATAAGCATCTAAAAAACTCTCTGTCTGAAAAGTCCTGAACCCTTCTCCCTGATATGTGTTATCAGATACATGCTAAGGACTGACTTGTACCCTGCCTATCAGTGATTTCAACAACCTATAAAGTAAAATATTCACCCACACACACAAGATGACTTCCCTGTACCACTCACGTTATGTGACAGGCAACAGTAGCAGTTGATACAGTGATTTCGCCAAAAGCTTGTCCCTCTTTCTCGAGTATATTTGCCATCAGCTTTGAGGTTGATGTTGCAGACTTCTCGGCAAATCTGCCTTGGCTATGACGAATGGAATTCTGAACCATGCCTCTGAGGTATTCTATTCTGGACCCTTAGCGACAACATTCATCAATTTCACCCTGGAAAACATTATTGTATACTTGATCTGGGCAGACACAACTGGCTTACTAGGAAAGGCCACTGTACTTTGCCTGGAAATGACTCAAAAGTGTTGAGGGTTTCATGTCACCATTTGACAAAGTTTCATAACAGAGAAAGCACTGGAGACTGTGGACCAAAAAAATGACCTGTCAAGTAAAATTCAATTTTCAGACAGTCATTGTGCTCCTTTCTGTCCACAATTTTTTTTTTTTTCTGTCACTTGAGTAAAACAATCAGCCTGGCAGATTCACTGGTCTCTGTCCATCAAGACTCGCATTCTATAATTACACTGGGTTTCTGGTCGCTATTGATGTTTATGATGTTATTCTGAGCTGTGGTATTTCATTCCTATTTCTGTCACTCCTTTCATTTTTCAATGAATTGCTTCTAAATTACTGATCCATTTTTGTGAACTGAATAAAGAAGACAACAGTGTAATAGCAGAAAATAAAAAAGTTAACTAAATAAAAAACTATTAATATAAAATAACGTACAACTATATGCTATGTGCCATACATTAGTTGAAAGATTTTACCTATTTAATATATTAACTGATTTACTCTTCACAATCACTTTAGGAAGGAGGCAGTATTATCATCACTGTTTTATAGATGGGGAAACTTAGGTGTGACTTCACTTGCCCAAGGTCACAAAGAACCAGGATGTGGGACCAGGCAGTCCAACTCCAGAGCCTGTATTTTTCCCATAATATGTTCCTTCTCAAATAGGAGAAAAGAAACTCCCAGAGATCAGGGCTTATCAGAATGAGACGAATGCACTGATGCAGTCCTTGTAACCCAAGAGTATTCCTTAGAAAGGGTATGTTAAACAAGCCTGCCCTAAGAAGCTTGCATAGCTCCTCGAGGAATCTCACTGCGATAAAGCCGCCCCACCTACCCCAGAGACAAAATCCGGTCATCAAAGTCATCAGCAAAGGGTTGAAAGATTGCTTTCCATCCTGTCTCAAGTCACACCAGGGTGGAAATTCCACAGACGTTCTTGACAAGTTGGTTCAGTGTGACATGACCTACCAAGGTACTCTCTCTCGGTTTTCAGTTACATGTTAGTTTTGACTTCCTATTTTGCAAGATGAGCCTTTAACTTTCTCAGCCAGATTTCCCTCATTCATCTTGCTAATAAAAATTTTTATTAAATATTCACTGTTGTCATGGTTACGACTATCTACCTAATATCCACAGCTGGGTCTATAGTATATGAGTATAAATATTTATAGACTTCATATATATATATATACACACACACACACAATGAGTATATTTCTTTTCTTCCATACTTCTGTCATAGAGCGGTTGCTCAACAAATCCAAGTGGAACGGAAGAACGAGGTTTGTCTGTGCCTGCTGGGCCCGTTTAATCTGGAGGCACAAGCTTTTTCCTGAATCATTTCTTTGTAGTTTTCTCCCCACTACTGTTTTTTGGAACTCACATTAGTTAGGGGTTGGACTCCTGAGTTGACTGATTCCCAAGGGTTTTTTTCTTTTCCTCCTCACTGTTCTACCTTCACCTTGATCTTCCTATCATTGAAAGCTGCTTTAGCCTCTGGTTACCAAATACTTAGTTATTAGTTCTTTCCTTCTTATAGGCCCAGCTCTGAGTAATCAAGAGTCTCATTTGTTTTGCTGAAGAGGACAGAATTTTGAAACTTGGCAGCTGGTAGGTCTTTTTCTCTAGGTCTGGTGGGTTTCCTCGGAGAAGAATCCTCAGATTCCCTGGCTGATGTTACTGGTCTCACTTCCACTGTTTTAGGAACCAAGAGAAGGAAGACAACAGAAGGTCTTACTATTCAGCATGTGGGCATTCACTTGATCCCCACTTTTCAATGAGGTACCATTTTCCTGCTCTTAGCAAACACTTCCAAAAAGACCAGGGGCCTTTCCTCTAGCCAGACACATTCCTCCCCATAATGATTAGGGGCCACGATCACTACCCAAGTGGACCCTGAGACAGGCTGTGGTCACCATCACATCCTGACATACTTTTGTGACTTTGAGTGGCTGAGGGCAAAGGATGGACTTAGTCCCTCTTCTCCAAAGAGGCCTCTAGACTCTCTACAAGCAATCATTCTCCAGCAACCCTTTAACTCCAAATATCAGTATTTCCTCCCTAAAAAAAAAGGTTGACTACTCAGCTTCACCAGACACTCTGAGATACCCCTGACTGTACACATCCCACAACCCAAATCTTGTGCCCAGAAATGGCTCACTGTGCTGTGGGATGGAAGACTTCCTACCACCCTGTCCTTGTGCTCTGCTCTCTCCTGGAATAAAGAGATTTTTTCCTGCTGGTACAGAATAGGCACATGTTTTACATTACTTAAAAAAATTTTTTTTAACTATAAATACTTGGTTTTAAGAAAAATAACTACAGGGACTTCAGTAGTTTTCTTGCAGTCCAGTGGTTAGGACTCCACACTTTCACTGTCAGGGACTCAGGTTTGATCCCTGGTTGGGGAATGAAGATCCCACAAGCTGCATGGCATGACCAAAAAATAAAGAGAGCTTAAAATAGAGAAAAGAACTACAAAACCATCTAGCAAGTAGGATATGTTATAATCTAGAGAAGAATTTCATAGGACAGATGCATAGTATAAACGACGCTACTATACATATACATATTCAGAGAGATCATCCATAGGAAGCCCAACCACAAAGGTCAATAATGAAAATTTGCCCGGCATGCCCCAATCTGTAGCTTCTCCCTTTCTCCTTGACTGCCTTCTTAAGTTGGCATTCAAACACATGCTTAGGACTCGCCTGTCTTAAAAACTTTATCTCGACCCTCATCACCATCTGCTTATCACTCTATATTAACATCTTAAAGGTCAACCATAAAGAGTAATCTTCTTGCGTTCTAAGACTTCATTAACCCCTCACTCATCAGTTCTCTAAAATGTGGCACCCACTCCCATAATGCCAATGAAACTCTTCTTGCCAATACCAGTAACAACCTTGTCCACATTTTCAGCACCATCCTTGTCTCCAATCTCCCCCTTACCCTAACATATCTGGAAAATTACTGAGCTGGTCAATTTCACCTCCTTTATGTTTCTGTGACCCATCCACTTCTCTCCATTATTTCACCACTGGATTACTCTTAACAGATCTCCCCAGGTCGAGTCTTGCCCTCTGCACAGCACTTAGAATGACATTCCTAAAATGCAAACCTCATCACATCAAATCCCTGCCTAAACTACTTTTGTGGCATCTCACTGTCCTTGAAATAATTTTCCAAATCATTATCCTAGCTTATATAAAGCCTTCACGATCTGGTCCAAAGGTAAGGATAAGAAATTGGTCATTCAGCGGGGTCAGGAGACTTGCTGCCACTGCCAGTTCCCCAGCCCTGGGACTAGAGTCTGAAACTAGGTCTTCATCTCTAAACCACACCTTGTTCTGCTCCTGGTGGATTAGTTCTTACATTGTCTATTCCACATGATCCATCCTCCTTGTCATTTCTATTAAGAAATGGGACCAAGAGTTGATGAAAGATAAAGAAACATGGAGTTGGGGACTTGCTCAATGTCACCCATCTCCTCAGGGGCCCAGCATGACTCAGCCTGAGCTCTGTGCTCCATCTGCTCTCCTATGCTGCTGCTGCTGCTAAGTCGCTTCAGTCGTGTCCGACTCTGTGCAACCCCATAGACGGCAGCCCACCAGGCTCCCCCATCCCTGGGATTCTCCAGGCAAGAACACTGGAGTGGGCTGCCATTTCCTTCTCCAATGCATAAAAGTGAAAAGTGAAAGTGAAGTTGCTCAGTTGTGTCCGACTTAGCGACTCCATGGACTGCAGCCTACCAGGCTCCTCCGTCCATGCTCTCCTATTGGGCTTCCCAAATCACAGGTGCTAACCAGGGTAGTTTCTCTCCACAGGTATGTATAGAGTTGGGGGTTACATACAGAGTTGGGGGGGCACAGCAGGGGTGCGGTGGCAGCATCTACAGAGCACTGAACTCAGAAGACCTGGGCTCCAGTCTACAAACTCTGTAGAACTATTTAAGTCTTTCACTTGGCTGAATCTTGGTTTCTTCATTTGTTAAAAGGAGCTGCAATACAGTCACGTGTGCACGGGTGTGTATGTACACACAGGGTAAATGTAATGCTTATTTTTTGCCTTTCAGAGCTCTTGTGGAAATCAAGTGAGAGGAGAAACAGGAAAGGACTCTACAAATATGCTATTAGTATAACAAAGGCAGGTTTAAAAGTAAAAGTCTAGAGCACGCTTAACCAAAGAGGGCATTACTACAGTCCTGTTTGCTCTTTAAAGTCAGTTCTCACCTGTCACGTAGGAGTGAGACCCAAGTCAGGCTTTCTCCTGTAAGGTGAGCAAGAATTCTAAAATATTAGATATTCTAAGATACTCTCTTCTTGAAGACTATTTTCCTATTCTCAATTCCAAAGAAAGAACATATGAATATTGCTTCTTTTCTAGATTATCTAAAACTGATTAAGGCAACTGTTGTGCAATTCTGAAACTACACAGACCAAGGTGAGCAGTAACTATCACTTGTGGTTTAATAATGTTTCCAAGTTTTCATTATTTTAGCCCTTTTATTAAGAGGATTTTCTACTTTAAGATAAAATCCCCAGGTAACTAACACATGATAGGATAAAAAGTCCTCTTCAAAAAATAGGTGATAGGATTTAGAGTTAATTCATGCTTCCAACCAAAATCAACGAAAAAACATTTTTCACCAGTAACAATGAAGCAAGCTTAATTTATTGCTTGAGTTGCTTCAATCACTTGGAAGGAAGCTTTCAGCTACCTTCCTAAATAGTTACCTTTCTAATCTCTCATCTCTAGGCAAGGATTTTCTCTTCCTAGTTCACTGAACAAATCCTTTCCTCACAAAGTTATTTCCTTAAAATAACTTTAACCTAAAAATCCTCCTGGTTAACATCTTTGTCAAACATGTTCACAGGCACTGAAACTGCCATGGCTGGCTTTCAGACACATGCTGCATGTTCCTGTATAATTAGTTTCATGAATCATCTTAATAACTGATTAATTAGACACCAAATTGATTGTCTGAAATTTAGAACGTATCTTGTCAGACAGTTAACCACGGTCAATCTACACAAAACTAACAAGCCTCACAGTCAAAAGTCGGGAAATCACAACAGGAAAAAGATGGATCAAGGTTTTATTTTGAGAAGAGCAAAATAACTGTAAAGATGGATTAAAAATTGGAACATCTTTAACGGCTACCACCCCTGCTGGAACAGTGTTCTAAAAATATTTATGATGAGAACCTAAATTATAACTAATAGATTTTTTGTTATATTATGTACTAGAAGGCCAAAATCAGCAGGAAATCTAATTAATTAATGCAGTCACTATAAAATAGTAATTGATATGAAACGTTGGATAAAATGAAATTTTAAGAACTTTAATCTCTTCCTTTAAATTAAAGATAGTAAATGAAACTCCTCTGTATCTTTTAAGAGTCACTGTAACTGCAAGAGGCATATTAATTCAATAGATTTAGTTATTAATTTTAAGTGAATAACTTCTACAGACAGAATTGACTGGCAACATATCAAGTCAGTGTGCTAGGGTTTTAAACCAACAACTGAGGAATTTTTGTTTCCTAGATTATTTTCCATTCAAGGAAATTATTCTTAAGATAAATAAAATAATATCAGGGTTTATTTAATATGCCCATTCTGAAAGGAATTACCTTTTAAAAGTGCACATTATCCAATCTTTCAGGATAAATAAGATCTGGCTGAAAACAGTTTGCATGAAAAAGATCAGGGTGAGGAGCAGAAGGAAGAGAGAGTGGGGAGGGAAGAACCGATCATCAGCTCAGTGAATCAGAATGAACTGGGTGATAGAGCTATGACAGAAAGCCACAGAGAGTGGCTGGGGAGTCCACACACTATGACATGATCAGGCCATGCTGAGACTACTATCTGATACAGTTCTGAATACGCAATGCCTGAGGAGCTGACAAACTAGATACCAAGTAGAGATATCCACAATCCTGATGTTTGCGGATGGAGATCTCAGATCATGCCACATGCAAAAGGGAGATTTACCTTGTCCTGCTTCAAGGAGCAGAATATTAAGCAACGGGAGAAATAAAGAGAGCCAGAATTTAGTTTTGTGGAATCAGACCTGTCTGAACGGAATGGGATTCTAAACAAGCGGTGAGCAATGAATGAGCAATGAATGTTAAAGTGGAGTCTGGATGCCTGTCTGACAAGATTCTATAAAACGGATGTCAGGTCCTGCAGTGGCAAATTCACTGGTGAAACTGAGAAACGTTCAAAGCAGTATTAAGAAATAACTGAGAACTTTATCAATTTCCAGCGGTTTGTCCAAGTCATTGCTCTGAGTGATTTTCACACTGAAACCTAAAAATACTGGGGAAAGCATTAAAACATGGACAGCTAGATATGACCCGATTGGTTAGGAAGGCACACTGGAAGCCAAAGAGTAAGCGACAGCAGGAGACTCAAGGACCACTGGTTCAATCCCTGAGTCAGAAAGATCGCCTGGAATAGGAAATGACACTCCACTCCAGTGTTCATGCCTGGAGCATTCCACAGGCTGCAAAGATTTGGACTCGACTAAGCAACTGAGCACACACACAAACACAAGGAAGAGACTCGAAGTGGTTTCTATCTCGGGCACAATTGTTGGTCTGGGTGGACTTCCGCTTTTGTTTTCACAGTCTCACAGTGGTGCTAGAGGCAGGGAAAAAAAAAACAAAAACCTCCCAAAAGGAACATCTTTGGGGAAAACCAGAGGACCACACCCTCAGTGTTTGATAGAAGTAAACTGATACTTCAGAACTACAAAGACAATTGCCTGCCTCAAATATTGGTGTTAGGTGAAGAGAGGAGATTCCTGTACCTCCAAGAATTCAGAACCACAAATCAGGCTTTATACAAATTTGTGGCAGAAATAACTTGAGCTCCAAAACACCTCAAGTTGAGAGCTGAGTTTCCAGGGATTCTGAGGGTTGGTGAGGACTCCATTCATTTGAGAGAAGCAAAGGCAATTCCTCTCTTGGGAAATCCACCCTCAACTCTGATGGCAGAAAATTCCCACAGATAGAATCAAAGGATTATGAACTCACAGTGAAAACTCAAAAAACAAAACAAAAAAACTCCAACAACACAGAAACGTAAGACACCATGAGTTAAGAGCTAGCAAAGACAACAGAGAATCGGAATTACAAAAGCTTTAGCTACTGCATTTGTCAAAAACAGAATTGACGCAGAAGATGTGTATAAACATGTACCATATACACGATACTCTAAGCTGGCCAGGATTCTGCATAAGTTAAGTCTCATTCATTATTCAAAAGCATGTTACTATTAGAACTGCTGTAAAAGTTAATACTTACAGCATAATCAAAACCTGAGCATCAAAGTCTCTTCCTGGTAATCATTAGACTAGCTTATTTCTGTACAAAGAGTTATAGCTAGAACAAGGCTGTGTAAGTTCTTGTCTATACATGCCTGTATATACGTGTTTTACCTTTTACCTAAAGACCAGTTTTAGTCTTTATTGAATTTGTTATAACATTGCATCTGTTTTATGGTTTGGTTTTTTTCGGCCACAAGGCATGTAGGCTCTTAGCTCCCTGACCATGGATTGAACCCACACACTCTGCATTGAAAGGCAAGGTCTCAGTCACTGGACCACCAGTGAAGTCCTGGACACGTATTTTAAATCAACAAGTATGCTTATTTTGAAACATCCTAGCATAGGTAGAAGTGGTCAAACATACAAACTGATTCTATCAAACTCACAAAAGAGTTAAGAAAAAATTACAACAAATACAAAACATGTTAGAGTGATACCTGAATTCTGCAGCAGCGGTTGCCACTTGGAAATTCTCATCCTCACGCTAAACTCATTTGCCACTTTTACTGTCAAAGGCAATCGAGGAAAAAGTGGGAAATGGTCACTGGTATGGGTTCCAAGTCAGAGTCTTCAGCTAATGGAATGTGGAACTAAAAACCAAACACTGGGAAATTTCACTACAAGACAGAGAGGTTAACTCAAGTTTAAAGTGGACTCTCCACTACCCAATGCTCTCTCCTTAGCTCTTGACTTTAATGCTAATGTGCGTCTATAGAACGTGTGTCAGGCAAAGTCATCCAAGGACAGCAGCATTCTTGTTCCACCAGTTTCAATGACCCCATAAAAAGATACCTGGTGCTGCTAGAAGTTCAGGACCCTGGCGGTGCCTCATATGGTTCCTTCTCTGGGAAGGTCTGCCACGGTCCAAACACTACTAACCCTCAAAAGTGGATGGTGATGAGTCAGAGGGATGAATAGGTTTATTAGACTGATGCAATACACCTGGGTACAGATGTTAAACTGGAGCTTTGAACCTGTCAAATGTTCAATCGTGTTAAAACAAGGTTATGCAGCTAGAAGCTCCTAATGCAGCCTCTTTCAATATCCCACCAAATATCTAGGAAAATGCAGACAAAGAGGCATGAGGGAGTGGAGTCCCACTGGCACCAAAACAAATGCAAAAGCAAATTCCAAACGTTAAACTACTTCAGAATTTGATTCCTGTAGTTATAAAACTAATTCAAGTGAATTAAAAGCAGTGCGCACATACATGTGTATGCATGCACACACAGACACCTAACCCAGCATCCAGAAACAGGATATGCCTTTGCACCTGAAAGTATGCATAAATGCCTCTCCCTTCAGAGTCTCCTCTGTGGTTTAAAAGCAGGATGGGATGAGCCAACTAGAAAACTGTGCAGGTAGCTCTCTTCTGCAGGGAGATGCTCATGCATTAGAAATGAAAATATTCATCTTCCAACCTTTCATAAAACTGCAATATTTAGATCTGCCGTGACTCTCCATGAACAGGTCCTGCTTCTCTCACTGCATCCTGAGTGGTGAGGCTCAGGCTGCATGACTCTGACATGGCCAGGCCCTGTACACGAGTGACCACGGCAGGGCCGGCAGTCTGAGTCTGGGGCAGTCAGTTCACAGGTTGCCCAGTGGCTCTAGGCCTGGCTCTGAAAAGGCATCGAAGTGACGCACAGACATGCCACCCCTCAGCACAGAGAGAAGATGAGAGCTGGCAAGGTGAACGGGGGTTTCAGAAGACAACAGGGACCACCTCCAGGCTGAAGGCACAAGAGTGGAGAACCTACATAGCAGAGAGATGGAGGGAGAAAGGAGACCAGAGTAGATTCACAAAGACAATAAGCAAGAACAGGAGAGGCCCAGCTGCCCTAAACTCCCCCCAGAACTCTCAGTGGTGACTTTATAGCTCCTTGTCCCCAGTTAACCCCACCTGACCTAGCTCTAGGATGTTTCTTGTGAGCTCCGTTGCTTCAGTCGTGTCCGACTCTTTGTGACCCTGTGGACTGTAGCCTGCCAGGCTCCTCTGTCCCTGGGATTCTCCAGGCAAGGATACTGTAGTGGGTTGCCCTGCCCTTCTCCAGGGGATCTTCCTGACCCGGGGATCAAATCCACATCACTGAGCCACCTGGGAAGCCCTGGGATGTTTCTTCTGGCATCAAAAAAAGTCCCAACCACAACACAGCAACCATCCCTGGAATCTTGACCTGTTTTTGGCCACCACAAAGGCTAAGATCATCGTCAACGGATGTACTGATGCTGTACAGAGGATTCTGTACAAGAAAGGAGAGAGAAAGGTCAGAACAAACATTTAAGAACTTTCTTTCATTCAGTGAACACAGGAAATGATCCATGGCTGGGAAACAAAAGCAAACAGCCACATTATCTCTCAGCTCATATAGGATGGTTTATTTTGGGAAAAGTCCCCTTAGAACAGAATATGACGGTGTAACAAATCCTAAAGCAGTAAGGTCCTATCAAAGTTACCAAAGCACTGCCGAGGAGACTGGACCACGTACGCTGAGCAATCACAGTAAGATTTCGGTCTCCCTCTAAGAAAAATGTGTGTTTTTAAAGATTTCAGTAAAAAGTATCCGAATGTGGAGAGAGATGTTCTGACACTGTATTTGTCAAGGTTACTATTTTTTCCTAACGTTGTGGTCTTATTAACTACTTCTGGAGTAGTTAACAACTCATTTGCTACAGCATCAACTTTCTGTCGAGAGGTGATATGAAAGCAATAACTCCTGAGTCCCTCTGACACGTCTTCATCATGTTTTGAGCCCTTCCTTACTTTTTCACGCAACATAACGTTGGGGCTCACCTTGTACCTGCCCTCCTCAGGCCCTGGACTTGGACCATTTCCCCAAGTCCTGGTTCCTTTCAGAGAAGAATGGTATTTAGCAACTAAGATCTATATCCTAGGGGTGCTCATTACCACTGGAATGCTGCTTCCCTCGGGCTGCCAGTGAACATACCTGGGGACTGCACTAGGAAGAGACACATTTCCTCTGCGTTTCTGTACGTCCAAGTTTATAGAAATCCATCCAATTTCAACCTGGCACCACAGCATTCATTCTAGTTTTCTCCCTTCCCGTAATTGTAATTCCCTTCTCAGAAGTAAGAAATCTGGCTTCCATTTCCTTTGATGTACTTAACGTATTTGGTCCAACTTCTTACACGTATTTCATCTCACTGCTGACACTGATCCCGGTGGGGAACACTCATTCTATTTGGGCATCAAACAGGTTAATACTGTCATACGCCACACCACCCAGGTCCCATCTCACCCCTCAGGATCGAACACCCCACCCAGGCTGCCCTCCTCACCCCAAACTAGGTCGCAGCCGTGCCCCTCCCCCCACGGGGCTGCCTTCCTCAGGTTCTGACAGCAGTGCTGGGCTGCCCTTCGAAGATGAAAGCTCTTCATCCCAGCTGTATCATCATGGTCCACACCCACTTCCTTCCCACACAAACCGCTACCTTGCCTGGTCCCACCTAGTGGCTTCTGGGCTGAACGGCTGAGGAAGTAGAAGGAGAATTTGGTAATGATTTTAATACAGAAGAAGAAAGGTAGAAGAAAAATGCCAGACTGGTACATCTCTGAAATCTCTGCAAGACAAATTAAAAAAAATAAAATATAACTAATGGCAAGTGGTACATTTTCATTTTATAGAACAGTCACAGTCCTGAAAATTTCCACAGGCATTTAAGTTTTTGTACAGAAAATTCATTTTAGAGTCCTGGGGGCCTTCTACTTAAAATAACACTATGGCAAGTTATTTCATAATAACTAATAGCAAAAAGTTGTTTTGTAGTGTGAATAATCCCTCCTAAAGTGTCTGTTCTGCAAAAGTTGATTTTCACGAAACATGGTCATTTAAGTGCTGGTTAAAGACATAAAGTTCACTAAATACTAGTCAATGTACCCTAGAATTTTACAACTTATGCCTAAGCAAACAAAACAGAACACCATTCCATTGTAACATAGAATCCCCAAAGCATGATTTTTTTCTCCAATAAAATGAATGAAAAGGTCCATTCAGGAAGTTTTAATAGCTCACAAATAACTGTCACCTTAACCCAAGTGTCAATACATCTATGTCTGGAAGGGGGAGTAAGCCAGGAATTCAAGTAATTTGGGTACAAGCCTGTGAAATCAACAGAATTGTAGGGATATTTAATTATCTGTATATTTATTTAGAAATTTGGTCTGAAATCCATCCAGTGTTAGTCACTTCAGTTATGTCTGCCTCTTTGCGACCTCTTTGTAGCCTGCCAGGCTCCTCTGTCCATGAATTCTCCAGGCAAGAATACTGAAGTGGGTTGCCATTCCCTTCTCCAGGGGGTCTTCCCAACCCAGGGATTGAACTTGGGTCTCCAGCATTGCAGGCAGATTCTTTACCATCTGAGCCACCAGGAAAGCCCCGAAATCCATCTAAGTGGCTTAGGGAAAGAAGCACAATGAGGAATTAACAGGGCGCCTCTTTACCCCTGATAACTGGAATCCAGAGAGTCTTGTGGACAGAGGGGACCCATCACACAGACGGAGAGCAGCAATCCTGGGCTGCATTTCCACGTGACATGTGGATCCTAAACACCGGAATGGGGATCAGGAGAGTAAGGAGTGCCCCCTCCTCACCCTGGGGCAGTGGGCAACCATGGAAGGGCTGTTGTGAGGAAGCAGTTTTGGGGGCTGCCCCGAGTCAGAAGGCTTCTCTGGCCAGGCTTCCCCCCGTGCTCCTCCGCTAGCTTCTGCTCCTCTAGGACAAGAAAAATAGAGTGGAGAAGACCCACAGCAGACTAGGGCTCTCCTGCAGAGGGAATACTGCTGGCTGGGCCCACGGCCCGTCTTCCACGAGCAGCTCCCCCGCACGTCCGCAGGAGCACAGCCCAGGACACGATGCCTTACACAGCAGCACAGGCCCCCACCTGAAAGCACGTCCAGTCCAGGTCAACAGTGGCACCCTCCCCATCACCCATGGAATTCCAGGAAGGGCTCAGCACAAGAGGCCTCCTGTGGGGCTTCTTTCTAATCTCCACTTGCTCCTCTAGCTCGTAAGAGCCTTGGGTCACTGTCACTTTTTTTCTTTTACCTTCCTTTCTCACTCAGTGCCCAGTTGGAATTCTCAGATACCTGGATTTCTGGAGAAACCAGCCCCTCTGCCTTGCTTCAAAACTGCTCTCCTAACACTGGCCTGATGCCCAACTCAGCCTGGCTCGCCAGAGCCCAACTTCATATAGCTGCTTGGAACCCTTCCCCCGTTTCCCAGGTCAGACTCTGTTCTCTTTGGTCGTCTTTACCAAGGACTGATCACACACGCGTGGGTCCGTGTTCTTACCCACTTTCTGCGTACAAAGCACCCTGCATTATGGCAGGCTCTGGGGACACATACCCTGAAGACACACAGGCATCTCACGCCCTGAGACCTCCAATTATGCAGAGCACCAAGGGAGAAACAACAGACGGGCAGCATGGCTCCTCTGCGACAGGACTGTGTACAGACATGAGGGGACCCAAAGGAGCAGAGGAAAAGACATGGAACCAGGTCTTTACCTTCTGATCCAACTATAGCTTTACATGTTGATCTTTTCCAAGTCTCCCAAGTCCCGTGAAGAAAAGCTAACCTTCTTAAAACAGAAGATGAGAAACCCTGCACAGAGGTAGCAAAACCTTCTCTGGTACACATAAAATATACCACGAAGGTTTTGACTTGTGTTCACGGGTTAATAATGAAAACAAAATTCTGACAAACTAGAGTGAGTGGAACTCATCCATGAGCTCAGTTTCTGAAAGGAAAGATAGAAAACATATCATATTCTGTTGTGGGAATTCTGTCCTTAATGAACTAAGATGACCCTTTTCTCAAGAGCCACAATTTTACCAGCTAAGTTTCAGAGTCAACTATTAAGGAGCTTTTAAAAAGCCACTAGAGGGCAAGATAGCAGTGGACTTGCCTAGTAAGGAAACCCAAGCTTAAATACTGCAGAGCACACCAGCCAGGGCCACCCCTTGCTGGGATATGAGATTTGGGATTGAGTAAGTAAATAGGTGCCCAAGCAAAGACAGTGTTTTTCCCCGAGTCTAACTCACAAGTCTCCATGTCTGAGAGCAATATTAAATCACTTTACCAAAGCCAACTACTATTCCTACAACCGAACATGGAGCCCTCTGCATGAAACCAGCCCATTCAAATGGATATCCAAACCATCCAGGTATTATTTCGGATACTTCTGAACCTGGCATGCGTTCTAAACCAGAACTTCCTCAGACTTCTATCCTTTTAAAAGCCATGTTCATCCATATTTCCACATAAGACCAATTTGTATTGCCCCATTACTTTTCAGACCACAAAGTCATTTATTTTCCCTCAGAAATGCGCTGTAAAGTATGTTGATCTCAGCATCCTTACACATCTCCATTTGCCAAAATGGGGGTTGGGAGGAGGAAAACAGGTATTATATGATACACACACAAATTAATCTTCTAGAACTGCAGCAAACAGCACTGATTTGTGTGAAATTTGAGTTTATTTCTGAATGTGAAAAATGAAAAAAGAAAAAAAACCCTGTGATTTCTGGCACCCTTCTGCAATTTTAGAAAGTTACTACATGTGGTATTAAAATCTGCATCTGGCTCTCAGTGAAGCTAAGAATAAATGATCGAATATTTTCTAGTATGAAAAGAAAGAATCAAGATGTGTATCCTTTTACACATTGGCTCTTTTACAACTCGATTTTCCTTTCTCCACATCCAACCCATATTTGCTTCCATATTTTGCTTTCCTATTATTAGGACTGCATCCAACCCACAACTGTGGCCTTTCTCCGAACATCTGCAATCCACAGGGAGAAGAGAATAATATGCAGGGGTCTTGCAGGGATAGACCCGGCTGTTTTTCAAAGACCAAGGACAGCTCTCACAAACTCTGGGCTGAGGAAAATTCAGTAGCAGGGAATCAATTTGTTCAAGAGAACCTACCTATGACCAAGGAGGAGAATGTCAGACAGCCACCACATTTCATCCCAGCCCTCCAATGTCTCTTATTTCCATGCTCCCTGAAAGCCTTGGGAGTTGAGGAATAAGCTCTGCCCCCTCAGACTAAACTCTGTGTTTAAATGCTGCAGTTAAGAGAAATGACCAGGAAAGGAAGTTAAGGAAGAAAAACTGTTCTGGAGGCAGGAGGTGGTTAAGAGCGGCTTAACTCTCCCGGGGTTTGCAGAGCCCCGCTGGTGGGTTCTGCCCATAGCCTCTGGAGATGAATGAGGTCACGGCATCAAGGGTAACTTCAGGGACAAAACTGCCTTACATGCCGGCAGCAGAAGTGGGTGCAGCCATTCTTCCCTGCTCCCATTCTGAAAGTCCTTAGACCTGGAACCAGCAAACAATGTATCAGTTTGCCCATTTTGTCCTAGATTGACTCCCTGCCCCTTCTCCATGGACAACTTTGCAGCCTTCTCCCTGCATGCCAACCAGCCCCCCCACACCATCCACTCTCTATACACACATCCATCCCCCAGAGCTGCCCTGTAAAGCCAAGCTGTGTCTCACACACAAGGGGTCGAAAGCCAGCCTGCACTTGGTTCTCTGGTCGCACACCCTGGTGATGGACTGTGTCTGCCAGAGAAAAGGAGGCCTCTTCCTACTTTGCACCAAAGCACCATCCTGTAACCACGCCTGGCAGCCCAGGGGCAGCATCTGCCCAGAGAGCACCCCACTTTCTCCTCTACAGGACTAAGGCTAGCTCTGTTCCCTGCCCCTTTATGTCAGCATTATGAACTAAAAAGAGTGGTCTTCCCGCAAAACAAAATCTTTTTACGTTCTCTTTGATAAAAATATTTTTCATTTTAAGGCATAGTATGACATTAGCACATCTTTTCCTGTGGACTGAGTTCCTCTTTAAGTCAAACAGAGCTGTTTTAATTGAAACAAATAAATAATGAGTTCTGAACAGCACCTGGCATGTGGTAGACACCTACTAAATATATGAGATGTGTTTACTCTTACCTTCTAAAGTGCCATTCAATGCTGGTGTTACCTAGCATGTCCAATACTTTCAACAATGATGTGAGAGAGATCTACCTTAGAGGAATTAAGAGAACCAAGTCTTTGCTGTCTCCGATCTTTATCGGGCAAAACGACTGCTGGAACTGGAAAAATGTATCACATCTACAAAATATTTAATTATAAGCCATACATATGAAAACCAATGAAGGGGGATATCTTTACATGAAAATTAAATGAGTTGACACAGATAAAAGCTCCTAGCATAACACAGCAGGAGCTCAGTTAACTTTTATTTTTTAAAAAACTTAAGGAAAGGAGGCAGAAAAATTCAAAAGCAGTCCTAAACTAAAAAAGGACAGTGGTCTACGGCCATTATGCCTAGAGGGAATATACCCTCACACAAATAACTGTTACTGCAGTCAGCCCCCAGTGCTCTGTGCTCTCTTTGTGGGAGGGATGAGGCAGAGTTAAACTTCACCGTGTTCTTCCTCTGGCAGCCACACACTACTGGGATGTGTACGTTGAGCTTGTCACATTCTATTCACTGGGCACGGTCACCCCTCTTTCATAAAAGGGAAGAACAACAAATATGAACAATGTGTTGAGAGAGAACATAACAACCCAAAAGAGGATTACAATAAAATGGGAATCTTACACCACCACCTACTTATAAAACGCATCTGTACAGAATCACTCATCACTGATGTTTGAACAGCTGAAGGTGTCCTTGGGTAACATTTTCCTTTGCTCATCTACAGAAAAGAAAAAGGTGGGAGACTTCGCAACGCCAGTGTCTATCCCTGGGTTTGCACTTCACTGTCACTGAACATGTAAGACCCTGCTATCCTGGCAGCTAGCGACACTTTTAGACCCCAGGTTAGGCAAACAGGAGGCTTCTATAGTTTGTTTTACACAATGAAATGATTATTCCTGAGCATTGTGGGTAGGTAGAGGCTGGGACACTGAAGAAAAGTGTGCTTATTCCTGATTTTTTGCTTCAACAGTTACCAGGCAAACCTTTAGCATCTGCTGCCAACAGCTCAGGGTTGGGGCCAGGAACCCACCTCTCCATATTCTTCCTGTGACCCTCTCTCATCACGTCACCTCCACCTGCTCGTTCGTCACTCCTTCAACTAGTCACCTGAGCCATTCCTTTCAGAACCTGAGAGGGGCTGAGCTCCTTAAATAGCTTTCCTCCTCAGCTGCCTAAATGAAGTCTCCCGCACGGTGTGTGTGTGCTTCGTCTGTGTGTGCAGACAATCAGCCTCAGGTGTGCTCCGCCAAACACCGCTCAGCTCCCAGAGTGAGGGTGGCTGGGTCTGGTCTGCCCTGACCGCACAGAGCCGCAGGGGCTCAGCTGTCTGTCCATCTCATCAACCAGGTGACGTGTCTCTCATCACCTCCACAGCACTCGCGTGTTTCTGAAAACTGTAAGTGTAATATCTGCGTTAAGTTCAACTGCGCAGCTGTTTGTCCTTATAGGGTTCTGGGTTTCGGTCACTGAGGTTGGCACTACTTGGGGATGTCTCTCCTTCCTAGCTCCCACTTCACGCCCCTCTGTTAGCGCTTGATGGTGGCTCTCTACCAATTATTCATGCAGAGAGCTGGATTTTCAAGTGATGTTCCCACCAAGCTGTGACTGCCCCTTCAGTCACAGGGCAGGTTTCACCCTCCCCCACCCCTACTTTACACTGAGATACTCTTAACATTTTCAAATCAAAAAGAGCAAACATACTAATTGTTTCATCTCATGGTTTTGGCAAAATTAACCAACCATACTAGAATCACTTTATACAACAGTGTCCTTCTATACAAACTGCTACATAAATGCTAAAACACAGGGAGGGCACTGCTTGGTTTCTAGGTGCTTTTTCCATGGTGAGAATTTTGATTTTCAGAAGAAAATGATAAATACATACTGGGTCTTGTAACTATGTTGCCTTCAAAACTATCATTTTGTTTTCAGCTATTTTCCCCGCAATTGCTAGCTTCCAGCCAGACTGTCATCTGTGTGTCAAACGGTAGAACACTTCCCTGCCTGTGTGCCTATGCACAAATGAAATTAACCTGCCTTCCGAGCTGCAGAGAATAAAACCATCATAGCAGGCGCGCGGCCCACCGCCGTTGCCCCAGCGCTGGTGACGCTGCTCCATCACAGGCGGCCAGCAGCAGGAACACATCTGCAGGTACCCCTCCTCCGCTGCCTTGTGAAGAGATCAGATGCAAGGAACAGGCTGTCGCTGAGTGTCTGCAGCCTGCAGGTCAGAAACACGCTTGGTGAAATAGACAAGTTCTCCATGTCTGTGCTGGTTCACCGTTTACCTGCACTGCTTACAATCAGATTCCCGATTGATAGAGCAATGAAAGGCATTAGCAGAACCCTTAAGTAATCTTTTATGCAGCAGGTTTTTCAACCCAAGCTTTTTTAAAGAGCCTGTGTCCCTGCTGCCTACTCTTGTACCTCCTAGAAGACACAACAAGGGGCACTTTCTGTGAGGATGTCAGTGGTCTCACACCTGAAGAGGAAGAGGGCAGGGTACTAGGACACAGAAATAGACAAATAAATGCAGCTGGAGTAAACGCAGGTGAGTTGGGTCACTCTTTAGTTTGCCAATCGCAGTATAATTTTCCCCATCTATTGGAATACTCGGTCAGCTACCCACTCCAGTGTTCTTGCCTGGAGAATCCCAAGGATGGGCAAGCCTGGTGGGCTACCGTCTCCGGGGTTGCACAGAGTCGGACACGACTGAAGCGACTTAGCAGCAGCAGCAAGAAGAGTCTAAAAACAACAAATGAGCCCTGGGAGTAGGGCTAAGGATCCCCGTGTCTGGCAGCTCCCAGACCCCTGAGTGGCTTCCTTGCTGATCCTGACTGCTGCAGGCTGCTTCCAGCTGATGGAGAGGTGGCTGCAGAAGGTGAGAGGCAGCTGTGAGAACTGAGCGCTAAGGGGCAAAACAGATCATCTAGTAGCTACTGGGGGAGGAAAAGGATGATAAAAGGGGCCTGGACACTGGAAACAGCTAGAATGTTGAACTAGAGTTGAAAACAGTTTTTAACTTTGGGCAAAGTTAACATTCATGAAAAAAATCTACAAAGAATTAAGACACAAGGATACGCAAAATGGCTTGTGTCTGAACACACCTTCACTTCTTAGGAATCTGCTTACTATTAGTAAAGAAGGTAAAGGGAAAAGAGGATCATCAACCTGGTCATGCTCAAGAAAGTGTTAAGAACCAGGCAAAAGCAGCACAAGAATGTTGTCAGCTGCTTTAATATGCTCGCAGCATGACATAACCACCCTCTTCATATACGTCATCCTTGAGAACTAAACTCTCATCACATTTAATTGTGACCACATTTTCTGTGCGTGAATCATACTGAACACTATAGATATGGCTTCAGACCAACAGCTTTTGGTAGCTGAGTGTATAATCCTGTCTGCTTCTCTCTCTCCCTAACTCTTCTTCCTCTTTTTTTCCCCATCTTCCTCCTCCTCCTCTTCTTTTCTCTCCCTGCCCTCTCTTCCCTCTCTCTCTCTCACATACACAAACCAACACACACACACAGGGATCTGATTTTCTGAATGTATTACCCACAAAGCAGAATAACATTTCCACCTCTGGGGAGAAAAATAAAGGAAAACTTCTAGGAGGTACAAGAGTAGGCAGCAGTAAATAAGCCTTAAAATTTGTCACAAAACACAAACTTCTATACAACAGAAGGTTTCTATGCAGTCCTCAAATATGTCCAAATGGGCAACAATTAAGAAAGCAGCAATGTGGGTTCCAACAACCAATCATTTTTGTTACACAAGATCCACCTAAGCAAATTTCTCTGCTCTGCAACCATAAGGGTATAAATAAGAAGAAAATGAGATTCTTGGCTTATGTTTTAAACACTAGACTAATTCTGAGAATCAGAATAGGGGAAAATCTTTAAGTGCAAAATCAGGTAGCTATTAAGCTAGCAACAACAAAAAACTCAAATGCAAAATCAGCTAGCTATTAAAACAAACAGCCCAGATTACATTCTGTGAAAGGAGATGTCCCACAAAATAATAAGAGCACACAGCTGCTGAACCGGCCATAGGCAGGGACACCATCAGTCTGTGTTATCAGACCACTGGCTCTGGTGGCAGACAGAACAGGTGAATCCCAGCTTTGTCACTTCCTAGCTATGTGATATTGAGCAGGTTTCTTGACAACACACTTTTTTTTTTTTTTTTGGAGGGGGTTGGAGATACAAAATGGGGATGGGTTAGAACACCAAGTCATGGGGTGGCTAGAAAGAATTTTATGAGATGCCCTCTGAGACCTGCTCAGCCAAGTGCTTGCTGGACAAATGACCCTTAATAAGCAGGAGCTCTTTATTAGCTAACTGAGCAAGGGCTTGAGAACACCAATAGTGTTCCCTGAAAGACATGCAAGACGAGGATGTAAAGGGCATGCCGAAGGGAGAGAGGGAAGCCTTCCAAGAGGAAATGCCTCCACATTAGACCAAAACAGCACAATGAAAGAGAACAGAGAGACGGCTGCCAGAATGTTCAAGCCTCAAAGGTTAGGCGATGATAAAATGTATAAATTGCCTTTTTTCTATTACATGCTTTTCGTTTTGTTTTTCCTGTAGTGAAATATATGTCTAGCTTTCAGCGTGGAGCAGAATCAAAGAGTAGTAAGTGTTTTCTTTAATACAAATGTCAGAAATGGCACATGTGAAAGGCCTTCCTGAGGCAGCAGGGCTGGCGGGTGGAGCAAGGAGGAATGGTCCACGCCTCAGCTGTCACTCAAAGTGGCAGCAGGCAGTGGAGCCCTGGCTAGGCTAGACACATTCTCTCCAAAGCCAGGAATATCCTCCTCTTCCCATAACAACACAGCACGAATCTAATCTGGTCAGCTTACTGGTGTAGAAGGACTTGCTGGGCTGCAGGCTGACCCACAGCACCTACATGCTCTGTAGATCTGGTCAAACCTATTACCCTCTCCAGGCCTCATTTGCCTCATCTGCGAAAAGGAAAGATACATTGCTTATATTTTTTTTATCGCCATCAAGTGAGGTGTATGCGAAACTATAAAGCAGCAAAAGAATGGAAAGAATTCTATTACTAGAAATAACCACCTATTTGGAACACTTTTCTTAATGTATTAACACGCTATTACACCTACAGCAGATGCTTTAAAAAAAAAAAAAAACTTCTAGAGCTGAAATGAGATGCTGACAAAGGACTGAATAACTTAGGACATGTTTGGAAATGATTAAGCCCTTAAATTATTATATAGGTAAGCAAAATGATTCTTCAGGACATTGTAACACTGCATGCTAATCAGCCTCAGAAGAAGCAATAACTGTCAACAGCTCATGGCAGGGAGCCAACTGTCTGCTGGGTAAGTCGATGCCTAAAGAAACTGAATTAGCTTTCCAGAGGAGCCACAACACTGAGCCTCAATGTCATGAATTCTGATAGCAGTGGAGTCTGAACATGGCCCCCTCCCTGCAGAGTTTTATTCCTTTCTTCCCTCTAAATTAGATGAAAATGAATGCAATTTACAATTGGTTTATAACTGCCTAACAGTATTCACTGAAAAACTATCATCAAATGTATGCAGACTCAGGCACTGCAGCTAAGACAGAGAATTAAACATTTGACAAAAATTTTACAAATTACATGAAATATCCACACTTAGAAGCTACTATGCTTTGCGGCATGAAACAGCCTATGCCTTGTTGGGTATGATTATGTGTATTTTACAAATAACAGTCCTGAATATTCAACTATGCGAGTTCATCCTCTGCTGAACAAGTAGTTTAATATACTGTTAAAACAAACCTGGGAATGAATCGAGAGAAGAAGATTGAGCACAGGGTAACTCCATAACTGCCTTATAAAGCAGGAAACAAAACAGAAAAGAACCTTAACAAGTAACACCACAACCAAACACAGGCAATCCAGTGTGACTCCAAGACTTTGAACAGCCCCCGCTGGACTACCAGGGCTTCCCCGGTAGCTCAGCTGGGAAGAATCCGCTGGCAATGCAGGAGACCCCGGTTCGATTCCTGGGTTGGGAAGATTCCTTGGAGAAGGGATAGGCTACCCATTCCAGTATTCAGGGGCTTCCCTGGTGCTCAGATGGTAAAGAATCCGCCTGCAATGCAGGAGACCTGGGTTTGATCCCTGGGTTGGGAAGATGCCCTGGAGGAGAGCATGGCAACCCATTCCAGCATTCTTGGCTTGAGAATCTCCATGTACAGAGGAGCTTGGCGGGCTACAGTCCATGAGGTCACAAAGTGGAACATGACTGAGCGACTAAGCACAGCACACAGCACCCCACCACCAGTCAAGAACCGACCCATCCACACCCACACACATAGTCTGAACCAAATAAAAGATGAATGATTTCATGGCTACATAAAACACAAATGCACTAGCCCCTGCATACAAGGTTTCTGTTTGGTTGGTTTTAATTTTTCTACAATGCTGTTAAGCAGGAAGTATAAAATTCAATGCTACCTTGGAAGTTGAGAGGTGACACCTCTGCAAAACATAAGCCAGATGAAGCAAGTTCCTGATAGTGTTGACATGTATTTCCCATGTAAAAATACTATGATCAGAAACCAACACAATATTGTAAAACAACTGTCCTTCAATTAAGAATAAATTTAAAAAATAAAATTATAACATTAGGACAAATGTGACATGTATTCCACAGCATCGTAACAACGTGAAATGTGACCACAAAATAAAACTGCATTATTTCCATAAACCACTGCAATGCTATTACTTTGCAGTCACACTATGCAGGCTTTAAGTTACTTACTGAAGCTCAGTAACATTGGGTACCTAAATTCCACACCACGAGTGACAGTGACCAGACCTGACAGGTATAATTAAAGAGGAGCCATGAATTCAATTACAAATTGCATTTGTAAAACTGGGCTATATTTCAAGACTGATTCTTTAAGATCCAGTTAATTTTGAAAATAAAGATCTGCTTAATTCATGTGTTCTACTACCAAAATGTGGACTTCATTTCAAATCATAGTATAGTTTAACACCTAATGTGAACTTTCAACAATTGATCTATTTTTTCCCTGATCAAATCCTTTAGTCTTGATTCATGAACTAATAATGCTTTTTTTTAAAAAAAATTGTCCATCCATCCATCCATCCATCCATCCATCCTCCATCTCTGGCTACGCTGGGTCTTCATCGCTGCACGCAGGCTTTCCCTGGTTCTGGTGAGCAGGGGCTGCTCTTCTTGTGGTGCTTGGGCCTCTCCTGTTGTGGAGGAGGGGCTCCGGGCACACAGGCTTCAGCAGTTGCCTTGCATGGGCTTAGCTGCTCTGCAGCACGTGGGATCTTCCCAGACCAAGGATTAAACCTGTGTCCCCTGAACTGGCAGGTGGATCGTTAAGCACTGTACCATCAGGGAAGCCCACTAATGATGCTTTTAAAAAGCTTTAAATGCTCTAAATGAGTCTTAAATCTAGAAAACAAGTATTGCTTCCTTCTGCCCAGCTATTTGAACCCAAAGCTGTGTGAAAAGAGCACCAAAGTAAATTCACTCACGAGCCAATCAGCATTTCCCTTCATTTGGCTATTCTGTGTGCTGCTTTGCTTCAGCATCAGTATGGGAGCGGATCTACCCCTGAATGCCTTCTCGCGAAGCCCTTGTTGCTTCATGAAAAGGGTTTAGCCTGCAAGACACATTATTAATAGTCTACAGAATTATTTCCTATTCAGCAACTTCTAAGGATGAGAAAGAGAACAATTTCAAGTGCTGAGTTTTCATAAATCAAACTGATACAGCGCTGTCTTGACATCACATACAATACCACATGAGACTATTCCATAGATGGTCACAGCGTAAGATTCATGAATGAGATGTGTCAGCATTTTAAAGTTAAGCAAAAGGCAGATATTAATTACTGATAGCTCCTTTTCTCAGGTTACTGATCAACTGTGTGTGTGACCATTACTTCAAAATTTTCAAGATTTGACTTCAAGTGAAAGAAGTTAATAAAACCTCCAGCATCTCTAAGTAAAACAAACAAACAAACAAAAAATTAGGTAGACTACTGACCCCATGCAGTCAACTCCATCCATGAGCTCCCCTCTCAAAGTGAGGAGATAAACTCAGAGCTTCAACCTAGATGTCCATCAGCAGATGAATGGATAAGAAAGCTGTGGTACATATACACAATGGAGTATTACTCAGCCATTAAAAAGAATACATTTGAATCAGTTTTAATGAGGTGGATGAAACTGGAGCCTATTATACAGAGCGAAGTAAGCCAGAAAGAAAAACACCAATACAGTATATATAACGCATATATATGGAATTTAGAAAGATGGTAATGATAACCTTGTATGCGAGACCTCAAAAGGAACACAGATGTATAGAACAGTTTTTTGGACTCTGTGGGAGAGGGAGAGGGTGGGATGAAATTGAAACATGTATAATAGCATATATGAAACAAATCGCCAGTCCAGGTTCGATGCATGATACAGGATGCTTGGGGCTGGTGCACTGGGATGACCCAGAGGGATGGTACGGGGAGGGAGGTGGGAGGGGGGTTCAGGATGGGGAACCCCTGTATACTCGTGGCAGATTCATGTTGATGTGTGGCAAAACCAATACAATATTGTAAAGTAATTAGCCTCCAATTAAAATAAATAAATTTTAAAAAGAACAAACAAACTCAGAGCTTCACTGTATATCTCCTTGGCCATTTCTCCCCAGGCTGGGAAATCCCTGAGGGTAAGACCTGTCTTCTTAGCCCATCCATCCCCAGCATCATGCTGAGCTCCCTGATACTCCCAGGTGGGAGCCAGTGTCTGAAAGGACACTCTGTGTGACATTCAACACATTCTCAAGGTCTCCTTTCAAAGTATTCCCTTCCAAATAACCTTCTCTCCTGCTGACCAAGCATAGTACCTCAAAATGCTGTTTTGGGGTCCTTCAATATCTAAATATCTTACAGATGCAAAATATATATTAAATGTTCCACTTTTTTAAAAAGGTGAATATCCATCCCCCAAACTCCAAAGGCGGCCCCCTCCAAGGCTGCCCTTGACGCAGCTGGGCTCTAAGTTCAGTTCCCTCTGGGACATATAGGGACCCTCCACCTACCAAGAGAACAAACCAAGAAGCAACTGTTTGACAAAATTCACCTCACTGGACATACTCAGGAGGAAGACTGGGAAGAGGAGGAAAGACTATGAATGAGGATAATCTACAAGAGCATGTTATCATCTATGGATATTCCAAATCCTTTCCAAGCCCAGCCAGTCCAACTAGTGAGTGTCATTAACATTCAAAAATGAATTCAAGGAAAAACTAGCATCATTTTCTAACTCAAACTCACCTGGCAAAGTCACAGCACAGGGCTCACAGCCCCCTAGCCACTGTCCTCCCAACCCCTGCCCCAGCCCCCCACCAAGTTCCAAGCCTCACAGCAGCAGACTCCCAGTTCTGCTGGCTTCCCTGGTTCCCTGGTCCTAGAGCCTGGATGAGAGTGCAAGACAGATTTTCTGGTTCTGCATCCCAATTAATTTAAGACTATAGACATCCCTGTGGATCTCAGTTTGGAATCTATGAGTTTTAATCATAATGACATTAAAGCAAGCCTTATAAATGAGTCCTTAAAAATCTACCCCTGCATGAGACCTCTATTTGTTGTTCAGAAGACTAATATAACCCTCAGGAGAAAACCACCAAAATAAATAAAGCTAAGCTTTTTGCGGGCATCTTCCTACCTATTATCAATAATGATCACCCCAAGCCTCATTCATGCTACGTTGATACCCGCCAACAACTGGCTTATTAACCTCACTAACAAACTCATTTTTTGCCCCCTCTGTCCGAAAACCACCACCAGCGCCACCACCAGTCTTTCCTTCATCATCAAACCACCAAACTCTCAGGGACAAGAGTCCACCCAAGGCTTCGATCCCAGATCATCTTCCCCTTATACCTCTCGCACTCTGGAAACTGCACTCAACTGCACAGTGGGTCTGCCCCTGCCCTCCCCTGCTAACTCTGACCATGCGTTCTATGCCCTTGAAGTATACTGCTCCCTGGACTTCTAAAGGGTAAATTCTTTTCTGGATCTCCTTCTGCCTTTGCAGTACAAAACTTCTGCTTGAGCCCAAAAGGCAGGATGCAAAGCAGATAAAAAGCAAACTCATAATGATACAAACTGTAACTTCATCCCCACATGTTGGAGGAGAATAGATAACATTATCCAAGCAGTGTCTCTGATTCCTGAGGAAGTGATAATGATGTCTCCCAAGGCCAGAGTTTGTGTTCTTTCTCATCTGATAGGCTAGGCAGTCTGCCTGTGCAGTCACTTGGTAATTTTAGAGGCCCTAAGATTTGTGAAGAGCAATGACTGGCAGGCTGCAGGTCTAGAAAGAGACCCTGGCCACTCCTTTCAGAGCCAGGGCTCCCAAAGGGGCACAAGTGGCCTGTGCAGCCAAGCCCCCTCCTCCAGACCACTGTCTTTCACACCCAGCACCTCCGGTGCCTCTGACCACCAGCCTCAGTTTGATTTCTTAGCCATGGCTTACGCCTCCCCTTCTCCTGGAGGGTACACCCCCAGGCTGACCCCTGGAAGTGTGTGTCCCTGGCCTTGGAGCTCCCACCTGCACGACTGTGACAGAACCCCAAGTCACAATCTTCTTCCTCCAAAAGCATCTGTAAGGCAGCAGAGAGGAACTTCAGATGTCCTCAGGAAGTCCAGCCCCACACTCCTTCCTTCCTCACCCCATATATCATGTCTTCCAATTCCCTGGCAGGAGCTCAGCTAACCTGTGGGGGTCAGGGTCCCAGGAGAGAGCCTCACCCAGGGAGCCAGGACCAGTCTGCCAGGGATAGCAGTCGTCCAGAGCCGGGACTCTTCAGGAGCAGGGACTCAGCATCTGTGACCTACGGAAAGTCAGTCTTCGCTGGCGTCCAGGCGCCCCCCCCGCCCCGCGCCCCGGCGGCCCCCCCCCCCCCCCCGCGGGCAGAATACAGCACGGTAATACCTCTGAAAGGCAGAGCTATGTAGAATTTGAAAAAGGAAGCTCTGCCCAGGCCCTGACAAAGTGAAAGAATGGACTGTTTCAGGGAGTTCAGATATGGGCCCCTAGTTGGTTCTGGACACATAATGTCCAAGGAAACTGTCTCCATCCTCCGGCTGGTTTTAGCGCCTTGCTCTTTTTTGGTGACATCTACAACTAGTTCTCAGAGTGTTAGTTTTTGCTTTTCTTTCTTTCTTTTTTTTTTTTTTGCCTCAAACAATGACCACCATAGCTGTTCTGAGGATAACAAGCTCTTCTAAATACACTGCTCCCTGACTAAATGAAGGTTCTAGTCAGCTATTTGACTTTGGGTTTTTGATTTCAGTGTTCCACAGAATTATACTTGTACCATGATGGGAAAGCCAACATGGATGCTTTCATATCAATTTTGAGTTTTGAAACCAGGGATCCTTTTTCCCTCTTAAAAAAAAGGAAAAGAAGTGACTTAGCTATAGGTACAAAAAAAGTCAACCTAGAGTCTTTATCTAGTATCCCCCACACCACCTCTGACTTGGAATTCAACTATCTGGCAAACTTACCACTGGGAATAACAAATAGAATATTTAATACTTCTATAGGAAAATTTCTCTAAAACATTGATATAAGTTAAATGCCTCTTATTTATATTCACCCATCCATCTAACCAAAAATGCACATTTTTCACTAGATGCTGAGTACTCTAATTAGAGCGGATGATATAGATACCAATAAAACGTGTTCTCTACCCTAACAAGGCTGAAAAACAATGCAAACACTTATAGAGCTGCTCTATAAGATGTTCACATGAATACACAGCTTCAGGGTCTTTTCCAGTGAGTCGGCTCTTCCGACCCCAACGCTAGACAAGATTGAGGGCAGGAGGAGAAGGGGCCGACAGAGGATGAGATGGTTGGATGGCATCACTGATACCATAGACATGAGTTTGAGCAAACTCCTAAAGACAGTGAAGGACAGGGAAGGCTGGCGTGCTGCAGTCCATGGGGTTGCAGAGTCAGACACGACTGAGCGATCGAACAACGAAGGCATGCATACCACTGGAGCATTTTAACCCTGTGGATTCCAGGGGAGGGGTGGCGACTGGAGGACAGACTTCACAGGAGGTGACCACAACAAAGCTGTGATATCTCAACTCAGAAGCCCACCTACCAACCAAAAAAAAAAAAACACTTTATGATGCTGTGATGACCTTTCTGGTGGCCAGAGTGAGTCAGCCAGCAACTGTGGAATCAGCAGCACTCACAGTGACCAGCAGGATTTCCTTCAGGGCTGGGAGCCACCTCCACCATCACTAGGAAGGAGATGAGAAGGTGAGGGAGCAAATGCCCAAAGACCTGAGACTTTTATCTTCCCTTATGATGGCTTCTCAGTTGTGCTGCAGGATAAAGAACGACAGACAGGCTTAAAAGCATTATTCTAGCCACTTAGAAATCTTGCACACATGATATGCTCAGATTGTAAGAGCCGCACCAAACACTCTTAGAGGTTATTTAAGACCAAGGAAATGAGCAATAGGTACCACCAAAAGTAACAATAGTCTATTGAAGTTATTTTTAATTATTTAAAAAGAAACATTCATTTTTAATTTATGTGAAGGAAAATTCAAGACATCCAGCTGCAGGTCAGACAGAAATAGCTGAGTCCCAGCATCTCTTCTTACTGACCATGAGGCTCCAGACTGAAGACTGTGACCCCAGGCACTATTTGTCTGGCACCTCAAATCCTGTCATTTTTGTGGGTGATTTCAACACACCTAAGGCTCAGAACGGAGAAGGCAATGGCACCCCACTCCAGTACTTTTGCCTTGAAAATCCCATGGTCGGAGGAGCCTGGTAGGCTGCAGTCTATGGGGTCACTAGGAGTCAGACACAACTGAGTGACTTGACCTTCACTTTTCACTTTTATGCATTGGAAAAGGAAATGGCAGCCCACTCCAGTATTCTTGCCTGGAGAATCCCAGGGACGGGGGAGCCTGGTGGGCTGCCATCTATGGGGCTGCAGAGAGTCAGACATGACTGAAGCAACTTAGCAGCAGCAGCAGGAGCAGAGGGTCAGAAGGAACCTTAGTCTTTCAATTCTCTGACCTCATTAATTGTGGTCATTCACCATTCACCACTCCGAAGGCCATTTTCTGGGTCTTACCATTTCTTTATGCCTGGAAATTCTAAATTTTAACTAATTTTACCACAAACTCCTGCTTTTGTTTAAAAAACACATGTATACACAGTCTAAAATTAAAAAAAAAAACTCAAGTCCTTCTGTAAGGTTTAAAATGAAACAGAGTCCTCAGCCCTGTCATTCCTTCAATATTGACTTTCCATCCTGGAGAAAACCAGCCAACTCTTGTGAATCGCACAATGCTGTGCCTTGATGTGGCTTTCTCCTTCCATCACGGTGTTGTGCACTTAGTAGGCATTTTCAGTCTGGAGATTCGTTAGTTCTGGGTTACTTTATCCCATTTTATTCCATTATTCCTTTGATAACTCTTTTCCTTCCAGTTTGCTTTCTAAGATCTACAATTATTCAATGTTAGACTTCCTAGAGTGAGCCTTTTTTTCCTCCCTCACTTTATTTTTAGTTTCCATCATTTTTATCTTTCTGTTTTACATTATAGGAGATATTTTTCCAAGCCTCTGATAGATTTATTTTTATCCTGGTTATTATATTTTTCATCAACATTTTATTTTGAAAAAAAAACTTCAAAAAAGTAAATGTTTAAAACAAGGTTTTTAAAAAATAGTACAGTGAATATCTCTATATGTATACCCTTTACCTAAATTTACCAATGATTGTTTGGGTGGACTCCAGGAGTTGGTGATGGACAGGGAGGACTGGCGTGCTGCGATTCATGGGGTTGCAAAGAGTCGGACATGACTGAGCTACTGAACTGAACTGAATAATACATCACATGTGCCCTCTCATTTTACATATACATATTTCTCTTCTGCTAAACCATCTGAAATGTGACATTTCACCCCGTCTACTTCAGAATCCTTTTATGAAGAGGGACATTTACTCTACGTAACTGCAATACTATTATCACACTCTTGTGATACAATACCAAAACTGGACAACTCATCATTTCTTAAAGATTTGTTGCAACGAGGAATCTGAAGTCACATCATTGAGCCTTTCTTACTGTGGCACATTAAAATCTTTTGGCCTATTTAAGAGGAAAAAAACTCTTTTCAACCAATGGTTTGAACAACTGGCTATCTCTATGCAAAGAGTGCAGCTGAACGCTTACGTTATACCACACAAAAAAAAATCAGTCAAAATGGATTAAAGACCTAAATGTAAGAGTAAAAACTACAAAATTTTAGAAGAAAACAGAGGGGGGAAGTTTCATGACACTGGATTTGGCAATACTTTTTTGGACATGGCAACAAAAGCACAGGAAGCAAAAGAAAACAGAGAAATTGGATCATATCGAAACTTAAAACTTCTGTGCATCCAAGTACACAATTAACAGAGTAAAAAGGCAGCCTAGGTAATGGGAGAAAATACTAGCATATCATATATCTGATAAGCGGTTAAAGTCCAGAATAATTAAAAACTCCTGTTATGCAACAATAAAAATCAGACAACCTGGTGAAAAAAAATGAGCAAAAGATTTGAATAGACATTTCTTCAAGGAAGACAAATGACCGATAAGCATGTGAAAAGATGCTCAACATAATAAATCATTAGAGAAATGCAAACCGAAAAGACAGTGAGATACTACCTCACAACCAGTAGGATGTTTATTACCAAAAAAAAAATATATATATATATATATTTTGTCAAGGATGTAAAGAAATTGGAACATCTCTTCACTGTTGGTGGGGATATAAAATGGTACAACCATCATGGTTGGCATTGTGTATGTATATGTATTGATTCCTCAAAAAATTAAAAACAGAATTACCATATAAAAATTCATTGATTTAACTATACTTTGAATGGATCTTTTAACCATGTACATACATATGTGTGTGTGCTAAGTGGCTTCAGTTGTGTCCAACTCTTTGCAACCATATGGACCGCCAGGCTCCTCTGTCCATGGGATTCTCCGGGCAAGGATACTGGAGTGGATTGCCATGCCCTCCTTTAGGGGTTCTTCCCAATCCAGGGATTGAACCTACATCTCTTATGTCTCCTGCATTGGCAGGTGGGTTCTTGATCACTAGTGCCACCTGAGAAGACTGAGTTATGCAGTTCTTCCAAATGTGTTCTTCCACATCTCATTGTTATGTATCAAAATCTGTATTTATTAACATCACCCCTACGCATCAGAAAAGTCTTAAGTATTAGGAACTATCAAGACTTGATAGCAGATACGAGTTTTCTGGAATCCTAATTTTTACTTGAAAGCTTGAATTTTAACATAGGCCACAAAAGCTCTCTATGGCTTTTGTTTAGGATATAGGTGGCAAATACTCAAATCTGAGTAACCACGCGTATATGTTATTCTTTTAAGTGCAAATGCTGTTCCCTTAGAGTGGCGAGGCCAGCATGCAAACCCACACTGCACCAGTGCTTCTTCTCAAGATGACTTTGATCCTGCAGTAGGTGAAGCAAGTCCTTCATCTGCACTTCCCATTTCCTCACGCATGAGACAAAGTCGATACGGAAGGGTCAAGATTTAATCAAAATCATGTTCACTGCTTCAACTAGTGAAAGCACATTTAAAACAAAACAAAACAAAACAAAACTGCAGGTGCTTTTATGGCTGTGAATAAAATAACTATTTTGGAGCCAGTCTCTTGATTCAGGCTAAGGTGCCAGTAGTTTTACCCATCACTGCTTTTTTTTTTTTTTGGACTATTTTTAGTCCTTTTATTGAACTTGTTACAATATTGACTCTGTTTTATGTTTTGGTTTTTTGGCCAAGAGGCATGTGGGATCTTAGCTCTCAGACCAGGGATGGTTCCCACATCCTCTGCATTGGAAGGTGAGGTCTTAACCACTGGACTACCAGCGAAGTCCCAACCCACCATTGCTTCTGTCCCATAAGTGCACATGTCAACACAGAGAAAGACAAATACAAAGACACATACAACGTTTTCCTAACAGTCTCCTCTCTCTCCACTCCTTCTAGGCAAATGGAAATACTTCTGATTCTTGGAGCAGGCTGTGCTGTGCCTACTTCAGCTGTCATGTCTCTGTCTCGGCCCTGGTTTATTTTTCAGGCCTGGATCCATGTCGCTTAGAACAGGTCAGGTTACCCTGCTTGGCACTCCCACGGAGCCTGTCTGCTACGGTCAGGGAGTTTGGGAAGGTGCTCCTGAGAACCCCCTCCCCACTGGCGCCCTCCTTCATCCTGGCAGGCACACAAGAGTGATTTTTTCTTTGCTCATCAGGCTGACTCTTACACCCAAATTACAGCTCTCTCTATAAAGCTGGCTGACGCAACCTGAAAACACAGCACTTTGAATGTAGGCACCAAGGCCAGGCCTGACACGCAAGAGGTGTCTGGTTTCTACCACCTCCAAGTCTGAAAAAGATGAGTTTCAGGTCTGCCCGGTTAGCCCCAGTCCTGAATTCCTGAAGATCCAATGTGTCTGTCATCTAGGTAAGGATCCAGGCTCCTTCTGGACAAGCATGATGGTCATCTCCCCAGGACAGCAAAGGCAATGGGGGCCACACCGGGGCAGGATTCTGCTCTGTGCCAGCGGACTCTGCCACTGCAGGTGCCCTCTGACCTCTGACCAGGTAAGACAGGCCTCAACTGTCCTGGCAGCTGTGCCCCTTTCAGCCATCAGCTGCTGTGAAAGCCCAGGGAAGCGATACCATGCACGCCTTTGTCAGCCGTCTTTGGCTACCGGTCCCCCATCCCTTTCCTCCCACTGGTTCAAAGTGACAATAAAGCCTCATTGTGCTTTATCCACACTGTGTGATACTATGTTTCTATGGAAATACAGTCTGGTGGAGGAAAATGAACCTGCTAGAGGAATCAGTCCTTGCGCCTAATGCAACTCAGCCATAGCCTGCTCTAGTGGGTCTTCTAATTTTCTTGCACAGACCTCCTAACTAAACTATAAATTCCTAGAGGTCATGGAGCATTATATCCCCAGGCAGATTCATTACCACCTGAGCCCAGGGAAGCCCTATAATACTCCCAGGACTTACCATAGTACCTGGAATACAGCAGATGCTCAAAATGTATCTGCTGAGGCAATTATACGAGATAACGTGTGGAAAGTTCTTAACACAGTGACAGGACACAGTCAGGAGCCAACAGGGCAAAGCTGTTCTGACTGTGACATGTTAACAGTGACAACAATATTAGGGTTTATATATACACCATTCAGTAATTTTTTGCTCTACTGGCCTCGCTGGCAATGTGCAAAGAATATTATTTATTAGGATCTCATCATCTTAGCATGTGTCTAAATGCCATGAGAAATGAAGCACTTCTGGAATCTTAAAACCCCATGTTCGCTCTGCTCTTGAGTGGTAGGTAATTCCCATTATTAATTTCCGCCATCTTCCCAGGATTTCACTGCAGACTCACAATCCAACAGTTAGTCATGTAATCACTGAAAACCAAGGGCCCTGATTTGATAACTGGTCAAATGCATCTTGATTCGACACAGGCAGCCCGCTTTTGGGCACGGCCAGCCATTCTCACAGAGCACGCGGTGAACCCTGCCGAGGATAGCGCCGACAACTTCAATAAAAGGAGCAGCAGTGATCTCGGAATTCAGGAAACACTTAACAGAGTTCCACATCAAAGGCTAACAGAGAGTGTCTGAGAGCCATACACCGAGAGGGAAATTGCTATTAGATTGATAAAACACTGAACAGCAGGAAATGAAGAAAACGCTCAAGGAGGAATGGGAAAAGTCACAGAATCTGACGTGGCTGGTGGTGAATTCCATGATTTTTATGTTATTTTAAAACATCTGGAGGAAAACCACTCTGTGTATTCTAGGAATGTAGAGCCGTCAGAAAAATAAGTGGCCTTTAATGGAATTCTGGAAATAGAAATATCACAGCCAGGCTTGCACAGGAAGAAAGGCATTTACTGAACTCTGAGATGACAACTTACTGGCGGACCTGCTGCGAGCAGAGCAGTGACGTCAGCTGGAAGGAAGCTCTTAAAAGGTTTACCAAGTATAATCCACTTCGTGAAGGAGAGTGTTGTAAGATGAGGACAAAGCAGAAGAGATTTTTTTCAACCAAGAATAACTTAAAAATTTTTTTTCCTTAGAAAGGAAATGGAAGGGTGATATGCAAACCCACATTTTAATATAAACATTGTTTTTTTTTTCCCCCTGATTAACTCTAGTCACAAGTCACAATGAATCCCTTTCAAATCAAGTAAAGAGAAGTAATTTGAGGCACTGACCCTGTAACCAGAAGACTAGAAAGTTCCTGACATTTCCATTTGTTCTAATTAGGTCACCTTCCTAGTGCAAACTCCCTGGTAAATGAGGTGCGCCACATCAGTCCCCAGCTTCTGCCAGAGAGTGTAAGCCCTAGGAATGCCTGTCAAGCTCCCTGCTGGGGAACTCTTGCATACAGGCTAACTGTGCCTTGCTGGGTTATTTGTGGTCTTCTCTTGCATCAAAATAATGGTTACTGACTACTTCACAAGAAAAAAAAGTCTGAATCTCTAATTACCTCCTTAAACACCTGTGATACTTAGAATAGCTTTTAAAAGAAAAAATTGAAGCATAGTTGATTTACAATGTCATGTTAGTTACAGATATACAACACAGTGACTCAGTTATACATACATACATATGTGTGCATGAGTGTGTGTACACACATATATACTCTTTTGCAGATTCTCTCCCTTATAGGTTATTACAAGATATTAAGTAGAGTTCCCTGTGCTGTACAGTAGTTCCTTGTTTTTTACCTATTTTATTCATAGTAGTGTGTATATATTAATCTGGATCTCCTAATTTATCCCTCTCCCCTCCCTTTCCCCTTTGGTAACAATTATTTTGTTATGTCTGTGGGTCTATTTCTGTTTTATAAAAAAGTTCATATGTATCTTTGTAATTCCACATATAAGCAATATCATATGGTATCTGTCTTTCTCTGTCTGACTTCACTTAATAATCTCTGCTGCTTCTGCTAAGTCGCTTCAGTCGAGTCCGACCCTGTGTGCGACCCCATAGATGGCAGCCCATCAGGCTCCACCATTCCTGGGATTCTCCAGGCAAGAAAACTGGAGCGGGTTACCATTTCCTTCTCCAATGCATAAAAGTGAAAAGTAAAAGTGAAAAGTAAAAGTGAAGTTGCTCAGTCGTGTCTGACTCTTAGCGACCCCTGCTGCTGCTGCTGCTAAGTCGCTTCAGTCGTGTCTGACTCTGTGCGACCCCAGAGATGGCAGCCCACTGGGCTCCCCCGTCCCTGGGATTTTCCAGGCAAGAACACTGGAGTGGGTTGCCATTTCCTTCTCCAATGCATGAAAGTGAAGAGTGAAAGTGAAGTCGCTCAGTCGTGTCCAACTCTTAGCGACCCCATGGACTTCAGCCTTCCAGACTCCTCCGTCCATGGGATTTTCCAGGCAAGAGTACTGGAGTGGGGTGCCATTGCCTTCTCCATTACTGACCCCTAGGTCCCTCCATTTGCTGCAAACAGCATTATTTCATTCCTTTTTATGGTTGAGTAATGTTCAGAGACATTACTTTGCTAACAAAGGTCCGTCTAGTCAAGGCTATGATTTTTCCAGTGGTCATGTATCAATGTGAGTGCTGGACTGTGAAGAATTTACAGCTGAGCACCAAAGAATTGATGCTTTTGAACTGTGGTGTTGGAGAAGACTCTTGAGAGTCCCTTGGACTGCAAGGAGATCCAACCAGTCCATTCTGAAGGAGATCAACCCTGGGATTTCTTTGGAAGGAATGATGCTAAAGCTGAAACTCCAGTACTTTGGCCACCTCATGCGAAGAGTTGACTCACTGGAAAAGACTCTGATGCTGGGAGGGATTGGGGGCAGGAGGAGAAGGGGACGACAGAGGATGAGATGGCTGGATGGCATCACTGACTCGATGGACGTGAGTCTGAGTGAACTCCAGGAGTTGATGATGGACAGGGAGGCCTGGCGTGCTGCAATTCATGGGGTTGCAAAGAGTCAGACACGACTGAGCAACTGAACTGAATGTTCCATTACATATCTATCTCACATTTTCTTTATACATCCCTCTGCCAATGGACATTTAAGCTGCTTCCTAATGCTCGACATTGCTAACTATGAGAGAAATGCAAATAAAAACCACAATGGGATATTACTTCACTCTGGTCAAAATGGCCATCAAAGTCTACAAGTAATAAATGCTGGAGAGGATGTGGAGAAAAAGGAACCCTCCTACATTATTGGTAGAAATGTAAATTGGCACAACCACAATGGCAAACAGTATGAAGTTTCCTTGAAAAACCAAAAATATAACTACCATGTGATCCAGCAATCCCATATAACCGGAGAAAACTATAATTTGAAGAGACATATGCACCCCACTGTTCACTGCAGCACTGTTTACAATACCCAGGCCATGGAAGCAGCCTGGAATAGCCTTTTATTTCCACTGCATTTAATTAACCACTCCCTTGCCTTCCCCAGCTCCTTCCTAACCCCAAGATCCAGCACCCAGCACAGGGAGGGTGTCCCAGGGCACATGTGCCCCAACAGCCATCAGAGGTCCTTGCTGTACTCGACAGGGGCAGCTGCTGTATCTTTGGCCCCACAGGAATATTATTTGAAGGTACAAAACTGTGTTTACTTCCCAAACCAAGGAATGGCTTTACTTTTTAAATATTCATTTTAATCTTTCATTGAGTCATTATCTTGATCTATGCTCCCAAGCTTTCCTTCTTCCTCCAGCTCCCTCCAGGGGCACATGTTCTCTCTAAAGCCATCTTTCTAATTCTCTCACCATATCCCAATCTCACTTCTGAGCCCCCGACCCATTCATCTTAGAGCCTTTAGAAAACCAGCACTTGTAAGTCTCACAAACTTCTCAAATTCAGCACATCCAAAACAGAAATCATCTCTTCTTACCCCCTCGGCCCTTCTCCAGGATTCACACCATCCTTACATGTCCTCAAGCCAGAAGCTCAGATGTCATTCTAGTCTTGCTTTGTCTTTCACCTGCCACATCCAATGAGTCTAAGGACAGATTCAAGCATCCAGGTCATCCACTCTGTGCGTTACTCTAATGCACCTACTTCTCTCTATTCCCACTGCCACCGACCCAGTCTACGACATCACAACCTCCTACCTGGGCTGCTGCAACAACTCCTAACTGACCTCCAGGTATTCACCAGCCTCTGAAATCCCTGCCCGTGTCTACAATGCTAAGGAGATCACTACTGTGGCTGTTCTAGAATGGGATTTTCATGCCTTGGTTCCCTGCTGAAAGCCCTCAGCAGTTCAGTTCATTTTGCAACCCCATGAATTGCAGCATGCCAGGCCTCCCTGTCCATCACCAGCTCCGGAGTTCACCCAAACTCTTGTCCATCGAGTCGGTGATGCCTGCCTGATACTGGGGCTGACAAGCCTTTGGGGAGCTGGGCCCTGCTTACAGCTCAGGTCTCTGTACCTACCCCGCCCACCCCCCCACCACCCCCAAGCAAAAGCAGGAAGCCTCATCATCTTTTCCAGCCACAAGGCCTTTGTTCTGGCTTTTCCTTCATCCTATACTTTCTCTCCATCCTTCCATCCAGTTCCGCATTTACCATAGTTAACTCTTCATCTTTCTTCAGGAAACTCAGCAAAAAAGTTGCCTTCTGTAGAAGCTGATTCTCTTTACCCTTCAGGGTAGGTGGGAGCTCCTGTTGTATATATATGAGATAGGGGTTATAAAGTAAGTGACCCTATAACCATCGTGTTTCAACTGATTCACTGAATTCTGAATCATTTTTTGTCCTTCATTGTCCAACGCTGACAAGTAAACACTAATATTTTCGAGTAAATAAAATAATCCCAAGAAGTTTACAGATATAGAGGATGTCAACATATATACATTTCACATGCACACTCTACAAATACATGTAAGCATACAGACAGGTATTCATACACACACACATCAAAGTGTTAATGATTAGCAATCTGACACCCTCTCAGCATGCCCGTTTTCTCTCAATTAGAGGGAAAAAATGCATTCATCTTTTCCTTGATCTTCAGTTTGATGCCAGAACTCCCTTTACTACCCATTTCATTATCTAGAAAATCAAATTATTTATTCACTGGAATGACCCAAAACTCAGGAAAGCCAGAACTACTGAAAGGTACATCAAAAACTGATACCAGAGGTTTCAATTTAACAAGACTCCATCAGTTACAAATAGATATAAAAAATGAAGTTACACCAACAATTTTAGCTTAATGATAAGTTTCACAACAAATGTGGACTAAGTCCAATACTCATGAAATCATCATTAATCAACAATGTCACTCATTATTTTATGGTAAAAACTTGCAAAAATCAAATAACACATTGAAATCAACACACCCCATTCACTTACTTTTGGCTCAGATGGTAAATAATCTGCCTGCAATGCAGGAGACCCAGGTTCAATCCCTGGCAAAGGAAATGGCAACCCACTCCAGTATTCTTGCCTGGAAAATTCCACAGACAGAGGAGCCTGGAGGGCTACAGTCCATGGGGTCGCAAACAGTCAGACATGACTGAGTGACTAACACTTTCATACACAAGCATCTTTTGGGTACCAGCCTCTGCTATCAGGATTCAGCATTAAACGAAGAGCCAAACATACAATGTTCCCATCTTTAAGTTCTGTCATGTCCAGATATCAGGTTTTCTGCTAAATACTGTATTCCAAGAACACTGTTGATTATAAGACATCACATCACAATTCAATGTGCCACTAAAACACAAGTAAAAAAGAAATGTTAATTAAACTACAACACAGTACTAAGGTGTGAAATTTTGTAAAATCATATTCTGATTTCAGTTATTAAAATGTGAAAATATATTTTTTGAATCAGTATCTCATCTTTTAACTGTTACATTTTAGTGTATTTGTTGCCAAAGCAAGCACTAACTTAACTCTTCTACACTTTAAAGAGCAAGCTGTGCTTTGACTTCCTTCATAAATGTGTTTTACCACAAGTTAGAAACAGTTTTAATCTCAGAATTGATCTTGAGGGGAAGAGCCATATGACTCACCATAACAAAAATGCTAGGTCAAGTCTCCACCCCAACTTCATTCTGACATACCCTAATCTACAGAAAACTTCAGATATTCTTCATCTGGATTCAAAATTAACATTTTTGCCACATTTGCTCATGTGTACTCATTCTCTCAACCAACAGGTAGTGGTGTGGTATCTGTGTTTACAGAGAAAGTGAGCTATAGATACAGTGTGTATGTTTTGTGTGGTGAGAAAGAGAGGCATGTATGCACAAATAATTTTTTTTTTCTGACTGAACTACTTCAGAGTAAGTTGCAGACATCATACCTCACTTCTAGATATTTCAGCAATTTCCTACATATTCATCACACCATTACCACATCCAAGCAATTAACCTTCATACAATGATTATTTATTTCATCTCATATTCAAAGTCCCCCAAGTAGTTAAAAATTGTACTTTAATAGCATTTTTTTACAAGTCCAGGATTGGAAGAACAATCACACACTGTGTGCGGCTTCCTGCCTATGTAATCTCCTCTAATAAGGAACAGCTCCACTGTCTGTTTTAAAAAGTTTTTGGTCTTCCACAACACATGTTTTTGAAGAGTCCAGGTATCTTGTAAAATGCCCCCTGATCTGGATTTGTCTGGCTGTTTCTCAAGGATCAGACGCAGGTCAAAGATGTCAAGAGTATGTCCCAGGTCCCTGCATTCTCCTTGTTGCATCTCATCTGGAGACGCAACCCCTAGAAGATATGGCCCTGCCCCAACTCCATCTTCTGCCGTGCAGTCCACTCCCACAGGAGCCTGCCCCCTCTCCACACCCAGACCCCAGCCTCACATGAGAACAGACAATTGGGTACCATTAGGTTTTAGGGAAACCTTCAGAGACAGCAAGCAGGCTGCTGGCAGGGAGTAAGCAGGCCTGGAGAGCAACAAGTTCTGAGTGAAGTCAGTGAGTGGAGGGTCCGGGAGGAACGTCTCCACTAAGAAGACAGCTGACAGGTAGCAGATGAGACGGATGCTCTAAGGGGAGACTGACACTTCTATGGGAGAGAGGCAGTAGGAAGCTGTTCTAGAAAAACCAAAAGCTAAGCAACAACGACGACAAAAGCAATTCCTAACTGGAGGACTGTTTTTACATTTCAGGCAAACTTTCTTAAAAATTCTTTTGCTAAAGGGATGATCTTCTATCTGCTTTACAGAGGAGCTTGGCAGACTACAGTCCAGGGGATTGCAAAGAGTCGAAAACGACTCAGTGATTGAGCGCACACACACACACTCTTCCATTTTTACTGTCATCCTCCTTGTTATTCGGTGACAACAAGAGAGCCTTTCTTTATAAAAATACCTTACACAGTTGCAGTTGGGCAATTTTCAGATGGTCAGGAGTGTGGGCTTTGGTGACCTGGCATTGTCACCTACCAGCTGTGTGGCACTGGCAAGACACCCCCCGTGTGTCTCCATGCCTCACTTTCCTCATCTGTGAAATGGGGCAACAGAACTTACTTCACTGGGTTGTGAAAATAAGAGGAGCTACTGCATCAAGTGCACAGAATAACTTGGTACATAATGAATGTTCAACACACTTCTGCAATCATAATGAATATTATATTGTACTGTCAAGAAGCCTGTTTTAACTTTAAAATGACTCAGCAATAGGAATTCGGCTTTTATAGAAAAAGAATATGTACTGATTGACCATGGGTTCATGAAATTACTGTAATTAGCTGGTCAAATTCTTGGTAGACATTCCTTACTGCATCTTGGTAAACCACAGTGCCACTAAAAAGAGCAAAAAAGACGTTCAGCAGCTCAAAAGCATCACTTCCCTTCATATTACTCGGCAGTTTACATGGATTAGCGCCTATGAGAACAGAATGGTTTCAGGTGGAGTCTGACAAGACAATTCAACTAAAGCATACAGGGAGAAATACAGTTTTCTTGAAAAATAACATCTATATGGTAGGCCCTTAGTAAATGCTGAGTGAATACATATAAAATTCACTGTACACAGGAACAGGAACTTAGAAGCTGAGTACCCCATTACACTTTTTAAAATCCTTAAACCATTCCTGGATAACTGTCACCATTGGATACATTACTGTCTAAAAGCCCAGGATGAAAAGCTATCTTACACTAAGTAGAAGGCACCTTGCAAGCCTACTTAAAGAAAAACGAGAAAACTCTGTTGTAGGTTCCAGCTTATCTTTCTCTATATTTTCTACATTTCTCCTAAGTAACATCCTTATGGAAAAACAGCCAGCCAATCCAGAATCATACTTTGATGGAATAATGAATCATGAAGAACTGCAGGAAACAGGACTTATTTGCAGTGTCACTTTATAGCTTCCTCACTGAGGCTCAGACAGTAAATCATTTCTTTGGAGTTCCTAGCAGAGAGAAAGTTCCTGAGCTCCAAATTCACAGGCCGGTGCTCCGCCTTGAGTATACATTTAAGACCAAAGCTTGATATTCTTTTATGTAGCGTTTTATGTCCAGATCACATGTATTTTAACATTAAAGATGACTCTGTGTGCCTTTCTGATGCAAAAATGGTGGCCTGTGAAATCCAAACATACTTGTGAGATCCTGTGACAGTTTCCTTTAATAACGATCACTAATGGCCTCTATGGGCTTCTCAGGTGGCTCAGTGGTAAAGAATCTGACTGCCAATGCCGGAGACACAAGAGACGGGAGTTTGATCCTCCCTGGGTTGGGAAGATCCCCTGGAGTAGGATATAGCAACCCACTCCAGTATTCCTGCCTTGGAAATCCCATGGATAGAGGCGGCTGGTAGGCTGCAGCCCACAGTGTCGCAAAGAGTTGGACACAATTGAACAACTGAGCACACACTGGCCTCTAGACAGGGCAAAATCTGTGAGTCAAACAATCAGAATGTTTGAAATGTAAATTTAAGGTAATAAAAATGCCAATAGGTCTGCTGAAGCCTGCTTCAATATTCAAAACTAGTCTAACAGGACTGGAGGATGCTCACTTACATCAACATTCCAAAAACCTAATATCCAAGATTTCAACACACAGAATTATATTTTTGGTTGAATGGTAGTTACACTGGTTCCTTTGCCATCTTTTAATAAGATTTCTTGCCTTCTTAGGCATCACTTCAAGTTCCAGATTGTACCCTAAACTGTAAGCTAACAGTGTGGTCGTTAATGAACGCAGGCCTGGGCATCAGGCAGCCCTGCCGCTGTGAGAAAGCTGTAGTGGGGAAGTTACTTGATTCCTCAGTGCCTCAGATTCCTCAATCTAAAAACGGAGATGATAAAGTCTGACCTCATATGACCACTGAGAGGGAAAAAAGGGAAAGACAGGAAAAGTTCTCAGCACAGTATCTGGCATACAGCAAGCAGTCTTGAGTTCTCACTGTGATTATGGTGTGATTATGATTACGGCAGAAGCGAAGCAAAGTAGCTAGAAGTACATTCTGTTTTCCTCCAGTAACAAATATAACAACAACAAATATTTGAAAAATGAATTATAAACTAGACTGCAAAGAGTATAAACATTTATTTTAAGGGCTTGAATTCTGGCTTTAAATCATTGCTCCCTGTTTTATAAAAATTCTTCATTAAACACTTAAAACTGCTGACTGCTAAGACATCCAGACTTGATACAGACTTGCTATCTATCCACCAGGTGAATACACCGAGTGTTGCCGTGCCTATAGGGTGGATTCTACAGGGAAGGTAAACTGCAGGTACAATCCATCAACATAACCTTTATGGAGTACCACCTGTATACATGGCATGACCATATACAAGACCTGCAGTGGAGCAGAATGCAATCCTGGGTCCCAGGAAACTGAGTGCAAATTATACATAAATATAGTTTGGACAAAAAGCTGAGAGATTGGTTTATCATGTATATTCACATATTTTATCAAAATAACTTTTTCTGTCTATGTGACTAGTAGGGTTTGAGGTTAATCAGAATAAATACAATGAAAATGTTAGAAATTATTAAACCTAATTGGTTATAACAGGGCTTTTTCACTCATACCTGCCAGTTATAAACCTAGGGTCATTGCTAACCACACTCTGAAAAATCAATAGAACCGTGAAGCATTGGGTAGATTAATTTTTCCATTCTATTATCAAGGATATTAATTCATAATAAAAAAATGGTTTTAAGTTAAACTTGGGAATCTGCCATCTTAGATGATTAGCTGGACCTGTCATTCTCAAAGGTCTTATTTCTTTAACTAGATTCTCAGCAGTGACCTATGAGAAGAAACGACCCAGACTAAACATAGTATAAACACACAAATGGAACAGAAGGCTTCTGAGCCCACACAGAACTAAGACATTCAGTTTCCAAACGTGGATAAGCGGGGACATTCAGAACAGTCACTAAAGACGATTCAGAAATGCCATGTGACCATTCTCGTGAGACAGGCCCTGAGCAGTAAGACAGAAACTTCTGGCTCATATATGACAGTAAAGGAAGTGCTTTTGTTTAAAGAATTACACTGTAAGAAGGGAAAGATATGGTGAGCTAAAACTAGTGAAATTTAAGAAAAAAGCAGCAGAAAAATAAGTGAAGTAAAAATATGGCTCTTTGAAAAATCTAAGTAAAAAATACTTCAGCAAAAAAGAGAGGAAAAAAGAAATAAAAATCTATAACATTAGCAAGAGAAAAGGATATTATTACAGATGTGAATGATTAAAAGAAATATAAAGTGTACATTATGGATAACTTTGTCCGTAAATCCAGAGCAAAGGAGTAATATTTAAAGAAAATATAAAATTGCTAAAATTGATCCAAAAAATAGGCAGAAAACAGGACCCCAAAAACTATATGCATGGATATATAAAAAATCAATAGCACTCCATTTTACAAATGAACATAATTTAAAAAATAGATTTATTTATGATAGCAATTATAACTAAAAGTTATATAGGACCAAATTTTTTAAAAGAAAAAATCCCTGTGGAAACAAACTTCATTAAAAGTCATAAAAAAGTAACCTAAATAAAGAGAACTCATATTAATGGATAGGAATGTTCAATACTGTAAACCTTTTACCCCAAATTGATCTATAAATTACATGCTGTGTGCTGTGCTTAGTGGCTCATGCCTGACTCTTTGCAGCCCCATGGACTGTAGCCCACCAGGCTCTGTCCACGGAGATTCTCCAGGCAAGAATACTGGAGTGGGTTGCCATGCCCTTCTCCAGGGGATCTTCCCAACTCAGGGATCGAACCCAGGTATCCTGCGTTGCAGGAAGAGTCTTTACAGTCTGAGCCACTAGGGAAGCCCCTGAATACTGGAATGGGTAGCCTATCCCTTCTCCAGGGGATCTTCCTGACCCAGGAATCGAACTGGGGTCTCCGCATTGCAGGTGATTCTTTACCAGCAGAGCTACCAGGGAAGCCCATAAATTACATGCACATTCCATCAAAATTCTAACAAAATTTCTTTTGGTAGGACCTGGCAATCTGATCCTAGAACTCATTTGAAAGAGGAAAAAGCCAAGAATAGTCAAGACATTCCTAAAGAACAAGGTGTGTGGGACTTATCAACATTTGGATTTATCATAAAGGTCCAGTAATTAAAATAATATGATGTTGGTACATATCTGTTTTATTTTGCTTTGCAGATAACTGCATTTTTTGTTCGTTTTTTACCAATTGAAAGTTTGTAGCATCCTTGCATTAAACAAGTCAATTGGTGCCATTTTTCCAAGATTTGCTCACTTCATGTCTCTGTGTTACATTTTGGTAATTTATGCAATATTTCAAACTTTTTCAAATTATTGTATCTGTTATGGCAATCTGTGATGAATGAACTTTGATGTTACTACTGCAAAGATTACAGTTCCCTGAAGGCTTAGATGATGACAAGCATTTCTTTTTTTAGCAATGAAATATTTTCTTTTTTAAAGATATAATGCTACTTCAGACTTAACAGACTACAGTATAATGTAAGTATAACTTTTACATGCACTAGGAAACCAATGAATCTGTATGGCTTGGTTTATTTCAATACTTGCTTTACTTTGGTGGTTTGGAACGAAATCCACAGTATCTCTGGGGTATGCTTGTACAGGGATAAACAGACCAATGGAAGAGTATAGAGAGCTATATACGTGGGTCCACATGAAAGTGCAGAGAAAACTAGTTGTCAACATGGAAAAACAAAATTCAATCTTTACTTAGCTCACAACTTACACAAAAATAAATTCCAGATGGCTTAAAGTCCTAACTATGGAAAGCAAAACCTTAAAACATATTAAAAGACAGTATCAGAAACAATGCCTATGGCATCAGCACTGGGAAAGATTACCTAAGAGACACAAAAGCAAAAGCCACAAAAAGTGGAGAGAAACAGATTCATCTGACTACATTAAAATATGAAACCTTCTGACTTCCAGCATGATGGAGTGAGATGGTCAGCAAAATCCGATCCCCAAAATGCAAGTCTGATAATATCACATATTTGTAGAAATGTGGAGAAACAGAAACTTGCCTATTGCTGGTAGGAGTGTAAAATGCTACAAACATCTTGTAGCCAAATTAGCCATAGCTCAGCGGTAAAGAATTTGCCTGCAATGCAGGAGACTCAGGTTCAATCCCTGGGTTGGGACAATCCCCTGGAGAAGGGAATGGCAACCCACTCCAGTATTCTTGCTTGGGAAACCCCATGGACAGAGGAGCTTGGCATGCTATAGTCCATGGGGTGGCAGAGTCAGACACCACTGAGCAACTGAACACACAACTTACCAAGCAACTCCATTCCAGGTGGTGGGTCTGGAAAACGATTTCACATGTGCCTGAAGGAAACCACTTTGCCCCAGAGTAAAAGAGTACGTGCCACAGAGCAAGAGGCAAAGAGATCCAGGAGCAGATTGGGGGGGAGGCCAAGAGGGCTCCATGCATTATGTGGACAGTTAATATATAGCAATAGTAGCAAGTAAAGTCAGTGAAGAAAGGATGGACTGTTCAATAAAGGAGTGGGACACAACTGCTTCTCCTGAAAATAATACTATTGGACCTCTTACCTCACACCATATACACAAAACCTCTCATCAAATTCCTTCACCACAGTTGCTAGATGTTTCTAATTACCCATGAGTACTCTTTTCATCACACTGAAATTCCATCCATCACTGTAATCTCTCCTGTAAGAACGTTTCTCTCTGTCCTGCCTGTCAGACTCTAACCCAATTTTCTTCTTTTTCCATAGCCACAGCCAAGCAGCAAAATATTTACACTGGAAAAACTCAGATAGATTAGTGTCACTTTAAATCAGTCTCAACCCCTCAAGCAGGCTCTCAACACTACCCAGCAATTCTGTTTCTTGAATTAACTTTCTTCCCCAATCTACCTCTTCATCTCTTTCTTCAAACTTCCTTCCTACTATCCCATTCCCTTTGAAAACCCATGGGAGTCCCTCATCCTGATCCCCTCTCCCACCCTCCCCATGCACATCTGCCTGCAGCCAGGTTCTTCCCTCCCCTTCTGTCTCCAGACTCCTGTTCACAGGCAGTTAGTTACATGTGCTCTGAGATGCATCTTTCCTTGACCCAAGAATTGTTCCTTCAGTTACACACCCTCTTCTCTCCTCCTCCTCAAACTTCCACTTCACTGAATCATCTCCATCAGCAAGTGAACATGCTCTCCAATCACCCATCAATAAAAAGTAAAAAAGAGGTACCTTTCTTGACCCCTCCAGACCCTCAATTACTGGTCTCTTGGGTTTGCTATTTCCCATCACCACACTTCTCCAAAGCGCTGTCACAGCTGTGCTCATCACTCCTCATCTCCCGTTCACTCCACAGACCACTCCATCCTCCGCTTTGCCCCCACTGCTCCATCAACTGTGTTTTAGCCAGTGTGACCACCAACCTGCAAGCTGTCAAATCTAACAGCTTGATTGGCCTTTGGCCTTCCTCTTCTATACCACTCAGTAACATCAGATGTTGACAGAGCCCCCCTTCTGCTCGGGAGACACTCTGCTCTCATCTTCCAGCATAAGCAGCCCTCTTGGTTTCTCCTCCTCGTCTTTTTCTAAAGGCTGGGTTCTCCAGTGTTCAGTCCTAAATCTTCCGCCCTCTCTACACTGCTAACTTTCAGCCTCACATCACCAACTGGTACCCTCAGCCCTTCCACTCATACCTTACTGGCACCTCAAACTAAGCAGGTCCCAAACAAAACTCTTAAGTTTTTCCCTACACTGGCTTCTCTCTACTGCCTTCACTTCAGTGACTGGCATCACCCTCTGTTCAATTACAATTTATTCTTTTTATTGAGTCCTGATGTTTCTTCCTCCAAAGTATGTTCACTTCTCTGTATTTTCACTGTGACTACCTCTGTTGTATTAGTTAGAATTGTCTAGAAAAACAGAATCTCTGTGGCGGGGGGTGGCGGGGATGGGGGGGGGGGGGGGGGGGTGGGGGGGGGGGGGGTGGGTGCCTCTGTGTCTGTGTGTGTACAGAGTGTTTTTGTTTGTTTGTTTGAAAGAACTGACTCATGTGATTATAGAGGCTGCCAAGTCCAAAGTCTGCAAGGTAGGCTGATGCTACAGGTCAAGTCTGAAGGCTGCTGCAGAATTCCCTCTTGCTTGGGGAGGTCAGTCTTTGCTCTATTAAGGCTTTCAATCTATTTCGATGAGGTCCACTAGCATTATGAAGGACAATCTGATCTTCACACTCCACTGATCAGATTTTAATCTCATCCCAAAACACCCTCAAATAAACATCAAGAATAATGTTTGACCACGTATCTAGGCCCAGTAGCTCAGTCAACACGTAAAATTAACCGTCACTTGAGTCTAAGCCACTGAAGCTCTGGTCTAACCTATTACAGTAGCCTCATAAGTTCTCTTTGCTTCCATCTTCACCCTCCATATTAAAGCCAAAAACCTCTCTTCCTTCATGGATCTCTCTTTAAACCCAACAAGAGCTTCTTACTAAGCCTAGCTTAAAACCAAGGCCCCTTACCAAGACCCAAAGGATCCATCACCTCTGGACCTTCATCTCATCCCCAGCTTCCACTCTCCACTAACCAACCCTCACATCTGCCTCAAGGTCTTGGAATCTGCTACTGGTTATAGTCCACCTCCCTCTCTCTTTGCAAAGCTAATGTCTATGGATTCGTCCACAGACATGTTGTATTCCTCAGCATCACTTAGGTTGTGTCCCTGGACCACACAGTATTCTCTATCACTGTTTCCTTGATGGCACCAAGCAGGATGAAAACTGCATATCTGCTGATTATTTACTGCCTGTCTCTGCCACTTCAGCCTCCACTAGTATAGGGACCATGTTTGTTTAACTCATCACTGCCAGAGCCCCAGGCCTGGCACAGAGATGTTCAATCAATAATTAATTGGCAATAATTAATTAAATTAATATTAATAAATATTAATATCAAGACTTAGTTTTAAAATAGCAAAAATTTCAAACAGAAGAAAAACCTAAATATTAAAAAACAAAATCAAAATAGTAATTGGGGGAAAAAAGATATGTAAGCTTTGAGATAGACTATTTCTTAAGCAAAACAGGAAACTTACAAATTGTAACTGGAAAAAAAAAAAATCCACATATGGTTACACCAAGTTTAAAAATCTCAAATATGTGATTAGATGCCATGTACAAAGTTAAAAGACAACTAAAGTATATGCAATATGTATATATATGTAACAAACAGGTCTTACACATTTAAAAAAGTCAAACGATAAAATTCAAAAACAGGGAAGGAATTTGAACATTAGATATGTAATAAATGTCAGGAATTTAGCAGAAATTCCAGTCTTAGCCCATCAGATTGGCAAAAATTAACTGACATTTAACAAATAAAAATACAAAACATTTGTTAAAGACGGAAGATAATGATTTAAAAAATGGTTCTCTTGGTCACTTTTCAAGTGGGCAGCTGCGTATAGTCTCCATGCAGTGAGCCAGACAGCTTCAGAGAAAGGAATGCGGGAAAGGAGGGGCTGGAGATTTCTTCCTTACAGCTACATCTGCGATGAATCCACACAGACTTTGTTTGAAGTAGAGGATTACTCATTTTGCAAAACAAAGATCACCAACCATGAAACAGGGGCATAATTACAGTCTCTTCACCAGATAGCAAAACATCAAGGACTAAATTTTTTTTCAGTGACTTGAATTCCTCAGTAAACACAGACTCAGAAGTACCTTCCTCAAAAATGAATGCCAAACACATTAGTTTCAAAATTCACAACATGCATCCCCTCACCCAAAAAAAAAAAAAAAGCCTTAGAAACAGATACAGTTATTTTTGAGGGAAATTACTCCTCAGGAATCTCTTGTGTCTCTCTAGCTTTCAGATTCACTTGGTATCAGTTCTGTTCATATAATACAACTCCCACAATCTGGGAAATTGCATTTAAAAATTACAGCTGCTATTTTAAGCGTTTCTGTACTCTATTTCACTCATCTCTTAAGATGAGTAAATGCCTAATTCTATCAGAATCTCCCCGTATCTGTACCGTGGTATTCCTAAATTAACATCTTGTAACTGAATGAAAAATACAACCTGCCAACTGGGAATACACTCTTAGAAACGGCGCTCTGCTGTCGGAGCACCATTCACCTTCTGCCTGACAACTACACGTGCAAACAGCAGCTTGGGACAGCCCTCAGCCTCTAGGAATGGTGTCCAAAACTGCCAGCTGAACCCATTAAGCTTTTTGACAGCCAATCCACATTTTCCCCAGCTTTACTGAGAGATGACTGACATTGTGTAAGTTAAAGGTATGCAACCTGTTGATTTGTTGATATATGTGTATATTTGATACACATATATGATAAAATGCTTATTACCACAGTTTTCACTAACTCCTCCATCATGTTCAAATCATTGTTGTGTGTGTGTGTGTGTGTGTGTGTGTGTGTGTGTGCTGAGAATATTTAAGATTTACTCTCTTAGCAACTTTCAAGTATATAATACAGTATTATTTCCTATAATCACACTGGATCCCCAGAACTTATAACTGAAAATTTGTACCTCTGACCAACATCTCCCCATTTCCTCCACCCTCCAGCCCTTGGTGACTACCATTCTGGCACAGACATACTTGTGAAGTACTATAGGTTCATTCCAGACCTCCACAATTAAGAGAGTATCACAACAGGGTAAGTCACACAGATTTTTCAGTTTCCTAGTGTATATACTATACTGTAGTCTATCAAATGTAATAGTACGATATATTAAATAAACAATATACATACCTTGGGTTTCCCTTGTGGCTCAGCTGGTAAAGAATCCACCCGCAATGCGGAAGACCTGGGTTCGATCCCTGGGTTCTGAAGATCCTCTGGAGATGGGAAAGGCTACCCACTCCAGTATTCTAGCCTGGAGAATTCCAAGGACTGTTATAGTCCATGGGGTCACAAAGAGTCGGATACAACTGAGCAACTTTCACTTTCATACATACTTTAATTAAAAAATACTTCACTGCTAAAAAAATGCTAACCACAATCTAAGCCTTCAGGGAGTCACAGCAGAAACATCAAAGACCACCAATTACAGATCACCATAACAAACGTTAACAATGAAAATGTTTTAAATGTTGCAAGAATGATAAAAGTGTGACAGAGAGATGAAGCAAGCAGGTGCTGGTGGGAAAATGACACCAACACAACTTCTGGCTGCTGGGTCGCCGTAAACCTGCAATTCGTTAATAAAGCACAGTATCTGCAAAGCACCATAAAGCAAGATGCAGTAAAACAAGATATGCCTGTATTCTTTTCTATGAGTTTAGCTTTTTAGATTCCACATTTAAGTGATATGCAGTATTTGTCTTTCTGCATCGGACTTATTTCAATCAGAATAATGCTTTCGAGGCCCATCCATGTTGTTGCAAATGGCAGGATATCCTTCTTCCTTCTGGCTGAATAATATTCACACACACACACCACCCCCTCACCCCCCCCTCTTTACTGACTCATCTACTGACAAACACTTCCATTGTTTCCACATGGGTCTGACCCCTGGTCAAGGAACTAAGATCCCATATGCTGTGCAGCCAAAAAAAGAGAAACAAACATTTAAATAACCAAAAGATCTCCATGGCACCACTCCAAAATCTAAGAAATTGTTTAATAATAAAAATCTACAACAGCAAAGGCGGTGAAGTTGCTTCTGATGGGTGGTCTGCATGATTTTCACAAAGAACGTGGTGGCATTTAGAGGAAAGGTATCCCCACGTGTTTCATTAGCGCCAATTTTCATAAGTAAAAATATCTCCACTGCCTCTAAAGCCTTTAGCTAAATTGCTGAAAGGTCTCTCACACAGTAATTCTGTTTTATGGCCATTAAAATGCCCAACCAGCTTCAGAACTGCCTTAGTGAACAGATGCTGTTGAAAATGGCTTCAGCCTCAAACCAGCTGCGAGGTGAGAATGGATGATGCCACTGGAGCACCATCTAAAAAAAGAGCAAGGGTATCTCAAGAGTGGATCTGTGTGTGGGAGGGTGTAGCCCAGCTCTGTTGTCCTGAGATGGGCAGGGTCTGTCTCTCTGCACCCTGCTAAGAAAACCAGGCAATGGTGAAATGGTATGAAGCAGACATAAAGACACAACATTGTAAGTCAACAGTGTGAATGCTGAGCCACAAGAGATATTTAGAAATAAAGCGCTTTTTTATGGTGGGGGGGGTGGGGGTGGGGTGGTTTTTACAGGGCTGATTATAAGGAATGCCAAACAGCAATTACATTCATTTCTAGACTATTTACCTCTGACTTGCATGTATTCTTCCCTGTGCATAAAAGCCTGAAAATGCTCTTATGGAAAGCTGTAGAAACATGTGTCAAGAAAAAACATTAAATTAATCAGCACCCAGTTTGGAGCTTTATATTTAATTCTCATCAGTGGGACATGAATGCTCCAGGGTTCATTAGAGCCATCACCATACACGGGAAGCACAGGAACACCTGGATTCCACATGGCTGGCCCTTAACTCTAGCAAACAGGACCACACTCAGTCCTTATTTTCACACAGGTAAGAACAAGATCTTAAAAGTACTAACCCCTTACGATCTCTAACTGAATTATGGAAGAGAGTAAAGGAGATCAGAAAGGCATGGGAGCCATTCTCTGAAAGACCTCCAGTGCCATTCTCTGCATGGGGGAACTTATCTTGTGTGTGACCGAGAAGGATTCAATGTTTCAACTGGGTGAAGAGATGTTGCCCAGCAGACCCAGAGGTCTGAAGTGGAGAGAGAGCTTCACATGACCTTAAAAGCATTTTAGCACCTCAGTAGCACCTAGCATGCTGAAGCAACTACAGCCTGGGGAGAAAGGAAAAATGATCAGGACTTCATCCGTCTTTCTGTTCAAGAAACACTGCAAATGGCAAAGCAGGGGTTGCCAGTGAAGATGGGGAGAGGGAGTTCAGGGTCAGCACAGACATCAGCTCTTCAGGATCTGCAGGCTCATTGGTAGGGGGTGGTACTGGGGTTATTCAGGGAAAGGAAAGGTCAAGCATGAGACCATGTTAACACTTAAACTACGCGGTAGGTGGTGATGGGACCAGAACCAAAACCAGGACGTTCAGATGAGTCAGAGGAGAGAAGTGGGTTCAGGAGCAGATGCCAGGACAGGAACGGTGGGAAGAGAGGCTGGGAGCTCATGGTCTGTGCTCCACATCCTGCAATAAGAGAGGTCTTACACCCAGCTGTGTTTTCCAAAGTGCTTTTACTACATAATAATCTATGGAGTTCAGCAACAATGATGACTTTAATAAAAAAGAACAAAGTGGTAAAAAGACTTTTATCAACTTCTCAAAAACCGAATCTAACAACAAACACCTAATCGAATTTAAAGCCTTTAGTTCAACTCGTGAAGCAATCCCAGAAAGGTCCTGTAACTCTAGGTTTCAGTTTTCATCCTGGAAAAAGTGCCCAGAAGGAACCAGAATCTTCCCAGTGCAATACTACAGAAAAATGGTATCATAACCAGGGACAAATTATACATTCCTTTATTTTGTCAAAAAACGAAGCTGACTTACCTTTTAAAATCGCATGTTTACTTAAATATTTTTCCAAACTGAAAATTTCTATTCTTTATCAAAAGTGTGTTTGAAGAGTCAGAAACCCAATAAAAAGTTAAACATATTTGTCATGAACATATTTGCGGTTAACTCATATGGATTTTTTTAACCTATAAAATGTGTGCAATTCAATTACACGAATCATCAGAGGAGACACTGTTCTGACAAATGATTTCAAGGCTCTTTTCATATGCACTTGTCTTAACTCCTCTTCTGTTTCCATGCTCAGATTTTAGAGAACTTTTTTCCTTTCACAAAAATCTCTGCTGTCCCTTCTCCATGTCCCCCATTCAAGCTCCTGACCCACCCCACCCCTTCCCCAATACTGCTTGTTTTATTCTATGAAATCAGCAACTACAGCCATAATCAAAGCTCTGGCAAAATGTATTTGTGTTTGTCAGATTAGATAATGGATGAAATTTAAGAAAGAGGGAGCTTCCACTGACTGGGGTAACAGAGGAAAATAGTGTTCCTTCCAGCCCAGACTCCCATTCAGAATCCCTTCTCCATCCAGGCCAAAGCCAGACTAACCCCAGAGGCAAAGTCAATTTTTAAAACATCCCCTCCCTGTCTCCACAAAGCCTGATTTTGAGCAATGGTTTCTGCTACACAGCCCACAAATCGCTGAAGAAGAGTCTGATATCAATTCACTTTGCCACACCGCCTGCCAAAACACTAGGTGATACAGCTTTTAAAAATGAAGATTAATGTGCGGAAAAACTTTCTCAATTATGCTTTCCCTTTAGGTCTCCATTCTGTGACACGGTGCAAAAATAAACAGCTATGGAAGGAAGGAAAGAAGTACTATGATACCCAATATTCTTATAAGCAGCAATAATAATCATGGTTAACATTTATTTGGCATTTATAATGTCCCAGATGCCACTCTAAAAGCTAACAACTTTACATGTATTGACTCACGTATTTCAACCTAGGGGCTGAAAAGTATTAGTATTTTTTGTCACTTGAGAGATGAGTAAACTGAGGTTCCACGTGGTTATCACTTGGCCAAAGAACAGCTGGCGCTTAAACATGGGGAATGTGACTGCAAAGCGTACACTTTGAATCACATTCCATACTGACCAGAGTCTGATCAGTGGTCCTCAACTAGGGTCATTCTGCCCCCAGAGGGGACATTCAGCAATGTCTGGAGATAGTATGAGTTGTCACAACTGGGAGCAACTACTGACACTGAGTAGCTAGAGGCCAGGGATGCTTCTAAACATCCAACAATGTACAGCACTGCCTCAGACTGATCCAGACAAACTGTCAATAGTGCCAAGGCTCAGAAACTCTGATCTAAATACTCCTCAACTTCTTAATCATCCTTCCCTCTTCTACCATGTTCAATATGACTCAGTGCAGGGAATAAGAAACAAGAATCACACAACACTAGAAACACATCAGTGATTTAAAACACCAAGTGGAAGAAAAGTTAGTAAATCGGTGCTAAATGCTTTATTCAGTTAAAAAACAAAACCCCCCAAAAGCTTCCTATTAAAAAAACTGAAAGTGTTCTATTCTGAAGAACAAAACAAAAGTGGCAATCAGAGTCCAAACTTCTTGGACAAATTGATCTGGTATCACAGCTCAAGTGGGAAAAAAAGTTCCCAAAATTACAGTTTTAGTCACCAAATTTTAAAGATTATAGTGGAGCAGTGACTCCACTAGAGAAACTCATGTTGTCTCTGTCTAATCTCTCAGGCCCAGAAGGGGGGACAAAGCAGACAGGGGCTCCTCCTGGGTACCAGCAACACCCTGCAGGTAAGGGTCCTCCACCGGGGACTGCATCCACCTATCTGGATGATAGCGTTTCAGGACGTCTGTGGCTTTCATCACTGTACGCCCACCCCAGTCAACACTTCTACTGGTGGCCTTTGTTGCTGGAAGATTCTCCCACATGACTCATCAGCTGCCAATCAGCCATACTTCATTTTCCCCTTGAGGATTCCATCTGGGTGTCAGGTAAAGATTAATTCTCACCAATAAGAAAACGCTTCAACCAGTTCAACTATCTGTAAAGCTAAAAACATGTATCGTCTGAAAAAAGCTTTCATCTGTCTCTGGGCAAAAGTTACCAAACTTCTTGGCACTTTCATGAAACCACATACATTAACTGAGAAGCAATGGATTCTAAAACTCATGGATGCCTCCTGTGCATTTCATCAGCAACTGCACACTCTCCTGGGGGCCCTGTCTGTAAAGGTAGGGCCTGATCCCTGGAGCTTACAGTCTGCCGGATGGAGACTTGCTGGGGCAGGTCTATAATGCAAGGCAGGGTTTGCATCGTCAAGGTTTCACAGGGAGAGAGCATCTGGGGATGGTCAAACTTCTAACTTTCTTTAACATAAAGTTTTATCTTATATTACCATATGTAAAATAGAGAGCCAACTGGGAATTTGCTGTATGGCTCAGGAAACTCAAAACAGGGGCCCTGTATTAACCTAGATAGGTGGGATGGGGCGGGAGATGCAAAAGGGAGGAGGTTTATGTATACCTATGACTGATTCATGCTGAGGTTTCTACAGAAAACAACAAAATTCTATAAAGCAATTATCCTTCAATTAAAAATTAATTAATTTAAAAAATAAAGTTTTAAAGATGCTATTTTTGGTGTCAAGTGAATAATTAAGTTTGAAAGATTTGTTTACATTCATAAACTCGAACTCCAACTACACAATGAGAATGAGCGGCTATGGCATTTGAGGAGGGAGGTCACTCTAAAGTCTTTTCAAGTCATTGATTATGTTAAGAAAATTGCCTCAGCTCAGGCCGAACAAAAACCACCACACTGGAGGGGTTGTTGCGTTGTTGATGTTTAGCTGCTAAGTCGTGTCATGTCTGACTCTTTCATAACCCCATGGACTATAGCCCACTAGGCTCCCCTGTCCATGGGATTTCCCAGACAAGAATACTGGAGTAGGCTGTCATTTCCTTCTCCAGGGGATCTTCCTGCCCCAGGGACTGAACCCGAATCTCCTGCATTGGCAGACAGATTCTTCATCCCTGAGCCACCTGGGAAGCCCTACCCTGGAGGCGCACAAAGTGGCTTTCAAAGGACCATATCATTCCATCACATGTTTACAACTTCCGTGCTAGGTTGCTAAAAGAACAGCTACCAACTCCCAAGAGCCTATCCTAGCCAGTAGGTGTGTGCACTGCCATTCTGTAAGTGGAGAAAACTAAGAATTCAGGAAGTCAAAACTCCAAAGCACACACTTGTCATTCAAGGCTCTTCTTCATATTTTACAAAACTTAATAGCAACTTTAAAAGCAGCTATTACACACGGAGGGGCTCTGTGCATGCAGCCATGCCCCGGCTGCATGACTTGCAAAGAAAAGAGCCAAGACTCAGTTAGGTTCATTTTGCATCGAAGTCTGTGTTCCTTCTGCCTCCTATGTCAGGGTGGATCCCTATTTCACAAACGTGAAAAGTGAGAAAAACTTGGTTTGCAGGCCCTGAGCTGTCACACAGATAGTTCTTCAGGAGAGGAAAACAAGACATCGTAAAATTCAAGGTTCTGTATAAACTTAGAGTTCTTCCCCCAGATATTCAATTCTGTAAAATCATAGCTATTTTAGCAAAATCACCAGTTTTCTAAGCGAGGAGACATTTTCACTTGTTCAACAAGTAGCAAGGTTTTAAACTGCTGCAGGCTATACACGTGAATGCCGTTGGCTATGACTGACTTCTGTTTATTTTGATCAGAAATAAAAATGCACTTGTTCACAGAGAACAGACTTGTAGACAAAGTGGGGGAAGGAGAGATTGGGACAAATTGAGAGAGCAGTAGCATGGAAACGTAAGTTACCATCGGTAAAATAGATAGCCAGTGGGAAAATAGATAAAATAGATAGCTGTATGGCACGGGGAGCTCAATCTAGTGCTGTGTGACACCTAGAGAGGTGGGATGGGGTGGGAGATGGGAGGCAGGTTCAGGAGGTGACATATAATGCTTGTAGCTGATTCACGCTGAGTATGGTAGAAACCAGTACAATGCTGTAAAGCAAGTAACCACCAATAAATGTTTTTTTAATGTGCTTGAAAAATGAAGTGAAATTGTTAGCTGCTCAATTGTGTCTGACTCTTTGTGACCCCATGGATTGTAGCCCACCAGGCTTCTCTGTCCATGGGATTTTACAGGCAAGAATACTGTAATGGGTAGCCATTCCCTTCTCGAGGGGATCTTCCTGGTCTCCTGCATTACAGGCAGATTCTCTACTGTCTGATGCCAAAGCCACCAGGGAGGCCCTAAAAATGTGCTTACTAGACCCAATGTATATAAAGTACAAAAACAGGACAACTAGACTATGGCATTAGGTCACGACGATGGTTACGTGGTTCCTTCTTAGGGTAAGGGGGCAATGACTGGAAGGAAGAGCCCAGGAGTCTTCTAGGGCGCTGGCAGTGTGGTTTCTTGCCCCGGATACTTCTTAAATGGTGTGTTCACCTTACAAAAATCCACTGAACTCTACATCTATGATGTGTATACTTTAAAGAATATCTTAACATTTTTAAAATGCTAGGTGAGATCTCTTGACCCAATTTCCCATTTTGAAGCATTTTTTTTAACCTTGTTTGGACCCTAATTTATTTTTAACTTTTTATTTTGTACTGGAGTATAGCTGACTGACAATGTTGTGACAGTTTAAGGTGGCCAGCAAAGGGACACAGCCATATATAAGGACTAAATTTCAAAACATTCATTCTATCTTGCTCATAAAATGTCTATCAATGGGATTTAGAAATTAAAAAAAATTATATTCTTGGATCTATGATACTAAGTTGCAGAATAAAATAATAAACATGACCTCCTAAAATGCAGGTTGGGGGTGGTGGAAATCACTAACATTCATGTTTATTTCAACTAGGCACTATGGAAAGACAAACTGTTATGACTTAACTATTCATGTGAAACAAAGGTTTAATTCTACACTGAAAAAATACAAAACGACTTCTTTGTTCAAAAGGCAAGGAATGAAGCTAATGTTAGCAGTCTGTGGAATACCTGAAGAACCAAATGACTTAGGCCAGAAGCATTTTCACCTAAGAATATCTTTCTAAAATGTTATAATTGGTAAGTACCTTTTCCAATGAGGCAATACTCTGAATTTCCAAGTTAGCAGGTTCAATAATTCAGAAACTATTCATTATTAAACATTAATTGCTGTGATCTAAAGAAAATGATATATTTACATTCTAATGTCTAGAGGAAACATATCTTCAAACCATGAGGCTGCAGTTTTAATTTTAAATCTATCAGTGTATTTTAAATACAACTTTTTAACCCAATACAACCAAACTGCCAATAATTCATTATGGATACTAGGTTTCTTTGTATCCTGAGCCCATTTATAACTTCTTATAACATATAATACTTTGCAGAGAAACCAATCACTAATAATATTAGCTTCCATTAATCACTATCACGTACTAGTCACATGATATGTTCCAAGTGTTTTCCTTCATAAGTCACTACCTGGAGGCAGACTGCACTAATATTTGCAAATGTCTGATGTTTTCCCACAAAAGGATATGTGTCCCTAACTTTTGAACTCAGTTAGCCAGGACATTGGAGAAGGCAATGGCACCCCACTCCAGTACTCTTGCCTAGAAAATCCCATGGATGGAGGAGCCTGGTAGGCTGCAGTCTATGGGATCGCTAAGTGTCGGACACGACTGAGTGACTTCACTTTCACTTTTCACTTTCATGCATTGGAGAAGCAAATGGCAACCCACTCCAGTGTTCTTGCCTGGAGAATCCCAGGGACGGGGGAGCCTGGTGGGCTGCCATCTATGGGGTCACACAGAGTCAGACACGACTGAAGTGACTTAGCAGCAGCAGCGGCAGCAGCCAGACCATTTGCTTTAGCCAGTGAAATTCAAGTATGTCACTTTCAGGCAGAACCTCTAAGAGCTGTGTTGTCTCTCTTACCTCCCTCCATGATCTTTAAATTTGTTAAGTCAAGGTGTACCTTCCCACTGGGTTCCTAAAGTCCGCGATGAATACAGTCTCCATGCTAATCCATGACAAAGTGTGAGTAATCAACATGCTGTGTTTCTGTAAAACCCCTGAGATTTGGGAGTTCCTTGTTACTTCAGGTTAAACAGGCCAGTAATGCCTGAGACAAATCTCTGTTGTATGAAAGTGGAATGTGAGCCACTGAAAAGTATTTTACCCAAGAGTCTACAGCAAGTAAACAGAGGAAACTAAGAATTCAGGAAGTCAAAACTCCAATGCCCACACTCGTCATTCAATTCTCGTCTTCATATTTTACAACACAAATATAACTTCTTAAAACTCTCAATAACAAATATGTGATTCCTGAGATCAAAAGGAAAAAAGATGAGAGATGGACACAAGATTTCGTACAAAGCTGCTTATCTTTATTATAAACTATTGTTTTTTATTAATATAAGTAAATAATAAAGAAAACTTGGGGCCTTCCTGATGGCTCAGTGGTATAGAATCTGCCTGCCAGTGCAGGAGACATGTCATGGAGCAACTAAGCCCATGCACTACAACTATTGAGCCTGTGCTCCAGAGCCCAAGAGCTGCCACTGCAAAGCCTATGCACTGCAACTACTGAAGCCGGAGGGTCTTAGAGCCTGTGCTCTGCAACAAAAGGAGTCACTGCAAAAAGAAACCCATGTACCGCCACTTAGAGACAAGTCCCTGCTCACTGAAACTACAGAAAAGCTTGTGCAGCCACAAAGACCCAGCCCAGCCAAAAATTTTAAAATAACTATAAAAGAAAAAAAGGGAGGAGGAAACTAGGAAACGATAGGAAAAGGATTATTTCAATTTTAATTTACCAAATATGCCTGAAATATCAGCTGACCTGTGTATGTGCCTATGGGTCTGCAGAATCCCAAGGCATCAGTCACTGACCCATGGGAACAACCAGCTGTCCCAGCACATGCCCAAGGCAGGTCATGCCATCTGGTTACTAACCCCACAAACTGTGCTGGGCAGTGGGAACACAGACAGCAAAGACTGCTCCTGCCTTCAAGGAGCTTGCTGCCCGATATGACAAGACAGCAAACCAATAACTCTAACACAGCATCAGGGCACTGAGAGAGACTTACACATGTATTCCGAACCTCAGGAGTCCACAGAAGGACTTCTCTAAGGCAGGGAGTGAGGAGTGTCAGAGCTCCTGGGGGGTATGACATCTAGGCTGGGTTTTAAAGGATGGGAGAGCACAGGTTAGTGCACAGGGCTGGAAGACATCCTAAAAAATGAGAACGTGGAAGGTGTAGAGGCGAGAGAAAACATGGCCACCTAGGGAATTTAACTTGAACCTCAGGCTGAAACACAAAGGTGAGAGGGCTTATCCTGCAGGGCTCACCTGCTGGCAGAATAAGGGATGAGCAGGGGCCATCATGCTCCTGAGCTCCTGTGCCCAGGCTCCTCCAAGCTCCCATTAACTCTAATCTGGGAGCACAAAGCCAGAGGTTCCCAAAGCCACTCTTTCACACTCACCTGTGACAAGAGTGTGATCAATAAAGAGCTTGTAAGCAGATATCCCTGTGAAACTGTCAGCAGCACAGGACTTCAAACAGGCTGCAGCACTTTCTCACAAAAGATAAGTTCAACCACACACTACAATGAGAAACGCAGAGGCGCAACAGAACAGGCCACAGCAAGTTCAAGTCAGTCAGTGAGTGGTCCCTCAGAGGCTGCGACTTCTGTTCAGCTGCACAAAATTCACTTTGAGGTACCTTGAACCAGACATGGAACAACGGACTGGTTCAAAACTGGGAAGGGAGTATGTCAAGGCTGTATATGGTCACCCTGCTTATTTAACTTATGTGCAGAGTACATCATAAGAAATGCCAGGCTGGAAGAAGCACAAGCTGGAATCAAGATTGCCGGGAGAACTATCAATAACCTTAGATATGCAGATGACATCACCCTTATGGCAGAAAGCGAAGAGGAACTAAAGAGCCTCTCGATGAAAGTGAAAGAGGAGAGTGAAATAGCTGGCTTAACACTCAACATTCAAAAAACGAAGCTCATGGCATCCGGTCCCATCATGGCAAACAGATGGGGAAACAGTGGAAACAGTGACAGACTTCATTTTCTTAGGCTCCAGTATCACTGCAGATGGTGACTGCAGCCATGAAATTAAAAGACACTTGCTCCTTGGAAGAAAAACTATGACCAACCTAGACAGCATGTTAAGAAGCAGAGATATTACTTTGCCAACAAGGGTCTGCATAGTCAAGGCTATGGTTTTTCCAGTAGTCATGTATGGATGTGAGAGTTGGACCATAAAGAAAGCAGAGCACTGATGAATTGATGCATTTGAACTGTGGTGTTGGAGAAGACTCTTGAGAGTCTGCAAGGGGATCAAACCAGTCACTTCTAAAGGAAATCAGTCCTGAATATTCATTGGAAGGATTGATGCTGAAGTTCCAATGCTTTGGTCACCTGATGCAAAGAACTGACTCATTAGAAAAGACCCTGATGCTGGGAAAGATTGAAGGCAGGAGAAGGGGATGACAGAGGACGAGATGATTGGATGGCATCACTGACTCAATGCACATGAGTCTGAGCAAGCTCCGGGATGTGGTGAAGGATAGGGAAGCCTGGTGTGCTGCAGACCATGGGGTCACAAAGAGTTGGACATGGTGAGCAACTGAACTGAACCGAACTGAACCTGTTACCACTTGTTGCCATTTGTAACTACCACCATAAACAACCCAGCCGCTTCAATCCAAGTCTCCATAATTGTTCCTTTTGTAGCAAAGGCTCTCTCTGCCAAGCACCTGATTTCCAACTGGACAACTTATCCTAAGGATGCTAATGATCCTTAAGTTCACAAAGTAACTTCCATTTCTACTAATACCACATTCATCTCTTTCATCATCACAGGAGTCCCAGTTTGGAAACAAATGGATTTTCCAAGTCACACTCCTGAGAGGTAAGAATCTAAGAGCAGAATCCAGCTTGGTTCCTGTCCTGCAGGGCACTTTCCACCTGCTGCTGCTGCTGCTGCTGCTAAGTCGCTTCAGTAGTGTCCGACTCTGTGCGACTCCATAGACAGCAGCCCACCAGGCTCCCCCATCCCTGGGATTCTCCAGGCAAGAACACTGGAGTGGGTTGCCATTTGCTTCTCCAATGCATGAAAGTGAAAAGTGAAAGTGAAGTCGCTCAGTCATGTCTGACTCTTCGCGACCCCATGGACTACAGCCCACCAGGCTCCTCCATCCATGGGATTTTCCAGGCAAGAGTACTGGAGTGGGGTGCCATTGCCTTCCACTTGCTACTTACACCTAAAGACTGATGATACTCCTAGGTCCTGGGCAACACACTTGGCCCAGTGACCTGAGACTGCTTATTGGGCTTCTTTGCACTTAAGGTCCCTCATGTGCAAAATGAAAAGTAAGTCTGAATACAGATCCTTCCAACTTTCATGTTCCATGTTTTTATTAAAGAAAGTTATAGCAATAGATTCTCTTCCTCCATGAAAAGACAGGATGGGTTCAAGTGACTGAATCAGTCATAATTCAAATAGGTTTGGGCAAAGGCTTAATTATAAATATAAACACAAATATTAACCCACACTGACATGTTAAAAGCAACTTTTTAATAAAATGGTGCTTTCAGGACAACACAAATTAAATATGATTTTATCAACTAGTACATGAATCAAGTCAATCATATAATTATTACATATCAGTAATGCAGATAATTACACTGATGATTTACTGTGTACTAGAGTCAAGCTCTCCAGCTCCAATACTCCGGATCCGAGAGAAAAGACCCAAAAACCACCTTCCCTGCCTGCCAATTCTTTGATGGCTTCCCTATCCTTTTCAAACTTAAGAACTGCTCAGAATTCAAGGAACTTTGTACTTCATGTCCCATGAAATACTATATGTAAGTTTTCTCTTGCTGCTGTAAAAAGTTACCACCAAGCTTAGCAGCTACAAACACCACACCTCTATTATCGCACAGGTCTGGTGTTGGTAGGCTTAACTGGTTTCTCTGCCCAAGTCTCACATGGCAGAAATCCAGGGGTCAGGAGGGCTGTGGGCCTTTATGAGGTTCTAAGAGGACTCTCTTTCCAGGGACACTGAGGTTGTTTGCAGAACTGAGTTCCCTGTGACGGCAGGGCTGAGGTCCCTGTTACCTTGCTGCCGTCTGCCACAGTTGTTCTCAGCTCCCAGAGGCTGCCCACATTTCTAGGCCCATAGCCCCCGTCCTCTGTCTTCAAATCCAGGAGCAGCACGTTGAGTCCTGCTCATGCTTCAAACCCTCCTGCAGCCCCTTCCCTCACATCTGAGTCTTCCACATCCCTCTTCCACTTATAAGGACCTCTGCAATTACATTGGGCCACCCCAACAATCCAAGGTAAAATCCCTATTTTAAGCTCCATGACCTTCATCTGCAAAGTCTTCTCTGCCATGTGAGATACTCACAAGGTTCCACAGACCAGGCATGAGCATCTTGATTGGGGAGGGGGGGGTGGAGGAGGGGGCAGGCAGGCACTAGTCTGCCAATCACATGGTAAATACAAAAAACAAAAATGTCTCTTTTGCTAGGAACCAATGAATAATTTTGCCCACACCACACAGCAAAGCATAAGTTTAAATATCAATGAACAGAAAAGAAGGCAGCAATTATTCTACACACACACACACACACACACAAAACCCCTCACAATTAGACGTTAGTGCTTGAAACGATGAAACTCTGTATGCTGGAAGAAGGGCTAGAGCAAACAAAAATGTTAGTGCCAAACTGTATTAATTGTAGAGACTAAGAAAAATGGAATAGTCTTCAACTTTGTGGAATTCTCAGTAAGCAGTGAATCACATTTCAAACTTTAATTTTAAAAGTACTATACAACATCTTAAAATCTACCATAACGGCTCTCACACAAATCTGAATGGGGAAATGGTACTCATTATGCTGTCCCAGTACAAGTCAAATACAAGTACCAAAACAAGTCAAGCTGCCTCACTTGAACACAGCAGTAAAATTTCTCAACACTCCTTTGGTGATTTGAAAGAAAATGTACTTAAACAAGAAAGCCTACTGTTGTTTACTTTGTGAACAACAGAAGTCAAAGCTAAACCAAAAACAGTAGGAGGGGAAGAGAATTTGCAAATTGCTACATGTGACACTATTTGTAGTAACTATCAAAAACTTCAGAAAAACATCAGTAAATGTACTGAGTTAAAATTTACTGAAATGTACTAGTTAATAATAACCAATTATTGATGTTAAAACTCACGCTACATAAAACAAAAAATGAGGTTATCACCTAATCTTAGAGATATTAAAATCATTCATGTCAGGAGTGACAATATTTAACAATCAGAATTATAATGCAAATGAATAAGCATATAAATCAAAAAAGTTTTAGCCTTCCATTTATTCTTTAAGTATGAACTACACACAGTTTAAAACTGCAAGTTAGAACACCAAACATTCATCAAATCGTGTTAATAATTTCCAAGTCATCTGTTAATTGTTAAAAATAGTGGTGTAATCCTTTATTTGACAGGCATTTGTCACAAGTAAGCAATGTCTGAGAGATGATTCAGTACAATAAACCAAGCTCCTTCAGTAACACCCCCTAGCTACGGAAAGACAACAGGTGAATTGAGTCTTGATAATACAGGTTTTCTCCAGAACATAGTACTGTTCTTGGTAAATACTGTACTATCTCATGGTGAACTAATGTCAATTAAATTCAACTTTTTTCTAACCTTAATATTATTCACTATTTCTATCACCACTATGAAAATCACTTACTGAACTGTCATATTTAATTATCTAGCTTATTTTTTACAAAATATTGTTTACCTTCAATCTATGGTACTTTGATAACATTCAACTAGCTAAATTCTAAGAACCAGTATACTAAAAAGAACCAATATATTAAATACATCTAACTTCTTTGAACAATTCCTCAGATTTGTCATCAAATAAGTGTATTTTCATGTAACTTGTTGGATAATTTAATAATTTTTCTCTTGGAATACTTCATTTGAAATGTTTCTCTAATATTCTCTGCTTCTCTATCAGTTTCCTGTATTTTGTTTTATATGTTCTATTACCTATTATTTGTCAGAGAAATTTATCCATTTTAATAGTTAGAAATTTTCTTTCTTCTAAAATTAAGAAATAAGAACAGTTAGAATAGCATATAATAAAGTTAAATCTTTAAAAAAAATAAAACTAATTATTCAAATGCTATCTACTAAAGTAAGCAGTCGTCTTTATATGATTTCCAAACAGAGTCCATCCAAAGGCAACTACAACTGACCCTTGAAGTTTATATCATGGGGGCTTTGGACAAACACCCTCCATGCAGTCAAAAATCTTAGTATAACATAGTCAGCCCTCCATATCCATGGTTCCTCTGCATCTAGGGATTCAACCAACGGCAGATCACGCAGTACTGCAGCATTTACTATGGAAAAAAAAAAAATCCATGTATAAGTGGACCCATACAGTTCAAGCCTGTGTTGTTCAGAGGTCAACTGTACTTATTTCAATTCCAAGTTCTTACGTACACCAAATAGCAGAAAGTTAAATAACACAAGACCAAATAAATCATAAGTTTATTTGACTTCTTTTTATGCTATGATCCAGAAATAAGTAAACAACATCAAATAAAAATATCCAGAAGTTTTCCTATAATTTCAGACTTTTTTCTCCCTAGCACTATACTTGAACCACCTGAACAAAATTCATAAAGTTTTCATGTAAATATTTCTCATTAAGACCATTTTTCTTGAGTATGACATAAAGTTTAATACATTTCAGATGTTGTTCCTTTTAGCTCTGTGAGATCAACAAAAACCATCACCTATCTTCAAAATCCTGAATATTGAATTTTAAGTAAATTATTAAACCACTTCTATGTGAAATGGTAGGAGCTTTGTCTATAACTAAAATTTTACTGCCTAATTCTTGTTTTTCAAAAAGTTGTTCCCTTATCTCAATAGATGTGTTTTACAACAATCAGGACTATAACTCTGCCATGATATACTCATATAAGAACTATTTTTTGAGGTGTTGATAAATACTTCAAGTCAGAAAGTTACTTTATATAATATATTGTGTCAGTATTTCATAAATACTTTTTCCTTTGCTTTAGCAATACCCTTTGATAAAATATTTTGGGAAGTTATTTTCTCATTTTTTTTTGAAAACTGACTTCTGTTTATTCCAGCTATAATGAGATATGTTGTCAAAAGACACAACATATACCTTGTTGTCAAGGTATGTTGTCAAGATTGATTTGATATTTTCATGAAATATTTCATGACACTTCCATCATGTCACAAAATTACTATTTCTTTCATATGGTGAGAACATTCGAGATTTACTCTTAGCAGTTCTCAAATATATAAAACAGTATAATTAACTATAACCAGCATGCTATACATTAGATCTCCAGAACTTATTCAAATTGTAACTGGGGGGTTATACACTGACTCACATCTCCACATTTCCCCCACCCCTTGGTAGCCATCATTCTAGTCTGTTTCTAGTAAGTTCAGCTCTTTAGATTCCATGTATATGTAATATACAGTATCTGTGTCTCTCTGACTTAACTCACTTATACAATGCCCCTAAGGTCCATCCATGCTGTTGCAAATGGCAAGATGTCCTCCTTTCTCATGGCTAAATGATATTCCATTGTATATACATATATGTCACACCTTTATGCATTCAACTGTTGATGAACACAGGTTGTTCCCATATCTTGGCTAATGCAAATAAGACAGCAATGAACATGGTATATTCATTCAAGCAGATACTTCAAGATTTTCTTTTTCATTTCCTTTCCACGTGTAGGAGTTACATTGCTGGATCACATTTCAGTTATTTGAAAAAATCTCCAAACTCTTTTTCACAGTGGCTACACCAACTTGCAATCCCACCAACAGTATACAAGGGTTCCCTCCAATGCTTGTTATTTCTTGTCTTTATGATTGCACCCATCCTAATAGGCATGAGGTGATATCACTGTGGTTCTAATTTGCATTTCCCTGATGATTAGTAACGTTGAACACTTTTTCATGTATCTGTTGGTCGTCTGGATGCCTTCTTTGGAAAAAATGTCTTTTAAGATCTTTTGCCCATTTTTAAATCATATCGTTACAGTTTCTTTACTTTGCTATTGAGTTATAAGAGTTATTTATACATTTTGGATATTAACCCCTATCAGACACAGATTTACAAATGTTTTCTCCCATTCAGTAGGTTGCCTCTTCATTTTGTGGATAGTTTCCTTTGCTGTGCCAAAGTCTTTTAGTTTAGTATAGACACACTTGTTTGTTTTTGCTTTTGTTGCCTTTACTTTTGGTGTCAAATCCAAGAAATCATCAGTAAGACCAATGTCAAAAAGCTATGTTTTCTTCTAGGAATTGTATGGTTTCAAGCCTTACATTCAAATCCTTAATCCATTTTGAGCTGATTTTTGTGTAAGTGGTCCAGTTTCATTCTTTTGCATGTGGATGTCCAATTTTTTTCAACAGCATTTATCTTTTCCCCATTGAGTGTTCTTGGCTCCATCATAAATTGACCATGTATGTGTGGGTTTATTTCTGGGTTTTCTATTCTGTTACATTGCTCTATATATCTGTTTTTGTGCCAATACCATATTGCTCTGATTATGATGCAATAACTTTGAAATATAGAATGAAGGCAGAAGTATGATATCTCCAGCTTTGTTCTTCATCCTTATGGTTGCTTGGGCTATTTAGAGTCTTGTGTGGTTCCATGAGAATTTCAGGATGATCTGTTCTATTTCTGTGAAAAATGCTACTGGAATTTTGATAGAGATTACACTGAATCTGTAGATTGCTTTGAGTACTATGGACATGTTAACAGTATTAATTCTTCTAATCCATGAAAAGAGGACAGCCTTCTATTTATTTGTGTCTTTTTCAATTTCTTTCATCAATGACTTTTGTTTTTAGTGTACAGATCTTTCACCTCCTTGATTAAATTTATTCTGAGCAATTTTATTCTTTTTGATACAACTGTATGTGGGATTATTTTCTTCATTACTCTTATAATTCATTACTGAATTCGGTACTCTACAGCATTAATGAATTTATTAGTTCTAAAAGTTTTTTGGTGGAATCTCTAGGGTTTTTGATATGCAATTTCAAGTTATCAGCAAACAGACAATCCTACTTCTTCCAATTTGGATACTTTTTCATTCTTTCCTTGCCTAATTGCTTTGGCTAGGGCTTCAGTACTATGTTGAATACAAGTGGCCATAATGGGCATTCTTGTCTTATTCCTGATCTTAAAGAAAAAGCTTTTGGTTTTTCACTGCTGATTATGATGTTAGCTGTGGGCTGTCATATATGGTCTTCATTATGTTGAGGTACATTCCCTCTGTGCTCAGTGTGCTGAGGTCTTTTTTTAATCATAAATGGATTTTTTTGTCAAATGCTTTTTTGCACTTAGTGAGATGAACACATGGTTTTCATCCTTCATATTGTTTATGTGCATATCACACTGATTAATCTGCAGTTGTTCTATCACTCTTGCTTCCCTGGAATAAATCCCTCTTGATCAAAGTGTATGATGTACACTTTTAATGTACTACTAAATTTGGTTTGTTAAAATTTTACTGAGGATTTTTGCTTCTATGTTTATCAGGAATACTGGCATGTATTTTTTCTTTTCTTGTAGTGTCCTTGTCTGGTTTTGGTATTAGGGTAACACTGGCCTTATAAAAATTAGTTTAAAACTGTTCCCTCATCTTCAACTTTTTGGAAGAATTTGAAAAGGATTAGTATTGGTATTAATTCTTCATTAAACATTCAGTAGAATTCACTAAAGTCTAGGCCTGGACTTTTGTCTGTAGGGAGGTTTTTGATTATTGATCCAATCTCCTTACTAGTAATCAATCTGTTCAGATTTTCTGTTTCTCCATGATTCAGTCTTGGTAGAGTTTATGTTTTTAGGAATTTATTTCTTCTATGTTAACCAATTTATTGGTATATAGTTGTTCATATCAGTCTCCTGTGATCTTTTGACTTCTACAATATAGTTGTAACATCTATTTCATTTTGAATTTTTTTTTAAAATTTATTTATTTATTTTTTATTTTACTTTACAATTCTGTATTGGTTTTGCCATACATTGACATGAATCCATCATGGGTGTACATGCATTCCTCATTTTGAATTTTGAGTCCTCTTTTATTCTTCCTGAATCCAGCTAGAGATTTGTCTCTTTTGTTAATATTTTATAAAAACCCAGCTCTTAGTTTCACTAATCTTTTCTATAATCTCCTTGGGCTCATTCACTTATTTCTGCTGTTACCTTTATTATTATTATTATTTCCTTCCTTCTACTAATTTTGGGCTTAAGTTTGTTCTTTTGCTAGTCCCTTGAGGTATAAAGATAGGTTGGTCATTTGCCGTACAGCAGTGATTAACACAACACTGTAATTCAACTATACTTCAATAAAAAATAAATTTTTAAAAAGACAGACTGTTCATGTTTATGTTTTTTGTTAAAATAATCAATCTGTGTTTCATCCTAGACATACAAATCATTTGTTTTAGGTTTGTATTCCTGTGGAGTATCAAGAGATATTCTGGATTTCAGCTTACTACTAATATTTCTTTTTTATCGCCCCTGACAGATTCAGAATATTCATGTTTATGATGTCTAAGACAATAAAATTTTGCTGCCTCTTCATTTATAATAATATAATAAAATTAGTTCTTGCACTTATAAATATCAAAACAACAGACACTACTAACTCAAGAATTATAGTGCAGTAACAATGAAAGGAGCCAAATAAAAACTATTTAAAACTCAACTATTTAAAAAGCTGTAGCAATTTAAAAAATCTGAGGATAACGATAAACAGATGATTCTTTGAAAGCACAGGAGGCTCCAGCTTCACATGGAATGTGCAGTGGAGATATGCCACTACTGCCACTAAGACCCAGGCTGGAGAGACCGTGATTGCTGCAAAAACAGACCCCACTAAAGCCCAGAAAATTAGCTGAACTAATGAGTTCACATTCAAATGTGTATTATTAGCTTTTACCACTTTTCACATTTACTATTACATCATTCACTGACTGATAAGGAGTTTAAATATCTTATCAACCAGCAGAGCCATCCCAATGTAAATAGCTTAAAAGCAGTCCTGGTTGTGACAGTCACACTAAATAGCCCTAATTTTTCTCTAAACTATCACTCTTAGGACCACTGATACTTTCCATTCTGAAATAATGCCAACTGGAACACAGTGCTACTCAATCTCTTTTTTAAAATAAAAATTTCCAAAAAAGGAGATTTCAATAAAACACAATCTAAGAAGGGGAAACCATGATGAAGAGTTTTCCACAGTAATGCTGTTAAATTTAAACCACATTGCCAGTAAAATATTTACCCATCAGGCATCATCACCAACCCCACCACAACCATCTACTACTTACAGGTTAAGTAAGAGTAAAATCATTGTCCACCCTCATCACTGAAAAGTAAATGAACAAACATAAATCGACCTAAATTCTAAGTCATATTATGCCACGCTCTTTGCTCAACACCCTTCAATGTTTCTCCTTGGGGAAAAAAAATTATTTTCCAACCAGAACCCTAAGAGTTCCAGACCTCTCTGCTCGCCTGACTAACTCCTCTTTATTCTTCAGCTCAAGGCTCACAGGACACTTCCTTAGAGATCCTTCCCCATCCACCCAGACTAACTCTGCACCTCCTCTTCTCACAGCCCCTTATTCTTTTTCTGCACCATGCTCTTCAAAATGTGCAGTTAAATATGTATCCACATGATAACTTATTGTTTGCCTACTCACAAGACAAATAGCTCCATGCAGACATGTTTTGGTCCCTATAGTACATCCAATACCTAGCATGATGCCTGGCCACAGAAAAGGGCTAGATAAATATCCGTTGAACACAAATGGAAGTAAATTGCTAAATGCCCTATATCTATGTAATAGACCGGCTAAAAGTAAAACAAGGCTTCAGGTTTTGTTTCATTTTTTTAAAACACATTACATAACAGGAGAAATATCTTTGAGTATTACTATTTCAAGAGCAAATGTGTACACAAATGAAGATTATAAAAATAGTGATTATACAAATAGCAATTACACAACAGTGGCACACACTTGCCACCCTCACCTGACTTAGCTTGGATACTGGGATGCATAGAAGATTAAGAGGGCCCATTTTCCAGCTGCCACCACCATCAGCAAAGGGGTCTCCCTGGTCTCTCCCCAGACTGTGGGGCAGAAGGAATGATTGTGGCAGAGGGAAGAAACAACCTAGTCAAGAGGCCAAGCCCTCACGTTCTAAGAACAGTAACCACCCTCACCCTAATAGACCTCAGGGGTACAATTCCACTCAAAAATGATCCATTACCAATATTGCAGCATTAGAAATTTCACAGCAAAGCACGTGCTGGTTCAGGTCAAACAGCTTTTGCCAAGACCACCACATACCCAGGCCTTCTGATGGAAACAGGATGAGTGGGAAGGAAGACCAGAAACACACTAACAATCATGGCAAGTAAGGACAGGCTAAAGGACTGTAAGCCCGGATGAAAGCAGATTAAGCAAAGTACATGCATGCACGAGTAGAATGAACTCGAGGTCATGGTAACAGTAGAGGTTAAGCAACAGTGGGCTCTCAAGTCCATCATATTAGTAGGGAAAGTGGAACAGAAGTGACAGTCTCTGAAACTGAACAGTTACAATTTTTCAATTTATACCATGGATTTTTTTTTTTTTTTTTTTTTAAAAAAAGGTTACACCATGGATGCTCCTATATGGCTGAATGGGGCCTGGAGAGTCAGGGAGACTGAGCTTGGGCCTGGGTCATGGAAACATGCAGAAGAGTGGGCTATAGATCAGTGAGGTCCAAAGGAGAAGGGGAAGAGGGAATTCAGAGGGAAAACGTAGGGTTACAAAAGAAGAGACTGAAATGGAAGCAAAATGAAATCATTTCTAGTGTCATGAACTAAAGAGATGGAAAAAGAGGGACTCAGTTAAGGTGAGGTAGAGGAGCAGCATTTGAGAAAAAGGTTTAACACATAAGAGACTTTGTCTAGGGCCAACAGAGCAGGTGGCAACAGAAGCAGCTGGGCAATGCCAACTGGGGGTGGGAGTTCAAAAGGGAACAGAAAAACAGAGGGATTTGTGACTGAGGAAGGTACCAGTTCAGATACCTTAGTCAGTTACTAGGATGAACTGTGCAGGAGGCCCTGGACATACAGGTCCCAAGATGAATAAGGGAAAGGCAATATGGGCAGGTGATCAGCTCATGATAAATATGTCGGGTCCACTCATCTCCCTTGGTCATGCTTGACTGACCCTGTGCACACCTATCGGATTCTCTTTCCTGAAAGTTAAAAAAAGTGGAGCCACTTTATAACACCCTGGAAAGAATATCTATGTTAACTCCTGTGGACACTCGGGTTCACTTCTCTCACAAAACCTGGTTATTCAAATTTCCCCCAATTCAGAGAGCTATCTGTAACCTAACCTTTAATAATGTCTCCACATTTGCTTTTTTTGGCATGATATAGCCAGAATCATTTCTGCTGCTTGTAACCAAAGTACCTTCCCTGAATCCACATGGCTCCTGACCATCACAAACTCATTTTATAAATGAGAAACTGAGGTTCTGAGAAATTTTTTCCAGGTTGTAACACCAAAACACAATTTCCCCTACTATTAGTATTCTCAATGATATTTTTAAACAGATTTAGGCAGCTTCCAAAAGATTTATAATCTAAATATCATCAGATAAAATCTAGATACAAAGGTAAAAATAGAAAAAGCTAAAACTGGAGCAGATGGAGGTGGGTAAGGGGTAAGGAAGACCCATGATATTCTAAGAGCAGCTATTGGAAGGTATATTTCACATCCTACCATAACATGAAGCCTAAGTAACCAAAGATTTCTATAATTTTTTTAAATATCTGAAGCCATTGTATCAATAGAAAATCTGAGAGTAAAAAAAGGAGACATAAAGGAGTACAGAACCAAAAGAAGAAAAGATAAATATTGACACATAGACAAAATTATAAAGACCATGTCTATAATATCAGAGTATTTTTGGCACTCATCACATGCTTAAAAACATTTGTCTTGGTATCCTTCCCCTCCAAATATTTTTGGACTATAAAATATTTCTCATAATTCTTTGACTTTCCAAGATTCTGTTTCCATTTCTCTTCCTCCTTTTCTCAGAATCAGTAAGACTGATTTCCTCTGTTTACCCTAGCGAGTGTCCTTCCCTTCCTAAAACTTGCACGTTATTTCCCTTTCTCTAGCCAAAAATATGGCCACTCTGTATTATTCTTTCCTGTTTCCTTGGTATTTGATATATTCTGATCTAACCGTTCCCTCCCTAATACAAGAGATTCTTAATTGGCACAATCTTGCAAACTTCTTCCATAGCGCTGCTTCAGAAACAATAAGAACTTTTAAATAAAAAGGTTAACAGAGGTGACCTGTTTCTGAGTATAAACACCATATATGCTTCCATGAAGCTGTTCATTTCTCTTTGAACCACAGGTTTTCAGAAAAAAAAAAAAAATCGAAAGTCTCTTATTTATTCCAGATGGTTCAAACCCATTATGATAAATATATACAGCCAGTGCCCCATAGAAAATAACTTCATGTAGATATAATTATTTTCTAAAAAGTAAACTATACACATTAAGTAACATGTTTAATTAAAAGAAAAACTGTTATAAAATCTAATAGGTAGACTATATAAACCAGAATGGAAATTCAGATTTCCTCTACACTTACAGATCAGAAAACAAATGAAATATTCATAAAAAATGAACATTTTATATACTTCACACTTACAAGAAAATGTATCATAGACTTCTTATTGCACTTAGCTCTGTTTACTTCCAGTCTAATAATTACACAAATTCAATTCCATGTACATGCAAATTACGTGAAAACACCCACTACTCAAGTAACAGAGGAAAACAGCAAATCTTAATGAGGTTTATACCAAAATTTAATACAGAACACTCTTCAGGAAAAGGAATATCATTTCTCTCTCAACCACAACTATCCTCAATTGATATATGCTGACACCACGACATCCTAAAGCAGTGGTTCATTATGGGATGGGGGTAGGGGACAGAGGGGAAGGTGTGCCCACCCTCCTAGCCCCCAGAGGACACGTTCCAAGTTTGGGAGACAGTTTTGGTTGTCCCAAAAGTGGTTGGGGGCATGGGGATGGATGTGCTCCTGGCCTCTAGTGGGTAGAGGTCAGAGATGCTGTGAAACACACAATGAGCTGTGTACACGACAGCCTTTCACAACCAAGATTCCCCAGCTTAAATGGCTGAGACACCGGCCCACAGAAAAATGAGGCTGAAAGGAAAGAGCCGCTGACAAGGACCCCCATGATCCACTGTCGGCCCTCCCCATTCCAAGGAGTCCCCTACCTTGGACGCCTGTGGAGTGGATATCACATGGACCGTGCTGGGTTTGACTCCGTTAGCCTTTGGCCGCTTGTAGAGAGCAAATCTGCTTTTCCTCCGGCCTCTGTCTCCATTAGGTAAAGCACCATTGTACCTATAAACAGAGATGAGAGAGTTCATTTATTCGTAGATTTTTAAAGGCATTCAGAATAAAAGTCTGATGGAATTAAGGGAAAAGACAGGAATGCTCATAAAGACTTGTCCACTAACCACCCCACAAAAGGGATACAAAACAGACTTAGAGACTTTGGCTGTAATGAAATTCAAATCACTTCCAGAAACTTAATTTAAGAGTGATATACAAAGTAATTATAGGTTCCTTATTCTAGAAAGTCAGACTCTTCAAATCTTTTCAGAAGAGACCAAGTATAAATAAGCAAATGAGAATTCTGCAGAGGCTCTATTAGCGCCGGCTCAATTCAACAAACGTCATCCTAATGGACCCTGGAGAAACACTCAAGAAATATTTTTAAATGAATTGGTTAGAAAAGAGCATACTAATTAAACCTCATCTCTCACTCTCAAATCATCTTAATGTCTGCAGGATCTTTATTTGTAAGAAGATCAAATTTAGTTGCTTGCATTCTTAAAAGTTCTGAATTCTCTACCTCCATTCCAATTGCTATTTGAACCCTATACTGTCAGGTTAGTGAAAGCTAGCCTTCAAAAATTAAACAAAGTATGCCTCTATAAGGTTGCCCATTACAAAGCCCGAAGGTATAAAAGAAGAGTTTTAGTCCACAAACTATCAAATATCTTAAAAAGTCACCTGGGAAATAGTACTTGTCCTTAAGCAGATTCCCCTAAATTAATACCTTAAGCCAGTGGTCCCCAACCTTTCTGGCACCAGGGATAGATTTTGTAGAAAACAATTTCTCCACAGACCAGGGGGTAGGTGGGGGGGATGGTTTGGGGATGACTGTCATAAGGAACACACAACCTAGACCCCTGGCATGAGCAGCTCTCTCATGAGGACCTACATGAGAGTAGGGTCCACTCTCTTATGAGAATCTAAGAAAGTGAAGTTGCTCCGTCGTGTCCGACTCTTTGCGACCCCACGGACTGTAGCCTACCAGGCTCCTCCGTCCATGGGATTTTCCAGGCAAGAGTACTGCAGTGGGTTACCATTATCCTTCTCCAGGAGATCTTCCTGACCCAGGGCCTAAACCCGGGTCTCCTGCATTGTAGGCAGATGATCTACCGTCTGAGCCACCAGGGAAGAATCTAACGCCATCTCAGATCTGACGGGAGGTGGGGCTCAGACTGTAATGTGAGCAATGGGGAGCTTCACCTGCCCACCTCCTGCTGCGCAGTCCCCCGGTTTTTTTTTTTTTTTGGGGGGGGGGTCACTGGGGACCCCTGCCTGAAAGCCAATACCAGTGTTTAAAAAGAATGCAGGCTTGCAAGAGCGTTTCCGTTTTCACCTGTATTTTCTAATCTAGATTACAGGTCGCTGTACATTCTGACTTCTGTCTCATGCCATGTTTACTCTCCAGCTCCCTCTTGGCAGAAGTTCTTTTGAAGAGAACCAAAAGAGGAATTGTTTCAAATTTGTGTGGATAAACACGACAACTCTGAGGCTCCCTCCAAGCACCAAAGTCAGGGGTGACGTGGGTGGCGGCTCCTGGAAATCCTGCCTTTGCCACTCGCCCATCTCACCCAGAGAGCACAGTGGGCTGTATAGCAAAGGGGACACGAGGCCCAAGGGGAACAGCAAAAGTTGGAACAAGGGTTTGTGGTGTTTGTTTTACTATTCTGTAGCTGCAGTATGATAATGGATTTAAATTACCAGACGTTATTCCTGCTGTGTTTTTAATCTGTTTCCATCTCCATCATAAAGGAATATCAGCTACAGAAAATGTCTCCAGAGTACAGAAATCATTTGTTTCAAGTCTTACTCCTCTCTCCTTTTTTGGAGGCAAGATCAGAATAATGGCCATGATTTTCTTAAACATACCTGTGATCGCTACTCTAATGAACATATCCCTGATTAAACAACCATTATAAATCAACTGTGTCTTAATATATTTGCACATCACTTACACCAGGATGAGCACCCTGTATTAACAGAAACATATGTGAATCAAAGGCAGGGCCTAAACAATTGAAAGGGCCGTTTTCATCACTGTGGCCTTAGAACAACTGGTACAAGATCTGGCAAGGGGTCCGGTCCCCTCACATTTGCCCAGCTCTCCACTGCACCTTTCTCTCAACGACACACTGCTAGTCAATGAAACTAGTCAAAAAACGTGGCAGGTGCTTTTTAAGAGATCTGCTCACTATGACATCCCTTCTAGGGAATCCAGCCCTGAACACCCTAAGGTAAGCCCAGTACTACATCTGAATGAAATAGCCAAGCCAGCACCCTCCCCACTGAGTGGCTGGTGGCAGACATTTGGTCCAAATTGGCCAATGACAGTCTCATCTCAGAAACACAAATCTGGGACCCAGAGACAACTCACCAGTCTGTGTGGATGGCCAGAGCTGCAAACTGTAGGCATGGGAGCTGGGGGATGTCAGTCTGTTCTGTGATGAAGCAGCAGAGAAGTGAGGAGCAAAGCAGATGAACAGGGACAAGCAATGAAAAGAGATGGAAAGAGGATCCTTAAGGGCATCTCTTGGCCCAGATGTACTCTGACCCCTGTTCATGAAATCCTTTCTGGTTTTAGCTAACTCAGATTGCTTTCTTCTACTCACAACCCCAAAGCCATATTTAATATAAAGATGAAAACACAAAAACCAGGAATGTCAACTTAACATATACGGAAACATTTTAATTTCAATCGGCGGAGTAGAGACGCACAGATACGGCAAGAAATACCTTTTATATCTTCAAATAAATAAGTAAACCCTTCTTAGTCACAGGGGAAAGAATCAGGACCAGGAGAAAGTTGTATCACCAAAGACAGAAGACAGACTTTCAATGGCATGTCATCAGTTAAGAGGCCAGTGTGATTTGGAAGAGAATGGGTCTTTGATGACTTCACCCATCTTCAGAGCAAACCGCCAAGTAAAAACAAGCAAGCTTCTCCAACACAGAGCCTCACTCAGCGCCTCCTCTCTCTTTCTAATCTCCTCACAGCCAAGAACCTTGAATCAGGACTCCACCCACACCACCCCAATTCCAACCGTGAGCACACGTCATCTGCCTCCAAATCTAAGAGTACATTTGATGATGTCATCTACCCATCATGCAACTTCCCGCCTTACGTCTCTCAATGGCTCTATCAAGGTACACAACATGGTCAATTAAAAATTGCCAGAAGTTCCCATTACTTCTCCCAGGGACCATGAGTCTAACTCCATCTCCCCACACCTGGGCTGGCCTTAGTGGCTTATTTGCCAACAGGATGGGAAGAAAGTGACATGCTGAGACTTGCAAAACCAGGTCTTGTAAAAGCCTTAGAACTTCTGTCTCTTGGGAGCTCAGAGCTGAATCGTAAGGAAGCTGGGACACTGCCCCCCCGCCCCACTGCCATGCCAAGCAGGCCACGTGGAGGTGGCTCCAGTCAGCAGTCCCGGCTGAGCCCAGCCTTCCGACAGCCTGCTAGGTTACCACACATGTGACTAAAGCTGCCGTGGACCCTCCAGACCAGCCCATCCATCAGCTGACTACACCAGGTGACCTAGGTTGATCCCACACGGGACAGAAGAATTGCCTGGTTGAGTACTGCCCAGATTCCTGCCTCACAGAAACGCTGCAGGAAGGGGGACCCCTTCCAGGGTCCGAGAGTGGGCTCTTATCCAACACTCGGAAATGAATTGTCCGAGGAGACATGCGTGCTGACAAAGTAAGAGATTTTTATGGGGAAGGGGCACCCAGGAGAAGAGCAGCACGGTGAGGGAAGCTTCTCTCTCCAGAACAGGAGAACTGCTCTGCCACCTGGCTTGCAGTCTCAGGCTTTATGGTGATGGAATTAGCTTCCTGGTTGTCTCCGACTATTCATTCTGACTCAAAGTCCTTCCTGGTGGTGCATCCACTGCTTAGCCAAGAAGGATTCTGGGAGGTGGTCAGACACATGGTGTCTCCTTTTGACCTTTCCCGAATTCTTCTGGTTGGTGGTAGCTTATTAGTTCTGTGTTCCTTACCAGGACCTCCTGACATGAAACAACTCATGCAAATGGTTACTATGGTGCCTGGCCAGGGTGGGCGGTTTCAGTCAGTGTGCTTCGCCTGAGAGAATCATGCGGAAAGTACGATGGTGGCTGTGTTCATCCCCTAGGTCTGGCATAGACGACGACCTGTAACAGACGCCTGGGACAAGCCCCACCCTTCGGCATGGTCTCCCTCTCCTGCTTTCACAGCCTCCCCTCTGACCTCTGATCTAATGCAAGGCAAGCACTGTCACCAGATCTTCCCAATGCCCTTCTCACCTCCCTGCCTGGTCCCTTCCCCACGCCACCCTCCTGCCCCCGGAATGTGAATCCATCCTTAGTGCCTGGGCACGCAACAGGCACTAACACCTGCCAAGCCAACTGCATGACAGACGGTCTGTCTTTTGTGCAGCAGAGCAAAGCCCAGACAGACAGATGAGATCCTGCTCATAAAGGCAAAAAATGACTAGTCTATGAAAGAAAGTTAGAATGCTCTCTGGCCTGGCAAGGTTTCCAGCCAGCAACTTTGTAAAAACAAGACTCCAAGCGCTGCGGGCACATCTGTTTCGGCTGCTAAACAGGGCTATTCTTATTCAAACCCACAAGTTGCCTTTCAAGCTTCACAGTTAAAAAAAAAAACTGGAGACTTAAAAAAATTCCACTTATTGAATAAACATGTGATGAAAATGTAGCTCATCATATATGCAGGGCAAATAATTAGTATTTATTTAGAAGCTGCAGGGGACAATGAAAAACACTTGTAAGAAACCCCGCAAAGTAATATATGGTTTCTTTCGGTTTAAAATCCAGAGTTCACACATTAATTCTTTTTAATGGCATTTGCTGTGCACTTACTATGTGCCAAGAGGCCTTGTGAGGGAGGCTCCTAGAGGGCAGGTAACAGGCTCGAATGACTGGACCACACATGAATCACGCGGCTGGAAACGGGCAGTACATGAATATGTGCTCAGCCATGTCTGACTCTTTGTGCCCCTATGGACTGTAGCCCGTCAGGCTCCTCTGTCCATGGGATTTTCCTGCTAAGAATACTGGACTGGCTTGCCATTTTCTACTCCAGGGGATCTTTCTGACCCAGGCATCGAATCCATATCTCTTGAGTCTCCTGCATTGGCAAGCAGCTTCTTTACCACCGCATTACCTGAGAAGTCGAGAAGCAGCAGGCAGCACTCAAATCTATACCCAGTTTTGCCTGACTCCAAACTGTGCAGTTTCCAGTAGCCAATACTGACAACTTTTAAATTCAAGTCATCTCCTGGCAAACAACACAAAGATACATTCTTGAGAAGACACCTGCCACCTAAAAAAATGCATTTGTCAAAAAGACTTTTCTATAGGAAATAACAGCGAGAGAGGGCATGCCAAGGGCTTCCAGAACACTGCAGAGGCATCACATTGGATCTTAACCAGCCTGAACTCACAGAGCACTACCTGTGAGGACGGGAATGAGAATGTACACTACAGGAGAGCAGGCACCGTCAGCACCAAATGGCCACATTCCAGAGGCAGCCTCGCTTCCTGTTACAGACTGAAGGCGCTGCCCTCCCTCGAAAGCAACATCTCTGTCACGAGCACAGATAAACCACAAGCAACTACTGTAACTGAGACGCTGCGGATGAACAGGCCAGGGACACTAGAGACAACAGATGTGAAAACGAAGCGTGGAGTCTGACAAACCCCATACCTTGATCCCTGTCTCCAGGCGTGCATGTCAATTCACCACAATAGTGAACACACTAACACGCTGCTGCAACTGTGCATAAGAAGGTACATGTAAACCAGGAAATAAGTGCCTGGCACTGGCTTTACACCATTCAGTTCAGTTCAGTCCATCGCTCAGTCGTGTCCGACTCTTTGCCACCCCATGAACCACAGTACGCCAGGTCTCCCTGTCCATCACCAATCCCAGGGCTTACCCAAACTCATGTCCATTGAGTCGGTGATGCCATCCAACCATCTCATCTTCTATCATCCCCTTCTCCTCCTGTCTTCAATCTTTCCCAGCATTAGGGTCTTTTCAAATGAGTCAGCTCTGCGTATCAGGTGGCCAAAGTACTGGAGTTTCAGCTTCAACATCAGTCCTTCCAATGAACACCCAGGACTGATCTCCTTTAGGATGGACTGGTTGGATCTCCTTGCAGACCAAGGGACTCTCAAGAGTCTCCTCCAACACCACAATTCAAAAGCATCAAATTTTTGGTGCTCAGCTTTCTTTATAGTCCAACTCTCACATCTATATACGACTACTGGAAAAACCATAGTCTTGCCTAGACAGACCTTTGTTGGCAAAGTAATGTCTCTGCTTTTTAATGTGCAGTCTAGGTTGGTCATAACTTTCCTTCCAAGGAGTAAGTGTCTTTTATTTTCATGGCTGCAGTCACAATCTGCAGTGATTTTGGAGCCCCAAAAAATAAAGTCAGCCACTGTTTCCCCATCTATTTCCCATGAAGTGATGGGACCAGATGCCATGATCTTCGTTTTCTGAATGTTGAGCTTTAAGCCAACTTTTTCACTCTCCTTTTTCACTGTCATCAAGAGGCTCTTTAGTTCCTCTTCACTTTCTGCCATAAGGGTGGTGTCATCTGCATCTCTGAGGTTACTGATACTTCTCCCAGCAATCGTGATTCCAGCTTGTGCTTCTTCCAGCCTAGCGTTTCTCATGATGTACTCTGCATATACATTAAATAAGCAGGGTGACAATATACAGCCTTGACATACTCCTTTTTCCTATTTGGAACCAGTCTGTTGTTCCATGTCCAGTTCTAATTGTTGCTTCTGATCTACACAGAGATTTCTCAAGGGGCAGGTCAAGTGGTCTCGTATTCCCATCTCTTTCAGAATTTTCCACAGTTTATTGTGATCCACACAGTCAAAGGCTTTGGCATAGTCAGTAAAGCATCACTACAGCCTCATTATTTGAGCTATCATATGTATCTGTTGGCTTCCTAGGTAGCACTAGTGGGAAAGAATCTGCCACCAATGTGGGAGACATAAGAGATCCAGGTTCGATCCCTGGCTTGGGAAGATCCCCTGGAGGAGGGCATGGCAACCCACTCCAGTATTCCTGCCTGAAGAATCCCATGGACAGAGGAGCCCGGTGGACTACAGTCCACGGGGTCACAAAGAGTCAGACACAACTACAGAGGCTATGCACACACACATTTGGATTGGACGCTCTTTGAGGAGTTCCTGTGTCTTTGTGTACCTCACCTTCACCTCTACATGGTACCTTAAAACCAAGGAAAGTCTCAATGAAACAGTCACCATGTTGGTATGGAAATAATGATAGCTGTTTAAGGGATCAAGAGAGGATTTCTAGCTCCAATTCTTTTCCGAGCTCATGCTGTGAACTTACCTAAGATGAGACTGTTTTCTCAGCTACAAAGATAGCAACACAGAGGTACAATTTCAATATTAAAAAGAGATTCCCAAACCTCTTTCAAACATTTCAATTCAATATGGAGAAGGCATTTCCTCCAATTCAAATACCAGGATCCTGTCTCAGAAGGGTGAAGCTGTGGCTATCCAAAGACCCCTCAAGTCTTTATGGCAGTTGAGGTGCAGCCGTTCATACACTTGCACGTTGCTTTTTATCTTGAGGTTTTCCAGCTTCCCTGTACCACAGTATTTCCCAAGGCGAAACATTAAAACATTCTGTGTTATCGGGAACACAGAACTGCTCCCACACACAGTAGATTTTCAGCCCTTCTTCCGGGATGTATACACCCACACATCCTCACTCAGCCTCTCTGCAGCAAAAGGTACAGCAGGAAGGCAGGACGGAGGCCCCACTCTGGCCCTGCATGGAGTTCCACATTCACACAAGTCCCTGAACATCTCAGAACCTCACTTTCCCTTCCCATAAAGTAGGAAGAAGGCCTAACATCCTGCAGCTTGGATTTGGGAGCCGTTTAGGGGTGGGAGAGGAGGGTAAAGCTGTCCCGAGAGGCCCTAACTCCAGCCTCATCAGCAGCACACCCCTCATTGACCCCTGTTCTGTCTGTTTTCTCCACACTCATTCAACTCCTGCAACTAAAGAAGGTTGCACACCCCCACCTGCTGCTTCTTCACAGGAAAGAAAAGAGCATGCAAAGCAAATCCAGTCCACAGAACTATTCGCGAAAAGAAAAATATTTATTATCTAATACTTAGCAATGTGCATATTATCTTAAGTCTTTCTCCTCCCTTTTTCATTTTAAACTGGTACTGCTGCTAGAAAAAAACACCAGATAGGGGTTTTCTTTTTGTTTTTATACTGTACTGAATCTTTGATTTTTTAGCATCACTGGAGGGCAAACAATAGTTTTTTTTTCAGTGAATATCGGCCGGTACACAAAGCATGAGGCATAGAGAAGGCTGTTTATATTATTTTTGAAACACTGATGACTACATCTTTTATTCTGCCATTGGCTTCAACAGTCCAAAATAGCTCTGATTAAAGACATTAATATTAGTGTTTTATATCAAAGAACCTATTTTTTTTACCCTAGGGGTGAAAATTATTGTTTAAGTATTACCCTGCAATAATTTTTTATTCTTAGAAGAGAAAATGAGCCCCTTGGATCAGTGGTAAAGAACCCGCCTGCAACGCAGGAGATACAGAGGTTTGCTCCCTGGTCTGGGAAGATCCCTAGAGAAGGAAATGGCAACCCACTTCAGTATGCTTGCCTGGGAAATCCCATGGACAGAGGAACCTGCTGGGCTACAGTACATGGGGTTGCCAGAGTTGGACATGACTTAGTGACTAAAGCAACAACAAAAAGAGAAAATATGACACAAAGGGAAAAAACTAAAGTATAACGAGAAATGAACTTAATACAGTAAAAGATTTGTACAATTCAAGACCAGGTAAAGATTTATCACTTTATCTTATTCTTGACTTAGCACCGTCTTTTCTGGGAGAGAGGGCAGTTTGAGTCACAGCTCTGCCATTAGTAATCATGTGTTCTTTTTAACCATTTTTAAAACTTGAAGTATAGTTGATTTACAATGTTGTGTTAGTTTCAAGTGTACAGCAAAGTGATTCAGTTATACATATAAATACACATATATTATGATATCATGATAGTTATGATATCATGATATCATATGATACTTATCTGTCTGACTTACTTCATTTAATATGGAAATCTCTAGAATTATTACCATCTTACACTCCACACTGGTCACCAATTAATAATCTTACCAAATTAAAGCCCACACATTCATGTATCACTCCAATATTTCTTTATTTTAATCTCATCACCTCAATAAAGACAGGTGCATAAACTGTATGTGGTAGACTGAAATACTGGTCCCAGTTCTTCACTCCTCCCTGAAAACATGCCCTTTGACATGACTTTATACTTCCAGTTAACCTCCTTGCCCTGGATTTTGGGTTGGACCAAGTGAGTTGCTTTAGCCAACTGAATGTGAACGTATGATGCAAGCAGGGATCTGAGTTGTGCTTGGCAGCTAGGATTAGCCTCTGTCACGGCCATAGGAAGAGTATATCCCAGCCAGCCTGCCAAAGAGGACAAGTGACATGTGGAGGAGATCCAAACCCCACAAACACAGCGTAAGCAGAGCCACTCGATCACACCTTGGAGCAGAGCCATCTCAACCAACCCGCACTCACAAGAACGAATGCTTGTTTTTTTCAAGTCACTGAGTTTGGGTATGATCTGTTACACAGCATTATACAGCAAAAAGTAAATGAATTTCAAAAGCAGTTAACATAAATAGTTTCTTCAGTATCTAAAAACTTTGGGCTAAAAAAGCAAAAATATAAAATATATACCAAATGAAAGTTTTATATAAAGAATTCTCTTTCACTATGAAGAAAAAAGTCTAAAATTAGAGATAATTAGAAATAATTCCAAATGTGTAACTTTCTAAGACTGCTGCTACTGCTGCTGCTAAGTCACTTCAGTCGTGTCCGGCTCTGTGTGACCCCATAGACAGCAGCCCACAAGGCTCCCCCGTCCCTGGGATTCTCCAGGCAAGAACACTGGAGTGGGTTGCCATTTCCTTCTCCAATGCATGAAAGTGAAAACTGAAAGTGAAGTCACTCAGTTGTGTCCGACTCTTGGTGACCCCATGGACTGCAGCCTACCAGGCTCCTCCATCCATGGGATTTTCCAGGCAAGAGTACTGGAGTGGGGTGCCATTGCCTTCTCCAAACTTTCTAAGACTGGTTATATTAAATGGGATTTTTAAAAAATGCATACTTAATACAGACACTGAAAATGCATTTGATAGAAGTCTTCATCTGTTTCAGATTAATGTCATTAAGAGTTGAGAATAAAACAATATTTTCTTTTCATAATTTTTAAAGGTAAAAGAGTAAAATAAAAAGCATTTATATTAAAAATCAGGAACAAAACAAGAATGCTTACCATTACCATTTTTATTAAACACCATTCTAAAATAAATTCTAGTCTAACCAAGAACACTAAATTAGAAATAAGGGGTAGTAACTGGAGGAAAAGAAGATATAAAACTAGTATTACTGCTGTAAGAATTAAAACAATGTATTACTTGAGAACAAAAACCACATGCCAACGGAGAAGAAACACCCCAGAAACAGACCCTTGGCTACATAAAGTAATGTAAGATGATGTAAGGGTCACTAGACAATGCAAAAGAAATTGGATTATTCAATCGTGTATAGAAACCAACCATCTACTTTGAAAAAAAAATTTCTTAGAGCTGCATGTTACATTCCACACAAAAATTCCAAAGTTGAGTATTTATCATATAAGTGCTTAGTCATGTCCAACTCTTTGTGGCCCCGTGAACTGTAGCCCACAGGGTCCTCTGCCCATGGGATTCTCCAGGCAAGAATACTGGAGTGGGGCACCATTTCCTACTCCAGGGGATCTTCCAGATCCAGGGATCAAACTGGCATCTCTTGCCTCTCCTGCACTGGTAGGTGGATTCTTTACCACTGAGCCACCAGGAAAGCCCTGCTGCTGCTGCTGCTAAGTCGCTTCAGTCGTGTCTGACCCTGTGCGACCCCATAGATGGCAGCCCACCAGGCTCCCCCGCCCCTGGGATTCTCCAGGCAAGAACACTGGAGTGGGTTGCCATTTCCTTCTCCAATGCATGAAAGTGAAAAGTAAAAGTGAAGTCGCTTAGTCGTGTCCGACTCCTAGTGACCCCATGGACTGCAGCCCACCAGGCTCCTCCATCCATGGGATTTGCCAGGCAAGAGTACTGGAGTGGGATGCCATTGTCTTCTCCATGGAAAGCCCTACTTAAGTCAATAATAATGTTCTAAACATAAAGTAAAGTGAAGTCGCTCAGTTGTGTCCGACTCTTTGTGACCCCATGGACTAGTAGCCTACCAGGCTCCTCCCTCCATGGGATTCTCCAGGCAAGAGTACTGGAGTGGGTTGCCATTTCCTTCTCCAGGGGATCTTCCCAACCCAGGGATTGAACCTGAGTCTCCCGCATTCCAGGCAGACACTTTAACCTCTGAGCCACAGCACAGTTTAAAAAAAAAAACCTACAAACTAAATATTGGTACATTTAAATATGTAAAAATGTGAAACTTTTGCATATCAAGAACTCTAAAATTATATGTCCAACAAAACTAGAAAAACCACTGGTAATAATATGAAAAAGCTTAATAACATTAATAGGTAAATGCTGCTACAAGTAAAAGGAAAAAACAGACATCCTCACAGATATACTACAGAAAAATAAGCAAAGAACATGAATAGAAAATTCACAGAGAAGAAACAATGGCTAATGGACATTTCTTTTTAATGTTCAATCTCATCAGTAATCAGAAAATGAAATTAAAGCAAGATTGTTATTTGCCAATAAAATTATCAAACTGTTGAAATGACACAGAACTCAAGTATATCACTGGTAAGACTGAATTGGCACAACCTCACTGTAAAATAATTAGTAACATGTATCAACAGCCTTAATAAATGTACTTATGTTCTTTGAGTTAGTAATTCTAATTTGAAGGAATCTATCCTCACAACATAGTTTTGAAATATGAGTTTTATGCACAAAAATGTTAACTATGTCATTATTTATAATGGCAAAAGACTGTAAATAACCTAAATGTTTAATAATAATGGATTAAGTTGATAATTCTAATTCTATATGATGAAATTATATTTACTGCAATTTTTTTATAGCAATGAAAAAGGATTTTGAAAACCAAAGAATAAAAAATATGCATATGGTATCATCTCTAACATGTTCAAAATACTTAATAGGGAAGACTGAAATAAGCACACTAAAATATTAAGTGATTATTGTTAGAAACTACTGTATGATTTAGTTCTTATATTTTCAGTATCTTTTTAAAAAATCTATGTTGAGTGTATTTTTCAAATGAATTAAATGTTTTAAAAGTATATATTTCATTAAATAAAGGTGGACTTCAATTTAGATCTGAAACAAGACCTAGAAATAAAATCAACCCTGAGGACAGGAAGAAGATTTAAATTTATACTCAAAAGAAGGCCACAATGTGTCTAAATTGTTAAATGGCCACATTGAAAAGACCATTCATGCATAGATTTTCTCAGGCACACAAGGAGAGCTTGGTTTTTCACAGCTGTGAAAGCTGTTACTCTACCAAAACCTCTTTGTACCTATCATTCTTGAACTTTTAAAACTTGTAAAAGATTGCCAAGTTTTCCATTTCTACTATAGATATTCTTGACACAGATATACTTATTTATTTTATGTACAATCCTAGTCAAACTTCTAACCCCTGTAATTTATCATTAGAGAAGGAAAATTATTTCTAGGGTCTAAAGACAGAGACTGTTGAAAATTTTAAGTCTGAAATTCCTGTTACCTAAAAGAAGAGATTAATTCCTAAAAAAAGAATTTTCAGCACCACTAATCAGGCAATGTCAAACTTCCATGTCTTTCTGGTGGTTTCCCTCCAGATGAATAGGGTATTAGGCCTTATGTTCACACCTTGACTCGAATGCAGTTAAGATCAGGAACTGCAGGCATCTCATACAATTAGCAGCCTGATCTGCATTAAACTTGGGAGGCAGACTGGGATTTTTCATACTGTCCAAGCCAGTACATATAGAATCCTGTTCACCAGAAATAGTTACAGCATCACTACCCAACTCAATAAACCAAAAAATTCATTTTGAAGTCAGTCTGTCAAGTGAATTAAAGAAAATTAAGCAAGTTTATCTGCTCACATCCATAATATGCTAATATGTCCTGTGAATCACCAAGCGGAAGACATGGCAGACAGTATTTCCCACTGACTTGGTCTAACATCCCACTCTCATGGCACATGCAGAGCGAACAATTTCCTGGACCAAGCAGTCAAGTTTGGGAACTGCAAAGGGAAGTATGCACTTACACCATGCAGCCCATTGTTACTATAAACGCAGGGGATAATATCTGGGGGAAAAAAGCAAAAGTTAGAAACAGCTGGATTGCATATTGCAATTCCATTTCCCATTTATACACATTTTCTGATTAACACCAACAGGAAATGGACTTCACTTTACAGTCATCTTTTTACTACTATAACTACTATAATGAAGAATGAATGTTATAAACTAATATAGTTGTAAACAGAATGTTTCCTTTAATTTCCTTCTTTGGTATATTAATGACAAGCCACAGTGAAGGAAGAGCTAGAAATGAGAAACTAAGAGGTCAAAGCTGTAAACACAGCTAATAAACCTTTCTCGTACTGACCCAAGGGAGGCCTAAACAAGACCTGTGCAAGACAGGAGTGTAAAAGTTCCTGGGACCCGCAGTGATTATAACAAAGTTGCAGCCACCCAGAAACTTCAGCTAATGAGGCAGGCTGGGAGCCCAGTCTCTGGGTGTCCTCTCATGGAAGAGACTGTTCACTGTTCCCCAATAATCATATTCCTTCCTATCTTTTGGTAAAATAATCATGGTCACTGACACATACATACATAATGCTTCCTTTGTGCTAGGCACTGTCCTGAATGATTCCTATATCTTAATTAACTTAATGGAATCCTCAAGGTAACTCCATGCTTTGGGTTAACTGAAGCACGGTAGGTGCTTCACTTTGGAGAAGGAAATGGCAATTCCAGTATTCTTGCCTGATGAATTCCGTGAACAGAGGAGCTTGGCGGGCTACAGTCCACGGGGTTGCAAAGAGTCGGACATAACTGAGTGACTAAATTTCACTTTTCAGGTGCTTCACTTACCTCCACTTTAAAAACAAGAAAATAGGCACAGAGAGGTGAAGCAACTTCCCCAAAGTCTCACAGCCATTCAGTGGCAGAGCTGGCATTCTAACCAGTCCAACTGCGGGAAACCCTCTCAGCTTCCCATGCAGTAACTGTGGTCATGTGACTGTCTGGGACACAGGAATAGGACCATAAATGATACAGGCAACTTCTGGCTCCTCTCCTTCAGGCTAAGAGCACTTCTCCTGACTTTTCACTTCCCCGAGGTCTGCAATACAGATGGGAGACAGGACCCTTGTACTCTGCGAGACCAGCTCCCTGAGAGTAATAACATGAATGGAGATGGGTTTTTGAAAGACCCTGTGGACTGTAGCAATGATGGACTGCTCCATGCTAGGCTTTTTCATGAGAGTGGGAACATCTTCTACAATTCAGCTCTATTATTTAGGTGTATTTTGGGAGTATCTTTATTAAAAGAAACTTAGCCTCATTTTTGTTTTAGCTCAGAACATGCTTTGTTTTCTTTAAAAAAAAAAAAAAAAACAACTTAGTAATGCATTTCTTAATAACCTGGTTCTCAGTTTTGGTCCAGATAATAACTACAACTTATTAAATGTTTACTTGACACTATTCTAAACACACATATTAACTCCTTTATTCTTTTAACAAACCTATATGGCAGTGGGTGGAGGGGGGTGCTATTAATATCCTCAGCCAATAGATAAACTGAGCCACCATGAAGCAATCAGTTGACAATTACAGAGCTGGAGTGAAAACCCAAACACTCTGATTAAGTCCCAGCAGAACAGGTATGTTCCAACAGTTGAGTCATTATCAAGTTCATGGTTAGAAACATGAACTGTTGAGAAACATACAACACAGTTGTTCTAAAGTGGATCTGGTTAAAGTCCAAAGGGAGCACCAAGAATGGAGCACCTGGGCCAGTCAGTGAAGTGAGTGAAAACCACTCAGTCGTATCTGACTCTTTTCAACCCCATGACCTGTAGCCTGCCAGGCCCCTATGTCCATGGAATTCTCCAGGCCAGAACACTGCAGAGTTAGGGTTAGGGCAGTGGGTAGCTGTTCCCTTCTCCAGGGGATCTTCCCGACCCAGGGGTTGAACCCACGTCTCCCACATTGCGGGTGGGTTATTTACCATCTAAGCCACCAGGTAGGTCCAAGAATACTGGAATGGGTAGCCTATCACTTTCTGATCCAGGAATTGAACCAGGGTCTCCTGCATTGCAGGTGGATTCTTTACCAGCTGAGCTACCAGGGAAGCCTGGGTCAGTCAAGTATGGGCTAAAGAGACACAGGGGTCGAGAGAGAGGTCACAGGGGAGAAACATAATATACTGTAATATTATACATACTATGCACCCCACTCCAGTACTCTTGCCTGGAAACTCCTATGGACGGAGGAGCCTGGTAGGCTGCAGGCCATGGGGTCGCTGAGAGTCGGACACGACTGAGCAACTTCACTTTCACTTTTCACTTTCACGCATTGGAGAAGGAAATGGCAACCCACTCCAGTGTTCTTGCCTGGAGAATCCCAGGGGCGGGGGAGCCTGGTGGGCTGCCGTCTATGGGGTCGCACAGAGTCGGACACGACTGAAGTGACTTAGCAGCAGCAGTAGCAGCATGCATACTTATAGCTGATTAATCAGATGAATTTTTACCTCCCACCTGTGCATCAGTCTACAGCTTTCTTCTCTAACACAACAATGTAAAGCAACTATATTGCAATAAAAATTAAAAAATTTTTCATTCAGAAAAATAAGTAAAAACAAAAAGAATGATTTAAAAAATTCACCAGATGGATGGGAGAAGTGGGCAGGGGACAGGGAGAAGCAGAAGGGACTCTATATGCAAAAGCTATGTGGCACTAAACCCCTAAAACTGCTCCTAGAGTGAACAACAATGCTTCAGAGTAACACAGGGTACCATGGGTGGATGCAGGCAGATGCCACTGCCAGATACTGGTCAGCAACACACAATTTATCCTCAGTCTCAAGTTCACTTTTTTTTTTTTTTCCTAAGCTCTGGCTGTAAACATAACAAAGCTGCTTGAAGGTCTTGTTTCCTTAAGTTCTTAACCTCCAAAAGGCAAAATCATTTAACCTCCCTAAGACTTCAGTCTTATCTGTAAAGTTCTATCAGATTCTCAGGACCTAGGGTTGAAGAATTGATGCTTTTGAACTGTGGCGTTGGAGAAGACTCTTGAGAGTCCCTTGGACTGCAAGGAGATCAAACCAGTCCATCCTAAAGGAGATCAGTCATGCATATTCATTGGAAGAACTGATACTGAAGCTGAAACTCCAATATGCTGGCCACCCGACGTGAAGAACTGACTCATTGGAAAAGACCCTGATGCTGGGAAAGATTGAAGGTGGGAGGAGAAGGGGATGACAGAGGATGAGGTGGTTGGATGGCATCACCGACTCGATGGACATGAGTGTGAGTAAGTTCAGGAGCTGGTGATGGGACAGGGAAGCCTGGCGTGCTGCAGTCCATGGGGTCACAAAACTGAGGGTTGAAGAAACCTTGGTCTAGCCTTCCCATTGCCACCAACAGCCAACTCTTCTGTGTCTGAGACAGACTGCCACCCAGCCGCCCACTACTGGGACACAGCCATGGGGCAGCCAGCTTGTGCTGGGGCCCATACAGGTCTTCTCTACATTACATTACATTTGGTTTCTTTATTGAGTTCTCCATGTCAGGTCTTCTTAAGCAACACAATAAACCTGTCCCTTTTCTACCAGCTAGGCTTTCAAATATTTATAATTGTAGAAATAAAAGATTCTAAGGTATTTTCCAAGTATTATAAACAGTTCAAAATACATGTAAACAGATATTTAAACATTTATGTAAAGTATCTACTCCCAAAATTCATGAATAAATATTACTCCACTATGTACTATGTCAGATCTACAGGCTAACCTGAAAAATTTTGTGATTACTCAAAGTATTTACCAAAATGGTAAAAAAAAAAAAAAAAAAAAACTAAACTAAACATAAGAGAAACAGATAATGGAATCAATGACAAGGTTATATTGGATCAATCAACACGCATGGCATTTATTAAAATACATCTTGATTCTTAAACTCTGTTCAAATGAGTTTCTTTACTTTGGCTACCTGTGGAGAAATGGTTTCCCTCAAGTTGGCATTTTGGCAGTCAACACTGAATCCTAATGCTAACCACCAGACGCCCTTGACAGTTACACAGTGCTTTTTTTGCCAGGGACATAATCCCCATTATAATTCCTTCTCAAACTGTTTTGCTTTTGAGGAGATCAAAGCATTTACCTTATTTATTCTTACACCTGCCTTGAGAAGGAAAGTAACAAGCATAACTATAGAGGTCTAAGTTATTAAAATTTCTTCTCAACAATATTGGTAATGTCTATGCCATGGATTTCTAGAAAAAGCCATCAATCTTGTCCACAATGTCACTGGGGCCAGCACAGAAAGTTACAGGAAAGCAGGAGCTGTTAAGTCTCTCCCCAACTCATCACCAAAAAAGGAAGAAGGCAGGAAAAAAAAATGTATGCTCTGAACATAAAGGACATTTAATCTCCCTTAAAAATTATAAAAGTAAAACGCAAAATATCTGCATTATCCTCTGAAAGATATGTGTGTGTGTGTTCAGTTGCATCCAACTCTTTGCAACCCCATGGACTGTAGCCCACCAGGTTCCTCTGTCCATGAGATTCTCCAGGCAAGAATACTGGAGTGGGTTGCCATTCCCTCCTCCAGGGGATCTTCCCGACCCAGGGATTGAACCCGTGTCTCTTGTGCCTTCTGCACTGGCAGGCAGATTCTTTACCACTAGTGCCACTTGGGAAGCAACGCCCCCTCCCCTCCCCCCACCACCAAAAGATACCTGCTCCTATGTCCGATGCAAGATACGGCATATTTGGGGCAGGTACATGGGGATGACCCAGCGAGATGTTGTGGGGAGGGGGGTGGGGGGGGTTCATGTTTGGGAACGCATGTACACCCATGGTGGATTCATGTCAATGTGTGGCAAAACCAATACAGAATTGTAAAGTAAAAAAAATTTTTTTTTAAATAAAATAATAAAAAAATAATAAAGCATCCAATCTTTCAAACAGAGATCTGAATGCCTTAGCCACACATGCTGCAAAAGTATGAGAAGTGATAAAATCTGGAATGAATTAAGAATACAACTCCTGATGATCAGGTAAAAATTAATTTAGTAGAGTGACTTAAAAAGATCCTTCACAACTGTATTATAGTTTTTTAAAAATGTAAAAGGTGGGCTCCCACCTCCAAGGAAACTGGAACCACTGAAACCAAATACTTGGAGATGGGATAGATTCTCTTTCCATGTCCTTCCTGACAGCACTGTCCTCACAGACGGCTCAAGCTCCTGCAGGCAGGCATTGTTTTATAAAGCGTAATCCCACGTGGCATTACACTGGGCAAGTTGTAGAAGTAAAAAGGGATAAAGAATGAACTGCTACATCCAGAATATATACCCAAAGCAACGCAGAACTGTGCATAAAGAGAAAGTTAAACAGGAAAAGGCGCACTGTATACAAAGCCCTCCCTTTGCAATACTTGGGGATATATACGGTTTAAAGCCCATCTAATAAGTTCACACATCTTGGCATCTAACTTCCCAACTCTTGTTTCAGTGCTATGAATTATTACAATTCTGGCTTATATGTTTTGTTTACTTTCACAGAAGGATCCGGATATACTCAGGCTAGAAAAGAAGGCGTAAGCCATAGTATAAAGGATCTGGGTAAAATACAAGTTTCCATTTTCTGAGCATGAGGGTGTTCATTACAGTATGAAGAGGACGCACTTCTCTTTGAAGTCCTTTCAACAGCAGGTGGGTTTGGATCTAAAGCTGCATGAAGATGCAGTGACCAAGCAGTTGCTGCTCCCACCACCTTCAGCCCAGACCCCTCGGCTCTCTCACCTGCACATCCTTACTGAGTGAGCACTTGGTACCACGTGCTGCACTAGACGCCAAGGTCACAAACGTGTAAGAAAAGCATTTCCACCAGGGGGGACACAGCCGCCCAGCGTGACAGTACTCTGGGACAAGATCAAATAAACAGAGGGGTCTGTGAAAAGCCCTGCAAGGCAAGAGAACCAGAGCGCAGAGTACGGCATCTGGGAAGGTTTCAGGCAGCCTGGGCACCCATGCTAACTCGCAGAAGGCTGAAGTTATGTGTTAAGAATGGACACGGGTGGGGAAGGAGAGGGTCTCCCAGACACCAGAGCAGGACCTGCAGAGGTTGGAAGCCCCAGAGAGGGGCAGGAGGCTGAGAGCAGTGCACTCGGACTGGAGGTAGCCTAGGAGGGCAGGCTGCCCGTGTGAAGGTCTCTACCCCACGCAGAGTTTACACTTTATCCTGTAGTCAATCAGACATGTACACACACGTTTTTACACAAATCCTAACAGGGTCACACAAACTGCTTTCCATTGAGAACAGACCTCTCCAGTAGATCAGTAAAGGGTGAACTAGAATGGGGGAAAAGATGAAAAAGAATCAGGAGGCAACAGACACGGCGGGGATGGGAAAGAGGAGGCAGGTGGGATGTAAGAAGAAAATGTTTTAAAATGCCGTGATGTGAGACATGAAAGAAGGATCTAGGCTGACTTCCAGGCAAGGTCTGCACAGCCCGCAGTGCCAATTACACAGGGACTTCAGGAAAGGAGGCAGGTTGAAGAGACAGTGATCTGGGTGCTGGACTCCACGTCATGACCAACAGGAGGACATCATCTGTACATCCCACCTGATGCTCTTAACACTTTAAACCTCAGCCAGTCTGTCCCTGGGCCAGTTACAAACAGAATATTCAGTCTTGTACCAAATCTGATTCAGAGACAATGCCAGAGGAATGACGCTGTGGTCAACATACCGCATGGGTAATGATATTAAGGAGACTCCAGCGTTCCTTCTCAACACACACCCAAACCATACACTTAAAAATACTTGCTCATCCTCCTACAACATTGCTGGCTTTTCCCTTACTTCCTAAAAGCTGGGCCAGAGTAGTTTATTAAAGGATAAGACAGCTATGAGGGTACTGTTTTAATCCAGTTGGAGATTACTATTGGGGTATTTTTGCTGATTCTAATGTCTGACAAATAGTTCACATAAAACCAGAGTTCATAAAGAGAAAAAGTAATTAACATCAAACAGAAAGCGGACACGGCATGGAAAGAGTAGGAGAGACGAATTGGGAGAGCAGCACTGAGATATACACAATACCATGTGTAAAACAAATACTAGTCGGAGGCTGCTGTATAGCATGGGAAGCTCGGCTCAACGCTCTGTGATGACCTAGGAGGGTGGGATGGGGGAGGGAGGGAGGCCTAAGAGGGAGACACCATATGCATACACATAGCTGATTCACTTTGCTGTACAGCAGAAACTAATACAACACGGTAAAGCAATTATCCTCCAATAAAAGAAAAAAAGAAAGCAACACCGTCAGCATGCCATCCTGTGCAATTTGGTGCTGGTGTAGGAATCCAGGACATCAAGTGGGAGTCAAAGAAGTAACCCGGCCCACGACAGTGACTTTGATCTCTTCTCCTTCCCTCTGCCCCAGATACAAAATGACGTGTTGCCAATAAGACTATACACTCAGTGAGATGGTACACTGTCTTTAGAAAAGTTTGGCAGTTTCTTAAAAAGTTAAGCAGATACTTATCATGAGACCCAGTAATTCTACAACCCCCCAAAAACTGAAACATATGTCCATACAAAGACGTGCCAACAGCAAATGACAACAGCATTATTCACAATGGCCAAAAACTGGAAACAGTCCAAGGGGTCGGTCCATCAACTGGTGAATGAGCACAACGTGGTACATCCACATAATGGGATCTCCTGTGGTCATCAAAAGGAATGATATACTGATACATGCTACAACATGGATGAAGCTCAAAAGCATCATGCTGAATGAAGTAAGCCAGACACAAAGACTACATATAGTGTGAGCCAATGATATCACTGCTGCAGCTGCTAAGTCGCTTCAGTCGTGTCCGACTCTGGGTGACCCCATAGACGGCAGCCCACCAGGCTCCCCCGTCCCTGGGATTCTCCAGGTAAGAACACTGGAGTGGGTTGCCATTTCCTTCTTATATGCATGAAAGTGAAAAGTGAAAGTGAAGTCACTGAGTCGTGTCGGACTCTTCGAGACCGCATGGACCGCAGCCCACCAGGCTCCTCCATCCATGGGATTTTCCAGGCAAGAGTACTGGAGTGGGGTGCCATTGCCTTCTCCAATGATATCACCAGAAAAGGCAAAATTATAGGGACAGAAAGCAGATCAGTGGTTGTTTAGAGCCAAGGGAGAGAACAGGAATTCTCTACAGACTGGCATGAGGGAACACTATGGGCTAATGAAAGTGTTCTAAAACTGCACTGGGGTGATGAATGCATAAATGAGTATATAAATTACTGAACCACTGAAATACATGCTGAAACAGGTAAATGGAATGGTATATAAACTGTATATCAATAAGGCTGTAAAAAAGAAAAACAGACTGCTTGTCAACAGAAAAAAAAATATGAAGACTCTAAGATGAATGTTATAACACAAGGAAAATTTATCTGTCAGCATGTAAACACCAGAATTTCACCATAAGAATATGTTAGAATGCTACCATCAACTTCAAAAGTTCTCCTTTGTAGTATGCATACTCCAACAACACTACTGAACTCCCCATGTTACAAGGCCCCACAACCTTCTACATGCTGTTAGTTCTCCAACGCCTCCCTCTCATCCTTCAGGCTTCCCCTGCAAACACTAACATTTTCGCCTACCATCCCAATGCACCTTACATATAACGCCAGCACAGCACTGGGTTCATGTGGGAACTATGTTTGCACATCTCTATCCTGAACAAATGTTTCTCCAGGAGGGATTCATGGACATACTCTTGGGTGCTCTGTAATATATCAAGAAGCATATTATCTGTCTTCTTTTTCAGCAGCCCAGTTTGTTCTGCGTTTAGAATCGAGACGATGCAAACTATTCCCATTTTCATCGTCTAGCTCTAACAAGAAACCAGTGGAGGCAGACCTACTATGCTGATGAAGCACCTGGGTCAAGAGAAGGCCCAGTGAAATTACACTGCACCGAACGAGAACAAAGACTTCAGTCCCCGAAGGGAACTGATAGTGAGAAATAGAAGCATTAAAACTTCAACCCAGAGGGATGGTATGGGGAAGGAGGTGGGAGGGGGGTTCAGGATGGGGAACACGTGTACACCTGTGGCGGATTCATGCTGATGGATGGCAAAACCAATACAATATTGTAAAGTAATTAGCCTCCAATTAAAATAAATAAATTTATATTAAAAAAACTTCAACCCTTATGAGTCAATGCAAAATTCTGTATCAAAAATGTTTGATACAAACATTTTTGCTTTTGATTTAGCAAAACAACATCATCTGTTACATTAATTTTGGTTAACATGGATTTACATGACTTGCAAATTGGCTTTGGTTTCTAGTGGTAAAAGAGATATAGGCATAATGTCTTCATTCCTAATAACGTGGTTGTACATACCTAAGTAATGTCATTAAACAAAAGTAATATAAGTCAACAATGAGGATGCAAGATGTTTTTCCCTTTGAAACAGAACTATGTATCACTGAAGTTAGAAACAGTGCACTAAAATATATATATGTTAATAGCAGAGTCCACATCTTTTCTTCTCTGTAGCCCAAATGCACAGCATAGGAGAAATACTCATAAAATATGGTTCAATAAATGACAGTCTACATTATGCTACTACTCCTAAACCGCAAAAATGTGAGTTGCTACTGTCTGGTAATGCCCTCAACTAATCTATTCTGAAGCTTTAAACTATGGAAGTTATTCTCTCAAAGACAAAAACTCACAGGAATGAGTTGTAGGAGTGGGGGTAGGAGCGGGAGGAGCAGGGAGGGACAGGATGGACTTCCGCCTTCTAGTGACTATTCTGCTATTAACCCAATGTAGAGAACACTGAAAAACATTTCCCTGGAAACCAGGATTTATTAACCTAACACCCATCTTTTAGTCTCTTTTTAATCCCCTTCCAAACTGCGTCCTCTATTTCATTATTCTCTCTTGAACAGTGGAAAAGGAGAAAGTTGGCAGAAAAGAAATATTAGGATACGGGTGGTCTTACTCATTGTGCTCATTCAACACTCAGTCACTGTGCGGGGCACCAGACCCAGTCTTGGGAATACAGGGCCAAAATTAATACGGGTTCAGTGAAGAAGACAAACAATAAGCAAGGTTACAAACAGCAGGGGTAATTGGAGATTATGACAAATGTCATTCTGTATTCGCCACTGTATCTATAAATTTTACACAGAAAACAGAGTGCTTAAAAGCCAAGCTGCACTACTCTATCTGCTTCTCATAGTTACGGGTTAGCAATTCTGTCACCATTTCATTCACACGCAAGGTGTGACGGTCAGTATCATAAGCCAATGTGGTTAGACTACAGTTTCCACCTATTCAATAAAATACTAACCTAGGGGTTGCTGTGACGGTATCTTGTAAATGTAATTAAAGCCCATAACCAGGTGATTATGGTTATCCCAGCTAATCTGCATGGGACTGATTCAATGAGTTGAAAGACCTTAACAGCAAAGTCAAGGCTTCCTTAGAAATCCTGCTTGTGACATAAAGAACAGACTTTTGGACTCAGTGGGAGAAGGAGAGGGTGGGATGATTTGAGAAAATAGCATTGAAACATAGACATTATCATATGTAAAACAGATGACAGTGCAAGTTCAATGCATGAGGCCGGGCATGCAAGCTGGTACTCTGACAACATAGAGGGATAGGGTGGGAAGGGAGGTGGTAGCAGGGTTCAGGATGGGAGGGACACATGGATACCTATGGCCAATTCATGTTGGTGTATGGCAAAAACCATCACAAGATTGTAAAGTAATTACCTTCCAACTAAAATTAATTAATTAAAAAAATCCCACCTGTGGACGCAGCTTCAGCTTACCCCCCGAGAGTCCTCTTCTGCCCTTTCTGGTGGCCTGCTCTTTGCTTTCAGCCTTGCTGAGCCAGCCCACACAATCACGTAAGACAATTCCTTGCAGTAAGTCTTTTAATACGTCTTCTAATAGTTCTATTTCTCTAGCTGAAACCTCAGTGATACAGTAGGATTGAACTGAAAACGAAATACACTATAGATAATGAGAATCAGATTTCTCCTTGCCTAAGAAATAGGTTAGAAATAAGAGAGAAGGCTAGAATGAAATGTGTGATGTTGGACTGGAATGAGGGATCAGTATAGACCAATGGCTCTTATAAATATATTTTTACAGATACAAAGATACAGAAAAAATATAGATGTACATGGAAGCACAGGTTAGTGTGTATACACAGACACATGTATATACGGGCTTCCCAAGTAGCGCTATTGGCAAAGAAACCGTCTACCGATGCAGGAGACCCAAGTTCGATCCCTGGGTCAGGAAGATCCCCTGGAAGGGGGCATGGCAACCCACTCCAGTATTCTTGCCTGGAGAATCCCATGGACAGAGGAGCCTGGTGGGCTACAGTCCACAGGGTCGCACGGAGTCAGACGTGTGACATAGCACATACATAAATGTGTGTGTGTGTTTTCCTAGCTCTGTCCACTGAGAGAACAAAGAACCAATAATACCCCAGTAGCAATGAGCTCACTTAACACTAAGACCTTGGTTTCCAAATATCATTCTCCAATAGAAGGAACCAAGGCTCCTTGGAAAAATGGTTGATTCCAGGGCTGGGGCAGGAAAAATACAAGATAAGCCTGAAACATCTTGTGGTGCCAGAAAACAAAGAAGCATTTGACAAAGGCTGGGGTATATGACAAGAGGACAAGGAAGACAACCCAAAGGAGCTGCCAGTGGAGACGGAACAACTGGAGCAATGAAATGAACAGTGATTCTTTCAGAGATAACCCATCAAATGCAGTAGCCATCACCTCATCTCGCTATGAGTAACACATACACAAAAGAAGAAGGGACAACCTTTCTTCACAGAAGAATTCCGGTTAATAAATGTAAGCAGAATGAAGAAAACACAAAATCACCACCAGGCAGACATCACAGTGCCAGTTGCTACAGGCAAGACGGATGCGGGATGTTTACGGAAAACACGAAAATCAGTTTCAAAGTGTCTCCCCCCACAAGATACTGATCCAAAGGAAAAACAGTATCAGTACAGAGGAAAAATTATGCAGCTATCACCTTAGCCAAATGCTCAACGTGAGACATTTCACCTTCACATACTCCTGAGAGGCTATCCTGAGTAGAGCATGTTACTTCTGGAGATAACTGCCTAGCCTCCATCTACTCATGAGAACACATTAGACCAACCCACTGAGAGACAGTCCACAAACAGCTTACCAGTACTCATCAGAAGAGTCATGGTCAGAAACACTGACGAACTGTCACACATTGGAGGAGCCTAAGGAGACGGGACAGCGAATGCAATGTGAGATCCTGGACCGGGTCCCAGAACGGGAGATAGGCAGCGGGGGACCATCTAGCGAAATGCATGTCCGTAACGCTGGTAGTTTAGCTTCTAGGACGGGACCAGTGTCAATTTCCTGATCTTAATTGTTGCTCCACGGTTATAAAAGTTTATACACATTAGAGGAAGCGGGGCAAAGAGTATTCATGAACTGTGCCATTTTTGTGATTTTTATGTAAGATTAAAATTATTCAAAAGAAAAAAAAGAAGTACAGGTTAAAAAAAGAGATCTAAATCCAACCTAAAATTTTTTTTTTAAGTTTTAAATATAGTGCAGTAGTCTGGATCTTTTTAATTTTAAATAGAAAGACTATATACTCCTTTTTTTTTTTCTTACTAAAAATACTAATCTTTAGTGCCTTAAAAAAAAAAGTATGCCATTGTAATCTCATGTTCTTCACTTAAAATGAAAAGAAACTACTAATATGGGGGGAAAAAAAACAAATAGAATTTTGTAAAGGACAAATGTGTATATATAATTGTGTATATTCATTCATTCACTCATTGCATCGTAAACTTCTAAGCCCCCACAATATTCCAGGCATTTGCCAGCCCTAGGGATACTACGGTGACATGGTCCTCGTGCTTCGCAGAGCTCACATTCCACTGTGAGAGACAGACCAAAGCCAAATACACAAATATAAAATACAAAATAGGAAGTGGTCCATAAAGATGGTCTATAAAGGACACAAATGCTGTGACAGAGACTGAGGGGGAGGAAAGGAGAAGACAGAAGCATGAGCCAGACCACCAGGGCCTTGGGAGCCACTGAGAAGTGTAGGCAGACCCAGGACAGGATCAGATTTTAGCTGGTTCTACATGTGCTGAGTGAGTGTGCCGGGCAGAGGAGCAGGTGGGACCTGCAGCTGGCCAGGGGACACGGCAGCAGCTGTCTCTTCCCGTGCTGGGACCTGTGAGCACTTGATGTCCCCCTTCATATGTTTCTGTATTTTCCCTATCTTCAATGGCAAACACGTGACAGCTTCCTTAAGAAAAGGCAATTATTTGCTAAAAAGAAAAAAGAAATGAGAAGCTACGTCAATTTGCCACTGCTGAGACTGCAGATTTCTAGTAACCTTGAGAGTTCCTCTAGTAACCCTTTCTTCCAAGAATAGCGTTCAGGGAAATGACAGGACAGGAAATGATTTCCTTTTCGCATTTGGGAAGAAATGGCTCTAAATGAAACAGACTCCAAGAGTTAGTGGAAAAGCTCTCACTTCTAAGCATAAAGTCCCTAATTCTGACACTCGGCTGTGAGCACTGGAGGACAGTCACTGATCAGTGGAACAGATTCCGAGCGTGAGCCTCACAGGGTCTCAGCTCAGCAGGGACGCAAAGACCCATCAGAGGTTATCACATTCAAGATGTGGCATGTCCCGATTTTATGCCACAGATTTTTAAATGGATAGTATATTTATTCCTTATTTACTTCAAGAAAACTTGAGTTTAAGAGGATGAGCAACAATGTAAAAGGCTGAACACTGTCAGTATGTGAAATTCTGCTCATGGGCTCACAGCTATGTTTTATTTCAAAGGTCACTAAAGAGGGATGGGCAGATTCAAGTCGCAGTAAATTAGAGATCACTGGTCATGAAAGAACTCTCTAGAACTGGAAAAGATCAGAACACGCTGATACCGCACTAAATGGCTGGAAACAATACATTGCTCATTTGCTTAAGCCCGTGCCTTTGTACAATGCTACAAGGCACTTTCCTTGTAATAAAATACCTCAAATCCATGAATACAGCCCATGAAACAAATCACCTCCTAAGAGCTGGGAGACAAATTCCACCTCAGAACAATCTCAGCAGACAAAAGAGGAGTAGGTATGTATTTGCCAGCCCGTTCTCCACAGAAGCTCCCGAGGCAAGGGTCCTGAAGGTTCATGCGAGATTCTGGTCTAACAACATCTATGCTGCATTTAATTTTCCAGAGCTAGACACACAGGAGACATAATAACACCTAAAGAGTCTTAAACATTTTAGTTTTTGAGTCATATCACTTTGTCTTAAATCGACTAAAACAAGTTACACTTTTATACAAACAATGGATGGTAACTAAACTCACTGTAGTAATCATTTTGCAAGGAATATAAGTCAAGGGACTATGCTATACACCTTAAGCATACACAGTGCTGTACACCAACTCTATCTCAAAATTAAAAGAAAACAAAATTAAAAAATAATTATACTTTTATCTCATCCATAGGAACCCCAGGTTTACAAGGAAACAATTCAGAACTAGGCACCAGCCATCACAGCCTAACGGTCCAAGCTTTGCCGCCAGCCTCTTGGGTTCCAACCAACCAGACAAGACTACTGTTCTTTTATTACTGAATGAACACTCTCTTCGGGTGACAGGACAACTAGACAAACTACGAGAGTAATGAGGATAGAAATAAACACTCAGCTGCTGTGTCAACTTCCACAAGCTCTGGCCAGCAATCTTCCCAGCTCCCTGCATCTGCATATTCTACTGGCCTTCCTCCTTCGCCCACGGAAAAACCAGCATCTCCTGAAAAGTCAGCCCCTAACTCGTCCACAGACCCTATCAGTTCTAGCGTGTGTCTATCATCAATTTTTCCGTCTTACGGTTGAACCAAAATTTCAAACTGAAAACACTGAGTCCTCGGCATAAAGTTAAAAACTAAAAATAATTTTAAGCCTTCAACATTCTCTTTTCCTGCTTATTCCATGGGGTGGGCTTGACAAAGACCCTCCTAAAGAGGGTTGGCTTCTCCTTTGTCCTTGGCATCCGAGAGTGGGCCTTAAGAAGCATCACTATGAACAAAGCTAGTAAAGGTGATGGAATTCCAGATGAGCTATTTCAAATCCTAAAAGATGATGCCGTTAAAGTGCTGCACTCAATATGCCAGTAAATATGGAAAACTCAGCAGTGGCCACAGGACTGGAAAAGGTCAGTTTTCATTTCAATATCAAAGAAGGGCAAAGCCAAAGAATGTTCAAACTACCACACAATTGTGTGCTCATTTCACATGCTAGCAAGGTAATGCTCAAAACCCTTCAAGCTAGGCTTTTTGAAGGACGTGAACCAAGAACTTCCAGATGTACAAGCTAGATTTAGAAAAGGCAAAGGAACCAGAGATCAAATTCCCAACATTTGTTGGAACATAGAAAAAGCAAGAGAGTTCCAGGAAAAAAAATCTGCTTCACTGACTACGCTAAAAGTCTTTTACTGTGTGGGTCACAACAAACTGTGGAAAATATTTCAAGAGAGGGAAATACCAGATCACCTGGCCTGCCTCCTGAGAAATCTGTGTGCAGGTCAAGAAGCTACAGTCAGAACTGGACATGGAACAACAGACTGGTTCCAAATGGGTAAGGAGTATGTCAAGGTTGTTTAATTGTCACCCTACTTATTTAAGTTATATGCAGAGTACGTCATGCGAAATGCTGGGCTGAATGAATTCCAAGCTGGAATCAAGATTGCTGGGAGAAATAAACAACCTCAGATATGCAGATGACCCTTATGGCAGAAAGCAAAGAGGAATTAAAGAGCCTCTTGATCAAAGTGAAAGAGGAGAGTGAAAAAGTTGGCTTAAAACTCAACAGTCAAAAAACTAAGATCATGGCATCCAGTCCCATCACTTCATGGCAAACAGATGGGGAAAAAATGAAAACAATGACAGACTTTATTTTCTTGGAATCCAAAATCACTGCAGACAGTGACTGCAGTCATGAAATTAAAAGACATTTGCTTCTTGGAAAAAACATTATTACCAACCTAGATAGCATATTAAAAAGCAGAGTCATCACTTTGCTGACAAAGGTCCGTATAGCCAAAGCTATACTGGTTTTTCCAGCAGTCATGTACAGATGTGAGAGTTGGACTATGGAGGCTGAGCACCAAAGAATTGACGCTTTTGAACTGTGCTGGAGAAGATGCTTGAGAGTCCCTTGGACGGCAAGAAGATCAAACCAGTCAATCCTAAAGGAAATCAACCCTGAATATTCACTGGAAGGACTGACGCTGAAACTCCAATACTCTGGCCACCTGATGCAAAGAGCAGACTCAATGGAAAAGACCCTGATGCTAGGAAAGATTGAAGACGGGAGGAGAAGGGGACAACAGAGGATGAGATGGTTGGATAACATCACTGACTCAATGGACATGGGTTTGAGCAGACTCCAGGAGATGGTGAAGGACAGGGAAGCCTGGTGTCCTGCAGTTCATGGGGTCACAGAGTCAGACACGATTTAGGTGACTGAACAAAAACAAAGAAGGTTGGGATCTTGCTGAGGGCTGTGTGGCCTCTGCACATAACCCTTTAAAGTAACATTTTACCCAGAAACTCAAAAGTAGCTTCTTCCCAAAGAAAGAGTCATTTTTAAAGATTTGCTTAAAATTAATGTCCTCTTCTTTTTAGCCTTCACGGTAAAAGTTAAATACAAACTAAGGATCCATTACTGTTGTATTGACTCTAGCTTTTGCTACTTTAAAAAAGTTCAAATAATTTGCACCTAACAAGAATATATTCATATGATTCATTTTAAGCAACCACTAGTACCATGGGGTCGTGAAGAGTCAGACACAACTGAGCGACTTCACTTTCACTTTTCACTTTCATGCACTGGAGAAGGAAACGGCAACCCACTCCAGTGTTCTTGCCTGGAGAATCCCAGGGATGGCAGAGCCTTGGTGGGCTGCCGTCTATGGGGTTGCACAGAGTTGGACACGACTGAAGCGACTTAGCAGCAGCAGCAGTACCATTTAAAATCATTTAAAATAGGTACCTGGGATTGGAAAGAGTTTGTTTTTATTTGGAGGGAAGAGGTTGTTATTACCTATTCTTCACAAATCCTAAAGATATTAATGGGAAAGATGCATCGGTTCGGTAAAATTACAAACTTTTCAGATATAAGTACAATCAACTTAGATCTGTAGGTGGAAGAGACACCTGCTCTGAACAACACGCTTGACGCACGACTCAGTCATAACCAACAGGGCTACATCTTTGTTTCACAGATGCGCACTAAGATTTCAACAAGGAAGAAATGAGAGAAGGGGGAAGGAAGAAAAGATTCTTTTTCAGACAATTACTCATTTCTGATGAAAGCAAATTCAAGCAGCAGTGACATGCCTCACCAATAACAAGCTTCAAATACTAAAATCCCCCCTCTCCTTTTTAACAGGGAAGCTGGTGGGCACCACCCTCTCCAAAGACAGGAGCTTGATTTACCAACTAGAAATGGGAGAAGTGTGTGATGTGATTATTGTCAGGGCTTCTCCTGGCTCCAGCTTTTCTGTTTTTCATCTGTGCTAGGGGAGTCTCCCCGGTTACCAGAATTATATTTTTAGAAACTTAACTTTAAATTAAAAAAAAAAAAACAACAACAACTTGCAACATGGAAGAACCATGACAACAAGGCAAGCAGAAACCCAACATCAGGCATAAGTGAAAAAGGCCCTTGGGCACTTGACTCAGAAGTCAATCTAAGATTTAAAACACAGACCAAAATACAAAGGAACCCAAAGGAAAGGAAAAGCAGGAAAGTAAACAATGGGAAGAGGAGGAACAGAGCAGGAAAAAGGAATTGGTTCAAGAAACGAAAATACAGCGATAAACCGAAAACTACATTTTACTCTGCTTAAACTCAACTGCATACACAAAACACAGACTACTAGTTTTCATTACAGTTTCATAACCGGTCTAAGACAATTAAATCTTGAAACCACCAAATACAGAGGAAACCCAGCATTTTTCAATTCCACTCTGTTCAACCTCACAAGCCCTGCCTCGCTCTCTGCCCCTCCCCCGGCCAGCACCACACCACGGCCAAGGACTGGGTAGGTTATGCCCCATGATGCAGGGTATCTGAGAAGCCAGGCCTACAGTTAGGTAATTAAGGATTCTGTGGCTTGTCCAATGAGTCCAATGAGTCCACCTGCACCCAGCTGTCCCTGCAACTGTGTTGCCTACATCCTGAAAATCCCTTCAGCTCCCGTGGGCAGGACCAGTTGGAATCCCTTGTAACCCCCATCCTTTCCCACAGCTTCCCTACATGTTTATCAATTTTGTCAGCAGGAAAGGAGAGAAAGCCAGGCTGGGAAAAGGCACCTGAGAAAACAAACACAGCAACAACACAGGAGAAATAATTGTTTCAACATGAACTGAGTATTTCCATAATCACGCTATTGAGACTTCAAACAAGTTGTGTGCATGTACAATAGACATCACTAGATTGACAAGATATTGGAAACAATTCACTCCCCGTATCTTTCTGTTATGCCACAAATCAAGTAAGTTGGGAACAAAATGAATACTGTTTTAACTTGATGGATCAAATTTTTACAACTTTAATACTTCATCATTGTTCACACATCTCTGACAATGACGCCACTTTTTCTTAAATGTGCCAAATAGATCATTTTATGAAGTTTCCAAAGTCAGAACTTTACAAGTTCAAATTTGTAAATACCTTATTATACAATATTTCTGTAAAATAGTTGCCATTTCCATCTTTTTCTGTAGACAAATAATAATTCATGAATATTTTTCAGTCTTTGAAAGACAAAAACAAAAACAAAAAACCCTCAGAACCACCTGTACTTTGATTTGATTTTAAAGTTATAGGGAATTTCAAAGAGAAGAGAAGCTCAAATTCTGAAAGTTGCTTTGCTAACTCCACAGTAGAACTAAAACTCTGAACAGAAGATGCTTTGTGTAAAATACACAGTTTGTTTGGGCTTTCAGCACTTTCCGCTAACTATGTGTACAATTTCCAAAGAACGCTCCTGAACTTACTTTTACCTACTCATGAAAAATGACTACTCTAAACAAAAACAGCCAGTTCATGGAGAAAGTAATTTTCTGAGCATTGTGATGCTCTGATGAGCACAGAACAGACACAGGCTGCTGGGTCAGAGGGGCAGGCCGTATCCTTTGGAAGCCTCGAGAGCAGAGAGCAGAGCTCAGGGAGTACCCTCCCCCAGCGGACACTACCCAAGGGAAGCAAACATCCTGGGGCCCCCCAGAATCCAGAGAGGTAAGGAAGTGATGGTCAGAGAGGAACTGCAGCTCAGAGCAGACAGCTGGCCCTCACTTCAAATTGAAATGTCTGCAATAGGGTAACATTGCTACAAGAATAATCCAATCATCCCTCTGACAGGTTTCTGAACTCTTCTGCAAAAATGAATCTGTGTTTACTTCCCTAAATAAAGCATCTTGGCAACTTAAACTCGGAACAGTTTAAGATCTTAAATCCAAACCACCAGCCTCAAATCTGATCACAGGGACAACTGTGATTTTTAAACAACTGATAGAAAAGTTAAAGGAAGGTGAGTAGCGGTTTTTCACACACAAACAACCCTGCTAAATACCTGGGAAGGTAAACAAACACAAAACCATCTTTTCTACATGTGTACATCATCTTCAGCGGAAGAATCAATCCTAACATGCCAAGATCACAATATTCTGGAGGTGACAAGGAGACGGCGGACCTGCGGAGTGTGCTATCTTGGCCACAGAACAGGATCCAATGGTTCCCTAAGTTTCAGGCAGCTTAGGTTTTTCATTCTTTTCCTCCACGTTAATCCAGATACAAAGCAATTACTTGTTACACAGCTCAAACTGCTCTTTCTCTTATTACTAAGTCCAATGACTGAAAAGAAATTTCTCAAATCTCATCTGAGAAAACCATCTTATTATGCACAGTCAACAGCCTCTCCCAAGGAAAGAAAAGTTACGGTGGGATTCTTAGGCTAATGAAAGCCATAAATCACCTTCTGGAAGAGGTTACAGACCCCATCTTAGGCTCCTGGCTGTAAACTTGATGCCTGCATCTCCCCTGCAGTAAGTAATAGATGAAAATTAGTTTTCACTGGGTAGGGGAAATTCTCTTTGTTATCACCCAACCAAACCTTCCCAGCAGATGTAGGACCAGCCCCACAAAACCATCGTCACCTTTATTCACAATGTAGGGAAGCGCAAAACGGCTTTTCAAGGGGGAGCTGGAACACAGACTAACTACACTGGCGGGCTCTTCACAGGAGACTCCTAGAGGAAGTTGCCAAAGGCAAACTGCCAAGGTCTCCCTGGAAAGGAATGATCTCAGAGAGCACACCTATGAAAAGAGGGGGAGGAGGGGAGGAAAGGGAAGAGAAAAAGAAAGAGTAGAAGACAGACAGGCATTCAACTTCAGAGTGAGACCACTGGCAGGCATCCCATACAAATGCCATGCTTTATCCATCAATTAAAAACACTTGGCACTCAATAAATTACATCAGAGGATGTCACAATCACCAAGGTCCGTGAGCTGGAGTACTCAATTATTATGTTTATTCTTGTTTCAACAAAAGGCATCCCTCTAACTGAACAGCCCTGGAGAATGATCTATCACATAGGATATCTCGAGCTTTCCTTTCTGGTCCCAGTCCTTCTCAGTTGAAACCCAGATTTAATCTCATCTTCAACAACCCAACAGATTAAGTGAAACCACCAGTTTAAAAGGTTAAAAATATAATCTGGCAGTTAGTAGTGATGCTTCTAAATTATATGCTCTACAGAAGCAAATGTGTTTATTTTGTTGCCACATGACCTAAATCCAGAACCTAAGGGTTCTGATCAAAGAAGCGGAGGACCTCAACACTCCACCCCACCTCCTGGGAGATGCTGGAAAACCCAAATATGCAGAATGTAAGGGCACCAGTGAAGCCCTTGGCCAACAGAAATGCCATCCCTCCAGTCGAGTGTTCATAGAGAGCTCAGTTACCTTTAACATTATTTTTATCTCAAAAATCTAACTTACAAAATGTCTGAGAAGCACTGCAGAGGATTCCCTTGAGTTCCAGTTTTCTGCCTTTTAAATTGACAGTGTATTCAATGATTGCTAATGTTAAGAAGGATCAACAAGGCAAGCCTAACTCAAAGACAGACTCAAGCAGATTCATATTGGATTTGGAATAGCATCATCATGAACTGGAGTGTTTTTTTTTTTTTTTTTTTCATCTTCTACATGTTATACATGTCAGTTAGATATCACTTTTTAAAAATTTCCTCTACAGGGACTTCTGCTTAATCATCAGTTAATGTAAAACTTCAATGGTCCTTAAGTATGCCACTCCTGAAGCATTCTATTTCACTGAGCTCTGTACTGTATAAGACTGAGGTTACATGGTTAAAATTACTTAATAAGCAGAAAATGCAGCATATTGTTAGTCGTTTTTTAACCCAGTTACTCTGGTACAGAAGTGACAAGAGTTCCAGCCTTTGAAATATATCCTATCAGAAAAATAAAGGCTGTTTTCAACTTAATAACAGTGACCATGTATAGCTAATATATTTATAACACAAAGCCAAAAATGTCAACTCTTGGAGAAACTGCACTTGAAACAGACCTTCAGTAATAAACTGACTCATCAACCAGCATTTCACCAAAAACCACTGAGCTACCGTCTCTAAACATCATTTTTCATTCTGAGAAAACACGTGCAATTTTTAGATCATAGTTTTATTGAGAGCAGGTGCCAAATAATACACCAGAAAGAAAATCAACAAGGCAAAAATAATAAGCCAAATACCATAAAACAGTCTCTTGTTCTAACCCAATCAAAACTAAATGAACAAATTCATTAAGCCACATTATAGAACCACAATTCACAAATCATACGGACTGCAGCTTACTGCCAAAGATCTGTGCACACGCTGAGAAGCAGACCATTTCCTTTCTCCTTGCTGGTAAGTCATGAGTCAGCACACTGCTCAGAGAGCCAGGCTTGTGTAAGTTTGATACTTAGAATATAGCTTAGAGGTTGCAGAGGTACCACAAGGAAGGTTCTTAATACAGATAATAATAATAATGTACACCGCCAAGCTGCTCTCCAATGGGTAGGTAATTTTTTAAAAATATCACCGCATTTCCCTTTTTATTTGTTATAAATCTCACGAATAACCTGAATTTTAGACATTTCATTATCTATTATGGTCCTGCTAAGAACTGGAGTTGGAATGGAGAAAGGAGAGAAATGTTCATTGGAGAATTCTAACTTCTAAACAGCAGGCAGGATGGGAAACTGGAGTGGGACAGGGGCAGAATAAAAGAAAACGAGGGAAGAAATATGGCTTGTACCCCCTGCTATACACAACTCTCCCAGCAAAAGAAACACAGTTTAATGACAAGATTGCTGGTTCCTCATGATAATGATTTTTTTAAAAAATAAACAAAGAAAAGGAATGAAAAAATAAACTCAAGTTGATTTCCAGAGCACCCCAGCTGTCTTGCTTCAAATATGTAACGAGCTGTACCCAACGTGGCAGAATGGAGGAAAAGTCAACAAACAGCAAGGATGTTTGTAGGCACATGAAAAAAGAATACACTGGGCAATTGGCTGGACAGCAAACACTATACATATGTTATAAGTATAAAGCTCTCTAAAAATCAAAAGAAAGGAGTTGGAATGGAGGAGATAAAGAGTGAGAAAACACACCAACCCAACCAGCATGCAAACACAAAAACCAGCTGTGATAAATATCAGTAAAGAAATAATGGAAAGAATATGTATCTGTGACTTCAGAGTGGAAAGATAAGAAACCAGAGAAACTAATTTTAAGAAAAAAAAAGATTTATCACCATCGAAATGTTTGGTTGGATCTGTTGACTTTTCTCAGGAGATTTTTAATACTACATTTAAAACTGAAAGCTGAAATTCCTGTCAGCTTCAGACCACATCTGTGCACTCAGTGACTTTAACCCCTTAACGTGTAAAAGGAAAATTTTAAATCCACCATCATTTCAGGGCTAAACAATTGCTAACGAGTGCTCACCATGTTCATGTACTGAAGAACTCTTCAATTTACCTTGGAAGATGCAAACAGGAGAATACTTTTAGGAAGCTAATTAAAGAAACATAAATGCATGAAATACCTACTGAAAAGTAAATAATCATTCTTATAAGCCGGATCAGGGAGCAGAGAAATGGGAAAGGAGACCATCTACATTAAAAGCTCACATTTCCAGAGCCACATTTTCTCACCCATATGCTTGACTGATCCACCAAGTGCCAGGTTGTAGCACAACGCTGGGACCGAGTGCAGAAAAGGGAGGCCCCAGCCCTACCCTGTCCAGGATCCATAAGGAAGGACGTTTACAAGGCGCAGAGAGCTCTTGAGAAATAACTGCTCTAGCCTGGAGGAAAAGGGAGGAGTCAGGAAGGGCCTCTTGCTGGAGATAACAGCTGAGTTCAATCTTAACAGGTGAGCAGGATGCAGCAAGGAAAGAGAACCCATGTGTGTGAAAGCAATTGAGAAAAAAGGAGAAAGAAAGTTCTATGAATAAATAGTTAATTAGAAGTTAGTGTTAGTCACTCAGTCGTGTCTGACTTTGCAATCCGATGGACTGCAGCCCGCCAGGCTCCTCTGTCCATGAAGTTCTCCAGGCAAGAACACTGGAGTGGGTTGCCATTTCCTCCTCCATGAACACATAATGGGGGGCAAAATGGGGCTCAGAGAGTAGGCCCCAAGGCAAAGAAGTATGTTATCTTGGGCTTGACTGGATGTTTCTTGTGTAGAATTCGGTATTTTTCAAAGGGTCCTTTTCTCTAAGTACCTAAAAAACGTATTTTCAGAAATTATGCCTTTAGCATACACAGTAACCTTTCAGAGATCTTTTAAAGTCTTCAAACAGTGGCTAGAATAACCCTGAATAATTCTCCTCCTCCCACATATCCTGTTAGAACAGAGACCTTAGAAATCACATGGCAATTCTGATTCTGCAAACCGCAGCCCCCTCCAAAAAAAAGCAGAATTTGTTTCAGATAATCTTTAAAAATGTATATATATTTGGCTTACTTTAAATGTCTTTCTAACAGTAATTAAATTCTCTTAAAATCAGGGTCAGTTAACTAACACTTCAAAAAACAGCCCATAAACCATGTAGAAAATGAAGTACATAAAATATTTTTGTGCAGAGACAACATTACAAGTGAATGTGCAAAAAGTGAAAATAACATTAGCATCATGGATGATTTGTCTTCCTTCTTCCAAAACTGTAATTAATATTCTCTATACAATATTTTTACCATACAGTTTTCTAAAACTAATTCCATATTACCTGAATATAAATGGTCTGCCTCAAAAAAAAATCCATTTACGAATTTATCAGTGGAGAAAAGCTAAATGATTAGTATTAATGATTAGTGTTAACATCTAAAAGTTACAAGAATTGGACACAAACTTAAAACTGGTTTAACCCCAGGAGAAATTGGGGTGAAATAAGTACACAGGCAAAATCGAAGAGTATGTGATTTATGGTAAACTAACATGGTGAGTGGTCAAGTGGATTTTTAAAAAACACAATTAGATCAGAGAAAGATGCATTTCAGCTGAGAGTAAAGGGCCACAGGAGAACCTATCTCCTGAGGGAGGGCAAGCTCTATTGTCTGAATCTAATCTGAACAGAGGCAACAGGAAAAACAGGGGCAGGCATCCTCTGACCCTTTCATGGCCCTGAAGGAGAGGAACACAAAGGGAAGTGTAAGAGGACAAGCCATCACACTGTGAGGAGGGGCCGGCTCCCCGCAGAGCTGTCGCCCACACCATTGTGTACCCCAGCCGCCCACCTTTCTACTGTCATAATCACAACTTCAGAATCTAATGCCAAACATGAAGCATTCCACCCTTCAGATCGTAAACAAAAGGTATTACCAATAATGACATTAAGATGTACAGGCTTTGAGAAGCCCAATATGGGCAAGCCTTAGAATATGAGACCCGGATTCAACTTCCTGAGCTTCCAATCCTTTACTGTTAATAACTGTGCAGGATCCTAGGTGAAGCTCAATCTCCAGGCATCTCTGCTTCCCCATTTCTCCAATGGAGGTGGTGACATCACCTCCTCTGAGGGCCCAGGAAACTCAGCACCACCTGGCTGGCGGCAGGGACTGGGGCTCCCTAACAGGCATCTCACACTGTGCAAGGGACCTGGAGTGCTGCCTCCTGCAGTCAGTAGATGGTACAGCAGCTGAGAGACGGCAGGAAAGGGAAAGCCCTGCTGGGACCCCCATGCTCCCTACAGAAAGAAAAGCCACTCCACCCAGCCGCCCCTGAAGATAGGGTGAATGGGAGAACTTCTCCTCCTCCAGAGGATCCCGTCGGAGCTCAAGAAGGCGGCAGGCTCACCACCCTGGCTGCACTTTCCCAGCATACTCAGAGGAGTAGTGCTATTTCTTATCCAGCATGGAGGCTGGATGCTTAACCATCAGGGACAGCATTTCTCAACTAGTAAACCCAAAACAGGAGCTTTGACAGTCATGGGAGGTGAAGGTGGTGGGTAGAAGGAGGGCACACAAATTATTAAGGTGATGAAGATTTGTGTCTTTTCTCTCCCCTCTGGGGAAAACATGAGTTGTGCTATTGTTTAATATTTAAAACAATAGTACCTGGGCAGACAACTATTATAAGACAATAATTCAATCGAAGGGCATTCTAGTGTGTAAACCACTCAAGTTTCGCCCTTGTGTAGTTTATTACATTATCAGAACCTCCTGATTTAATTACTTCCCTGCAGAGCGTCCAAGTCTCTGCTTTTCACCCACACAACATCCAACATTGCTTATCAAGAGTCTATATTTGTCCTTCAGTATTTTACCATCTGATATCTTAGGATGTCTATTTGTTAAGGGTATTTTTTTTAGAAATCCTGGGTCATGTGCACCTCACATCTGTAATGGAAAAGGCTTAACTGCCCTCACAGGAAGGTTGAAACTGAAGAGCATAAAGCCACACCAGCTTCCAGAAGGGTCTAAGTCAATAGCTTCATCAAAGTCTTCACTGGCATCTGGTCTAAGTTAACACACTTAGAATGAGCAATTAAAAGGCACCACACCTTTCGTGGCCTACTGTTGGCCCTGTGCTTTTCAGATTAGCTAAACTAGTGCTGCTGCTGTAACAAGTTGTACTGAGGACCATCAGGGAGGCAATGGAGTGGGGAGGTTCTTCCCCTTAATCAATACTAACAGGAAGATCAAGAGACAGTAAAGGGAAAAAAACTCAATACACAGGGACGTGAAAATCCAGGCAAATGCAGAGAGGAGAAGGGCCTGAAGACCCCTTTCCAAGCTGTAAACAAAATACGCATGTGAGCCTAAGTCATCACAGACAACGGCAAAAGAAGAAAGATTTCACCGGCCCAGGCTTAATCTGCTTAAAGCCCCTCTTTCCTGATGGACGATAAGCTCCAAGAAGGCAGGGACCACTCTAGTCATCACCCCCTGTATCCCCAGCGTGAGAAGATGCCAACCAACTGACGAGGCTCCAACTCTACTTCCTTCCCCAGGGACTTCAATCTCCAGCCAAATCCTTCAAGGTTCCTAAACCCCACACCGTTACTATTACTGCTTTATAAAAATCCAGGCCAGCTTTCAAAACTCTGCTCAAAGGCTGCCCTTTCCAGGATTTTTTCCCCAGTTCCCAGCAATTCGCATGCCTTTAACCTTCACTCTGTGGAGAGAATCAGGCCTCACAGTAATCCCAACCTACCTTCCAGTCATACCCTGCCACTGATGAGGTGAGTTACCTGAACAGAAGCCTCACTTTCCAAACAACGCACTCTAACTCCTGGGACTGATTAAGAAAAACACAAAAGAATCTGGCAAACAGCACACCTGAAATAACGGCTCCCGCCATCCATCTCTCCTCGTCTCCACGTATAGTTTGTTGCTTAGTTATTTGTCTTACCCTTAGACTGTAGGCCCCTGGAGGGCATTTCCTTATGTGGGTTCCTAAACGTTAGCTCATCAGCATCGCCAAAACAGCAACCATGACAGCATCACCTCACACAAACTGAGTGGGTAATGTTTACGGCATACGCTTAGATACTGCCCCATCTAGCATGTTCAGTGAATTCCACATTTAATTCAATAAATCCATACATGTGCAATAAAATATAAAATATATCTACCTATACATTTGTATAGGTTTTAGTGTAGTTTTTTTTTCCTTCTGTTTTTTTAGTATTTATTTGGCCGCGTCAGGTCCGAGCTGTGGCATTAGGGGTCTTCCTTGCTTCGTGCGGACTCTTTCGTTGCAGTCCACAGATTCTCTAGTTGTGGTTGCTTGGGCTTAGCTCCTCGGCCATATGTGGGATCTTAGTTCCCTTACCAGGGATTGAACCCATGTCCCCTACTTGGGGCATATCCTTAACCACTGGACCATTAGGGAAGTCCCTTTAGTGTAGTTTTAAGCTTTACAATCTACAAAATTACAAAAGCTACAAAATACACCATTTGGGCATTTATTTAAACTTCTTTTACACTTAGTTGATAAATTTTAAATGCCAAAGTTTTCATTTTATATGTATCAGTACTTCTGATTACAAATGTTAAAACTTTTTAAACAGAATTTGGGGGAATTTTAAGATATTGCATTCATTTCAGCTACTACACAAATCCTTTTTCCTCTTTTTATGTCAAGCTGCTTGCTCACTTGGAAGGCAGTCACTTGCAGAGTCTGTGCCTGCAGTTCTCTCTCTCCATCCTGAGGACCATGTTCATGGCTGGCAGCTCGGCTATCACACTGTCCGCTTCTGAAGGGAGAACACTAGCCCAGCCCACACCGCACCATGCCTGGCCACCTTCTGACGTTGCTTGCCCCTAAGCCAGCACACAGCCCATGGGGAAAATGAGACCCAGGAACTATACTTCCTTCGTACCACTGACAGTCACAGGTACAACTCATACAAGTGAGCTCTTCATTGCCCTGTACCTGTAGGATGCTAGTAGAGATGACCTCCCCACCTCCTCAAATCTCTGTTAGTTCTGTTATTTCATTTGGGTGGCCTTTAAAAGCCTGAAAGTCCATCATCCACTAGCTGTCCTGGGGTTAAAGCTGCTTATGCTCCAATCTTTCAGAAGCATGGTTTTCAGCTCTGCTGGGTCATTCTTCAACTGCCTGCTCTCAAAGAATTTCAGGAGATAATATTGATTACGGAGATTAATGAATGCAGAGAGACTCACAGATGACTTACATAATAAACTTATTTCACAAATGCTTTTGTTAGCTAAGCTTTTCAGGCCATACAGTACTTAATGTTTGGAATAACTCATCTAAAAGGCTGAAACTGTGCTCATTAAAATAATCAATAACCTGAAAGAAACAAAAACTCAGTGAATTCATTCCCATTAGTCCGTCAGATGAGACAGCTAAATCACATGCCAGTGTAATACCGGTGTTTCAGTTGTCTACTGCTGTGTAACAAACCACCCCAAACACAACAGCTTCTAAGGACAACCAGCACTCGGAACTCATCGATTTGGCAGAATGAGAAGGAAATTGCTCATCTTTGCTCCGTGTGGTGTGGCCTGGGCAGCTTGATGGGCCCAAGGAGCCAAGATGGCTTTACTCAAGGTCAATTGCCTCAGCAGAGTGGTTGCAGTGGCTGGGGGCTGGCCAGGCCTCTCTCCTTTTGTAATCCTGCCAGGGCCACCCTCTCCAGCAGGGCAGTCAAGACTTCTTTACATGGCAACTGCCTTCTAAGAAGGTGCTGTAGACTGAATTTATATATTGAAGTCCTCAGCCTCAGCACACTTCAGAATGTGAATGTATTAGGAGACAAGGTCTTTAAAGAGGTGTGTGCATGCGTGCTAAGTTGCTTCAGTCATGTCCAACTTTTTGTGACCCTGGACTGGAGTCCACCAGGCTCTGCTGTCCATGGGATTCTCTGGGCAAGAATACTGGAATGGGTTGCCATGCCCTTTTCCAGGGGATCTTCCCAACCCCGGGATCGAACCCATGTCTCCTGCACTGCAGGCAGATTTTTTACCACTGAGGCACCGGGGAAGCCCCTTTAAAGAGATTAAAATCAAGGTTAAGTTAGGTCACATAAGTGGGCCCTAATCCAACATGACTGGTGTCCTCATATGAGGGGCAGGGCCACCAAGGATGGTCACCTATACAAGAAAAAGCCACATGAGGACACAGCAAGAGACAGTCATCTGCAAGCCAAGGAGGGAGGCCTCGGGAGAAACCCAACTTGCTGACACCTTATCTTGGGCTTCCAGCTTGCAAAACTATGAGCAAGTTTCTGCTGTTTAAGCCACCCAGCCTATGGTGTTTTGTTATAGAGCAGCCTGGCAGATTAGTATAGAGAACAAAAACGGAAGCTAGAACACCCCTTAAGGCAGCATCCAAAAGTCACAGACCTCCGTCACAAACATGGTTCAGAGCAAATTACAAAACCAGCCCACATGCAGAGGGAGGGGAGTCACCACCTCAGAGAGGTCCAGCACGCAGGCCTGATTTGAAGATACTTGGGGAAAAACATGGGTCTAAGTTAAAGCCCCAAATTCTCTTATCTGATCTCCAACTGGTTGCAAGTCCTACTGGGAAAGTTGGGTAATGTCCACCTCAACACACGGCCTTTAAATACAGTTCTTTCACTGAATGGTTTACAGAGTCAAACAACTGAATGCTTATTATGTGGAAATAGTTCAAGAATGCAAAAACCCTGTTGAGAAGCATACACAGTACAGTCCTCTGTTCTCTCCAGTAGCTCTCCTGCATACCTTAAACAAACAGCTATGCAGCAAAACGACAGATTCCATTCTGCATTCTATCCGAGAGCATGTTATAATAAAAGCACCCAAACTCTAATGCAGTCTCATGTACCACAGCAAGGACCCAGTCTGTACGTTTCTGGGGATCTGGCAAGAAGCACACTTCTTTGTGTTTTCGGTCCTTGCGCAAAAAGGGCCGGATTTCCTCAAGGTAATCAGTTTATCAATCAGGCGCTCCAGAAACCCCTCCTTGCTCACCCATCACAAGTTCTGAAGATAGACAGAGGCCCCATAACCCTGCAGCAGGAGGCACAAGAAGGCCAGGTACAAACTGAAGGAGGCGGGGGGATGGGGAGGGGGGCAGGCTTTGAAGGCGCCTGGAAGGTGCTTGGAAATAGTAAACAGCTGTTCCATACCAACAGCCTGGAAGCCAAACACACAACTGCCCACTTGGGTTGGATTCTGCTAAACCAGTACTAATTAGAATGGGAGCACAAGGTTAGAGATTCTTATCCTAAACACAGAGCAAAAAAGCAGGGTATGAATGGAGTTAAGTGTTTGCAAGTGAGAAGCATTATGCAGATGGCTGGACATAAAACCTCAATCAAGAATGACTTGCAGTAGTCTTAAATCTGCTGCTGAAAATACCCCCAATGCATACTTATTAGGTCTGTCATCCAGGAGGAGGCTTGCACCCCAGCCATCGTTAGCCAGCACTAATGACTGCAGCCTTTCGGCACCACCCCTGTGCACCGCAGTGCAGCTCTGGCAGCTGGTGGAACGGGAACAGAGGGCCTGCTTCCCTTCAAGGCAGAACGTTCTGCAGGTGACAAAATGACTGTTAGGTGACTGACAAAAAGAAAAACAAACAAAAGTTGAAACAGGAGTATCTGATGTCAGTAAAGTACATGTTTAGTATCGCAGGAAACCTTTAACTTGGGCCCTTCAGGTTGGGGAGGGCTGTTTACAAAGCTGCAGCTATGTTCGGGAATCCGCGTTCCTTCCCAAGCGAGGAAACAGTCCCTGAGCCCCAGAGATGAGGCTGAGTTGAGCAAGGTGCTGCAGTGTGCCAGAGAAATCCCACCTCCTGTATACCTGAAAAGGTGTACCCCATACCCTAAGGGAGGAACCCTGTCCTCTAGGAGGGAAGAGCAAATCGTCTCAAGGAGCCCTGCTGCTGCTGCTACTGCTAAATCGCTTCAGTCATGTCCGACTCCGTGCGACCCCATTGATGGCAGCCCACCAGGCTCCCCCGTCCCTGGGATTCTCCAGGCAAGAACACTGGAGTGGGTTGCCATTTCCTTCTCCAATGCATGAAAGTGAAAAGTGAAAGTGAAGCCGCTCAGTCCTGTCCGACTCTTCGCGACCCCATGGACTGCAGCCTACCCAGCTGCTCTGCCCATGGGATTCTCCAGGCAAGAGTACTGGAGTGGGGTGCCATTGCCTTCTCCATCAAGGAGCCCTAGAGAATGCAATTACCACCCTGAGCATGCGACACTGATAGACTACTCAGAATCCTTTGGCCCATCAGAGTGTAACCCACCCAGCGTGGCTTAGACAGGTTTGAAAGTAAAGAAAAAACTGGAAAAGGGTGGGAGCTCTCAAAGGATACAGAGTTACTTTCTGAGAAATGCTTCCCCTGATTTTTGTATATTCCAGGGCCCCACTACCTTGTCCCTTGCACTTGACCCAACTCGTCCCCCCTGCCCTGCCACCCAAGCACTCTCTTGCCCCATGTCCTGCGTCAGATTTCCCAGGGCCCTCTGAATTAAAGCTGTATCTACCAAGGGGCTGGCTTGTCTGCACCGCTTGTCTTGCACTGAAAGGTGAGCTCTCTGCAGGGCTGTCTACCTCACTCCTACTGTATGCAGCCCAGTGCCCAGGGCAGTGCTGCTCCTCAGTCAGTATTTCTGAGTCAGTGAACGAGTGGCAGCCCACTCACAACCTGGGACAGTGGTGTGACTGGACGTCTTGAGGGACAGGAATCAGATCCTGGCTCCCACACGCCTCGGCCTGAGCTTCTTGCACCCGCCGCTGCTGCAGCCCGCTCTGCAGAAGTGCTTTCTCTGCTACCAGTTTCCGAGCTGACAGTCAGCTACAATCTCCCAGGCCTGTAGGATAAAGTCCCCAATCCTGCGGGGCTTGCCCTCCCACCCTCCTGGCTCATGATTCATTTCAACCTTCCAGCCATTTGGGACTTTTCTCAATTCCTCAAAGGAGCATGTGCGCTCATCTTTGGATCTTAGAATACTGTGGGCCGTCCTCCTAGAGCAATTCCCTCTAACCTCCGCCTGGCTAGCCTCTTCTTGTCCCGGCACAGGGTTAGGTGACCCACTGTGCTCCCCCATCACAGCCTATGCTCTAATCTGCTTTCTCTGTAGGCTCCACGGCAGCAGAGATGATACCTGCCTTGTTCACTGCACCCTTAGTGCCAAGGACAGCATCTGACGTGTAGCAGGTGCTCAAACATTGGTGGAATAAATAAATGAACTGAATATTTGTAAGAGCCATTCCCTAAAGGGTTGTGACAAGAATAAGACAGTAATTCACATGTCCGCCTTGCCTAGCTATATCTCCCGTGCCTGGAAGAGTACAATCCCATTAAATATTTGTCGAATGAATAAATTCCTGGCTTGCCTGATGTAACCCCACCCCTTTCTCTCCCACTTGGGAGAACACAGCAGAATGCAAGTGGGTAAAGTCACATTATTACCAAGACATCTTGGAATCATTTGAAAGATCCATACTTTATTACATGTCATAAATTACCGGCCACATACCTCAAAACTGATCATCACACGTAAGGTGGCTGAGACAGTGGTTGAGAACAGCTGATTTAGACAAAGCTAAGAACTATGAAGCACTTTTTGCTCTCCTTATTTTTATTGTCCAGAAGATGAAGGTAACAGTAAGCTCAATAAGAACCATTAATAGCATCATTCTTACCTTCCATTTTCTTCTTATAAAATAGATTCTGCTCACCCTAGGAGAAACCCTTAGTTAAATCAGATGATGTTAGAAATTCCTGTTCAGTTATTTTACTCCCACACCAAGGAGCTCCATCAAGGGCTACACTGTCTCTGTTTCAAAGCCAATCCATGTCTCCAGGTTGCTGATTCCTGCATCGCAGACACAAAGCCACTGCCTCAACATGCCAAGGGTGGTCTCCTTCAAATACGGCAATTGGCATGTTTTCAGTTTTTTGGTCTTTTCTGTATACGTGTTTCATCCTTTTGCCAATTTTACTGATATGTTTTGATAAAGCTGCTGGAGGGCTTCCCAGGTGGTAAAGAATCCAACTGCCAATGCAAGAGACTTAAGAGACGTGGGTTTGATCCCTGGGCCGGAAAGATTCCCTGGAAAAGGGCATGGCAACCCACTTCAGTATTCTTGCCTGGAGAATCTCATAGAGGAGTCTGGCGGGCTACAGTCCATAGGGTCACACAGAATCAGACAGGACTGAAGCGACTTAGCATGCACACATGCAAAGTTACTAAAACCTGAAGTAAGCTGGTTTTGCTTTTGTTTACCGAAAGCATCCCCAAATATGGATCACCTGATGAAATACAACTGAAAATGAACAGTCCTAATGAAGGTTTCGGGCTTGGTGTGTTAGAGAAACAAATCTGAGAGGCCCAGACAAGAAACCACACAGACAGCCACATACTCCAAACAAGGCTAAAGTTAGTAAAGGAAAATATAGCAACCCAAAGCCAGTCACATCACAACCCTTTATAGCCTACAGAAGTAGACCCTCCATCCACACAAACAGATCTATGCTCTTCAGATCACCACAAACGCTGAGAGATAGCAAAGATTTTGTTTTGTTTTGCTTTAAGTTCAAAGACCTTTCAGTCTATAAAGGATACTAGCATTTGATGTTTGGGCCCAAATTAAAGAGGAGGACAAGAAAAGGAAAAGTGTTAGGATATATTTTAAGGTTTCTTATTACTACCAAGGGGAGGGGCCAAGGCACAGTGCCAAGGTTAAGACAAAACTGGCATCTAGAAATTGGAGCTGCTTGTTTCAAAAAATAAAGACCATAAACTCTCCTAGCAACAGCCCTCTTTGTCTTACTTGATAAAATGCTGCACAGTCTAAAGGGAAAACCACACGTACCCCCTGATCTTCCCCCTTTTGTAGATCTTAAGCAGTTTCAACTACAACAAGTTATTTTTGAGTCATATCTGCAGAAATTCTTAACCTTTTTTTTGTGCAAAGGATCCTTCTGTCAGTCTTTAAAGTATACTGAGCCCTTTGCAGAAAAATAATTTTACATGTATAAAATACAATACAAAGGCTTAAAAATGAAGTCAATCATTTGGTTATCAAAGATAAGTTGTGATACAATAATGTATGCATTTCTGGATTAATGCATTAAATAGCAAATCCAGCAGCAGGTCTATTTGTTGCCTATACACATAATGGAGTAAAATATTAAATCTGTTTGAATCCAGTAAAAGCAAAGATATATTTTCCCGCCATCCCAGTTCAAGGGCTCCTTGGATTCCATCTGTGAACTCTAGGTTAAAAACCTTTGGTTGAGAGATCCAATACAAATACATTTTGTGAAGCATCAAATGAAAAAGAAAGCTTTGCAAAGGCATTATCCATTCAGCAGTGAGGTGAGGGGAACTAAGAGTAAAGCAGTATGTTTCCAAAAATCATGATGGGCCATTAGTCAGCGAGAGAGCTGCATGCTTCAAACTGAATCCAGAAAGAGATTCAGCTTCCCTCATGCAAGTTACAAAAAACCTGCAGCTTTGGGGAACTTACAGCACTGCTGGAATCTGCCCTGAAGTGAGGAACCTGTGACCTGGCAGTGCAGTGACCCAGCTCAACTATGAACTTGGACAAACCTCCTTCCTTCTGGGAGTCTCGCGTTCCTCATCAGTAAAACTAAAGAGTGAAGTATGTACCATGGCCTCTTAGGGCCCTTTCAGTTCTAAAATTTCATCATCAGATTATCTCTTCCTTGTGCTGGTTATTTTAGCCTACTGCGCTTAATTTTGAAACATCACTGCCCTCCTAAAACCTGGAACAGAAAGTTTTATCAAATTTTGAACACCCTCATGTACAATCTAACACCAATGTGTCACATATATGTATACCATTACAACTTTTAAAAATGCCTATTTTGCACATACCAACTTCCAAAAAAGTAATCACAGCATCGATCTTTTCCACTATTAAACCACAGTTCCCATTCAAATTCTAGCACCACCACCTTCAGTTCAGTTCAGTGGCTCAGTCGTGTCCGACTCTTTGCGACCCCATGAATCTCAGTATGCCGGGCCTCCCTGTTCATCACCAACTCCCGGAGTTCACTCAAACTCATGTCCATCGAGTCGGTGATGCCATCCAGCCATCTCGTCCTCTGTCGTCCCCTTCTCCTCCTGGCCCTAATCCCTCCCAGCATCAGAGTCTTTTCCAATGAGTCAACTCTTCACATGAGGTGGCCAAAGTACTGAAGTTTCAGCTTCAGCATCATTCCTTCCAATGAACACACAGGACAGATCTCCTTTAGGATGGACTGGTTGGATCTCCTTGCAGTCCAAGGGACTCTCAAGAGTGTTCGCCAACACCATAGTTCAAAAGCAACAATTCTTCAGCGCTCAGCTTTCTTCACAGTCCAACTCTCACATCCATACATGACCACTGGAAAAACCATATCCTTGACTAGATGGACCTTTGTTGGCAAAGTAATGTCTCTGCTTTTGAATATGCAGTCTAGGTTGGTCATAACTTTCCTTCCAAGGAGTAAGGGTCTTTTAATTTCATGGCTGCAATCACCATCTGCAGTGATTTTGGAGCCCCCCAAAATAAAGACTGACACTGTTTCCACTGTTTCTCCATCTATTTCCCATGAAGTGATAGGACCGGATGCCATGATCTTCGTTTTCTGAATGTTGAGCTTTAAGCCAACTTTTTCACTCTCCTCTTTCACTTTCATCAAGAGGCTTTTTAGTTCCTCTTCACTTTCTGCCATAAGGGTGGTGTCATCTGCATATCTGAGGTTATTAATGTTTCTCCCGGCAAGGAATACACAAAATCAATGCATGCAGAATTACTGAGATTATGTTAACTACATTTTGCACATTTGAGCCACTGACCAACATTACAGGGTATAAACCAGAAAGGTTCTTGACAACTACACAATCTAATCATTTCATTATTGCTAAAGAAACAGGAAGAAAGTGAGGGCTAGGTGCATGTACTCCGTCATGTCCGATTCTTTGTGACCCCATGGACTGTAGCCCACCAGGCTCCTCTGTCCGTGGAACTTTCCAGGCAAGAATACAGGAGCAGGTTTCCTACTCCAGGGGATCTTCCTGACCCAAACAGCCTCTGCAGCATCTCCTGCATTGGCAGGCAGATTCTTTACCACTGGGCCAACTGGGAAGCCAGAGAGTGAAGGACTAAGCCACCATCACAAAGCCAGTGGGCAAGAAAGGAGAAATTCAGTCCAGGTCTGAATGCTGATTCATACTCTTACCAACAAACTACATCGAACTACCTCTCAAATCCGGACACGCTTCCCCAAGTTTAACATATTAGCCAGGTTTAAAATGAACAGCAAAAAAGACCTGACAGGTAGATAGTCATTTCTCTATCTTTCATTATGTAATGGACACAGCAAAAAGTGGTGGCTCTGATGCATTCACTGGCTGGAATCATGAAAAAATTAAATTGTACCAAGCTGCTAAGAAAATGATGACCCTACTAAAATCCTAACTGGGATTCTCTTAACATTGTGTAATGCATGAAACGATGCAGAAGTATTTGCGTATGAATACAGACATATACGTTTATAGCTCCTCAACTGCACTCCAGGATTTCTTAGCAACATTTTGCTACAAAATTTAGAAGAGAAAAAAAGGGCAATCACACAACAGGATTTTTTTAATGAAAAAATGCACTGTATTTTATAAGCAAAAAGCTTTTTATGAATACTAATATGGGGCATTTTTAGATTTCAAGATTAATTTCATCAATAAAAAATCTACTAGAAAATTTTACATTATGTTATAGATGATCAGACATGTAACATTGATACTAATTTTTATTTGATCATCACTGGTGATTTAAGAGGGAGGGCGCTACCTCAAGTCCTAAGGGTACGATAATGATTAATAAGGGTTGCCTTACAGTCTACCTACCTTTTCACTATTTCCCCACATTCTTCAGTGTGTTCAATATTGTTAGAGAGTCAGAGAACTACTCTCAAAAACAGAAAATGGCCCCAATTCTTCTCAAGTATTGAAAAACCAAACTTAGCATCTTCTCAGAGCCTGGTCTCAACTCACCCTTTCACCTCCTCAGAGAAACGTTCCTGCCTTCCCAGCTACAGAAGGCAAGACCTGCCTATTGCAAATTTGGCAGCGCCAGAAACTGCCATTTATTATTCATTTGTTTACATGTTTTCTTCTGTTTATATCTGCCACTCCACACTACAATGAAATAGCTCCCTGTGCACTTCTGGATCTTCCATGCCTAAACAGTGCTGGCACATAGTAGGTGCCCACAAACTGAATGGCCTAAAATATTAATATAAGTGCTAATTCCGTCATGGACTTCCCTTATAGCTCAGTTTCTAAAGAATCTGCCTGCAGTGCAGGAGACCCGGGTTTGATCCCTGGGTTGGGAAGATCCCCTGGAGAAGGAAATGGCAACCCACTCCAGTATCCTTGCCTGGAAAGTCTCATGGACACAGGAGCCTGGTGGGCTGCAGTCCAAGGGGGTAGCAAAGAGTCCGGCACCACTGAGCAACTAACACTTAATTCCATCATACTCAGTGTCTCCTAGAAAAACATTTGTAAATAACAGAGCACATGCAACTGGCAAAGTATTTACATAGCCTGCTTTAGTATAAGCCTGATCGGAGGACAATTCAGGGTAAAAATCCTTTTCGGGGCTCTGGAATGTCCTGCACTTCCAACTATGAACACAAACCCTCTCCAGACCCACTCACACCCTGCTTTCATGAAACATCTCAACGACTATTTCCTCAAAAGGAAATAATGAAATAAAGTCCTGGCCTAAGTTAATCTTTCGTGTCAGGTTCACAATGTTAAACATACTTTGAAGCCAGCCACACAAACAAAACCAAACTGCACAAAATTAGGCTGGGCTGAGGTTACATAAGACAAGCTAAACTCTAGCTTTTTGCCTGCCAGTGCTCTCTCCTTCCACTGAATCTTGATGTTTGTCTTTTAAGCGCAATTAGATGCAGGTGAGAAAAATGCTTATCTGAAACAGCTTCCAAAGAGGTAAATGAGCTTTCCAATGATACTCCACCTAACACTGTAGCTACAAAGTACGCCAAACTGGACAACTTTGAGCTGGGCTGTGTCTGGAAGCGTCTCTTAAAAATTCGTCGCTTTAAAATTATCTTTAAGCCGGCACTTACTTCAAGGTATTCAGTTATCAAAACACATTTTTCAGAGTGCCCTGAGTTCTTCCCTACCCATGACTCTTCACACGTGTGCTAAGCCTACCTTTCAGCACCCATAATGTTCAGAACACAAGTCTTTCAAGAGAGGAGGACAAAAGCGCGGGTTTCCGGGAGTGACAGATCCAAAGGGAAAAATAATCCTTTCTCTTTTCTCCTCCAAGGCTAAACCCAAGTTGCTCCTTCTCCCGAATTTACCGCACTTCCCCCACCCCATTCCGCTCCCCTTTCACTGCCCACTTTATCCTGCTTTAATCCCAGCGAAGCTTCTCTCCAGGCTTATTAAGGGTAAACAATAGAAATGTCACAAGGAAAGTCAGGAAGTAGATGAAGTCTCTAATTGCTGCCGTTTAAAGATTGTAGATAATTACTATCTTCAGAATGTGATTTTCACAAGCCGAGAGGGAGCAGAGGCAGGCGAGGCTGGCGAGCTCCCCGCCGCTGGGAGGACATCTGCGAGGCCGAATCCCAGGACCGAGGGACAGAGAGGATGCAGCCCCGCGCGCCTGGAGCCCGGGCGGGCGCAGCGGCTTTCCTGCCCGCTCCGCGACACTCCCGGCGGAGAGAGCCGAGGGCCGGCCAGGCCGCCCGGGTCGCAGACAGTTCACTGCCCTGGGGCTGCTGCCCGCGGACGCCCCTCGCTCGGATCCCACTGCCCGCAGCGCCGAGCCGCCGGTGCCGCGCCTGGAGTTCCGGGCCTGGGGCTCACAATAAGAGGGAGCAGAGGGACCCTGGGGGCCTCTCAGTTTCGCCAAGGTGGAGGGGTAGTCCTCGGACACCGCGAGGTGCCCACGACAGCTGTGCTTCAACCCTGGTCCCTATCCCCGACACCCGGCCCGGGGCACGCGGGGAAGTCGAGCCTCTGCCCCCGCGGTAATGCCAAGGACTTAGTCCCCGAACACTACGCCTCGCGGGGCTCCGAGGTCGCCCCAGTCCCCGCCGCTGCCTTCGCCCCGCGCTGACCGCGCTCCGCCACTTCCCTCGCCACCTCCGCGGCGCGGACAGCGCATCCCTGTGCCCGCAGCGACCAGCGCGCGCGGATCAGGGCATCCCACCCCCACGCCCACCGTCCCAGCCCTCCGAGACGCTCTACCGGCCCAAGCGCCCTACCGATGGCCAGAGAACCCCCAAACCACCCCGATGGCCCTGCTCCAGGATGTGGGTGCGCGGCGGCCACCCAGCCCGGAGCGCGTGCTGCCCGCCCCCAAGATCCCCTGGTCGGGGATCCCCGGACTCACCCCAGTACCACCAGCTCCCCGTATTTCACGGGCTCCTTATTGGGGGCGCAGTGCTCCTCCTGGCCGGCGGAAAACATGGAGCCCTGCTCGGCTGCCGCCGCCGCCGCAGCCTCCGCCGCGATCCCCGCTGAGTCCGCGCCGCCGCTACAATCCCATCCCGAGAAGGGAGTGAGCGCGCCGGGGAAGGGCACGGCGGCGAAGGGGGCGCGGGGCGGCCAGTCCCGCGGCTGCTCCGTCGTGGCTGCGTGGCTGCCCTGCCGGGCTCTCTAAGAGCTCCGCGCGCCGCGGCTGCCCCGAGCTGGACTCGGCAACAAATGGGACCGGGCAGCAGGGAGACCCGCCGCGCGAAGCGCCGCCGCCGCCGCCGCCGCCGCCGAAGCCCCGCGGGAGGGAGGAAAGGAGGGAGCGAGCGAGCCAGGGAGGGGCGGGGGCAGCGGGCGGGGGAGGGGCGGGGGCCGGCCGCAGAGCCGCCCCGCCCGCGCGCGGGCAGGTGGGAGCCGCCCCGCCCTCCGCGAGCCGCCCGCAGCCCTCCGCCCACCCGGCGCCCCCTCCCCCGGCGCGTGGGGCCGCCCCGGTCCACTCCCCGCCCCCCTCGGGCCCAGCGGCGGCTCGCCCCCGTGTTATGTAAACATAGAGTAAAAGGGAAAGGAAGTTCTTAAAGGAGCAGCTCTATTTTTTTTTTCCGCTCTCTCGCTTCCTTCCCCAAACTTAACGGCGCGGGCACCTCAGCCCTGGTCGCCGAGTTCTGCAGCGGCCGAAGGCTGCGCAGGATCCCCGGAAGCACGGCGGTTTAGGTTCCCAAGCCTAACTTAGTTTCCTCGGGTTAACTAGCTGTAAATAAAGAACCTGCTCTCCGGATATGGGAGCATTTGCTTTCCCGGTGTCGCCGTGTCGCGGCACACTTTCGGAGGTGTTCCACACGCGCACCTGGAGCCTCCTCTTCCGAAACCCAGTCCTTTAAAGCCTGAAGAAGTCTAGAAATTTGGAGGGTTTTGCCAATTGACACTGGATTAGAGGGAGTTTTGAAGGCACTTGGAGCACCCCTCCATAGTGCAGGATGTAACATCCCGGTCTGTCGTCAGCAGACTTCCACGTGGTTAAAAAAAAAAGTTGTGTGTGTGTGTTTAATCCATACGCTCTCCCCTTTCCCATACCTTCTCTCAATCCCCTAAGCAATTTAAAAGAAAATTATTTGAATAAACTTTTTAGTGAATATAAAGTTTCCTTTATTATAATTTAGCCAACACATTATGTTTGCTTTTTTATGCGTTTCTAAATAGTTACTAGGCTTTGAAATATAATATTTTAGAGTATAATAGATTTACTGACTGCTGTTTCTCATCATGCAGTATTTTGTTTTACCACTTATTAAGCACTCATACTGGACACTGCATATCATTGTCAGTCACTGCCTTTCAAGATTGTTAAATATTTTAATACATATTGCAAACCCTATGTATAAACACTGACTGGTTGGCGATCACCCTAAGTAAAGGACTAGGGAAAAAAAATTTCATCACAATTGCGATAACCTTCCATTGCGCTGTTCAGTAGCCTTTGTCTAACATTCTCTGATAGGTTATCGCTACAGTGACATGATCTGCAGGAAATTTTACTTCAGTTAGTGACTAATTTTTTTTAAATTGGGGCTTTAGAATTAAATTGTTTCAAAGTAACTAAAGCCACACCATTGGTAAAAAAAAAAAAAAACGCACAAAAATTTTAAACAACTTCACCTAAGTATAAAATTTCTTTACTTCAACTGCGCACAGCTATCCTGCATATTTTACATATGCTCTGTAACACATGTGTGTGTGTATTATTAGTTTTAACCAACAATCCTTCACTAAAGGGTTGAATGCTTTCTCATCACTAGAGTCTTGGTGTGAATTTCTGTCTGAATTTCTCTGCCTAATTAATGTAGTCTTCATCTATCTACTCTATGCTCCTACTTACCATATAGATGTGTGACTAGCAAAGATCTATCAGAATCATGCTGTGGTTATGAAGTCTCTGGTGATTATAGTACCTGGCTTTGTCATTCTAACTTCTCTAGGCTTGTTCTGTTGCTGCTACTGCTCTCTAGGCTACAATTACCCCCTCTCTCCTTCTCTCTTGGCATGCTGTGCTTTTGTGCGTTGCATTACACCGTTCTGGCTCCATTTCCTCCTTGCTGTGCTCTGCATCTGCTCTTAGGAAGATGGAAACAAACATTTATTAACCTCCTACTAAGCTTCAAACACTAGGCTGAGAGTTTCCCATAAAGTGCCCAGTCTTTGCAGGACCTCCATTCTAGCTGTCTGCCAGAATGGAGAGTTTCCCATAGAGCGTCTCTGACTTCCAGAAGGCCATCTCTCTCTTTTTGCTCTCCCTGCATTTCTTTGAGCTTGTTTAAAAGTTCTTCATCAGGTCTATCTTTATCAGAGTTACTTAAAGGAAATGTTGCTTTGAATCTAGTTTTTGTAGCAGTGGAAGCTTTTTATCCTAGGCAACTCAGGGCTGGCAAACCAGTTCGGGGAATCATACACTGGAAAACCTCAGGAATGCATACAGGGACCAGGAAAGGAAATCCAAATGAGCAAAAGGGCCAAGTGAGGACTGTGGCAAATTGGTGCCATCTCAGAGGGGCATCAGTCATTCTTCTCCAGTTACTTGTTGCCATGTGACAATAATAGCTTACTTATTAAAGTTGCTATATTTGACTTTCTTTTAAAAGTGCAAATCCTATGTTTTATGCCAAATCTCCTAACTTTTAACTTTTGTAGGCAACTCATACAAGTTCTGTTGTTAGGTTTTAAATACAGCATAGACCCACCAAGACCATGTCTGTTTTCTAGATTGGGCCCAAGTTCCCCAAATTTACTTTTGTCTGGTTTAAAGAAAATATATAAGTGAAAGTTTTAAAAGATAAAACAAAAAAAAACAGAAAAACAAAACAAAACAAAAACACCTCTCAAGGGGAATCAAATGGCAAGGCTGCGAGGGGAAAAGAGTGGTGGGGCACGAACTTGATCTTTTTCAGCGTCCGTGGCTGTGTCCCCATAAAAACCAGTTTGCACCTTTCCCTGTCTATTCCTCATTACAGTTTTCTGTTCACAACTTAAACCAATTAGAGCATTACCCTCACCATTCCCTGCTAACATTAGGAATCTGATTGTAGCATAAATTTTTCTCTTCCTGAATATAATTGTTTTAGTTAGTAGCTCTAGGCTGGTGGGACAATCTGGCTGTGCCATCTGCCAACCCACTGAAAGCCAGGGTGGGCTTGACTGACCTGGCTGCCAGGGCAGACCCCCACCCCTTCCCTCCCTGCTTGCCATTCCATTTGTGTCTCTCCTAAACCACTCTCCTGAAGAGAATGACCCAGCCACAGTGTCCTACAGGGGGCTGATTCTGCTTCTTGGGCTACCTAAGGCCATATGTTAACCTCAAAATAAAAAATGTTACGCTTCCTCTTACATTACCCCTGCCTCAGTTATATCTATCTCTTTTAAGTTAGAATGAAAGGTTTACTGAAGACATTTATGTTTGCCTTAGCCATACCTTAAATAAAATCAATCTAATAACTTCCGGTATTTCTAGAATAGTCTAATTTTTAGTCACTCTCCATTCTACCTTAGATGTTTATGTTTGCAAAGACTAAGGAGTAAGAAGATACATTCAAAAATATATTTTATGATAAACATCATTTTTTCATGAAAACTTAGATCACATTTTTGTTATTAAATTTTATATATACATATATATATATTTTTTTTCCTGATTGGGAAAGTAACTTGAGGTCCTTGTCAGAAATTTGGAAAGCATTAAAAAGGGGATATGTTTGTATCTTATTTTATTTAAACTATCCATAGGCTAATTACCCAGAAACAACCCTGGGTAACATTTTTATGTATTTCCTTCACCTTTTTAAAGTTTTTATGTGGTGTGATAATACTGTGTCTAGTCACCTCTTACACAATTTACCCCCTTTTTTCCACTTATTATTACATTGTGAGCAGCTTTTTTCTTGTCACTAAAACTTCATTTTTGTTGTTTTCTCATGTGTATCAACATCTATTACCCTCCCTTCCTCTTGTGAAACATTGGGAAGATTTCTAACTTTTGGTCTTCTAAATAATAAACATATTTATATTAGTTATTACTGCAAGAGAACAGTTTCCTACAAGTAAAATTATTACATCAAAGGGCATGAACATTTTTAAGACCCTTTGATGCATATTTCCAAACCATTTTTCAAAATGATTATGCCTGCCAAGTTATACTGCAGCCAGCAGTAAATGAGAGAGCCTGCCTCAGGGAACTCTCACTAGCATTTTTAAACCCTCACTAATATGACAGGTGATAATTTTTATTTGCCTTTCTTTGATTGCTAGTGTAAGGTACAGTCACTTTTTAAAAAAATTGGGATCTACCAATTTTTTAATGAGATCTACCCTCAACAAAACTTTTAGAGTCCACAGGAGGCAGTGATCAGACCATCCCCAAGAAAAAGAAATGCAAACAGGCAAAATGGCTGTCTGAGGAGGCCTTACAAATAGCTATGAAAACAAGAGAAGTGAAAGGTAAAGGAGAAAAGGAAAGATATACCCATTTGAATGCAGAGTTCCAAAGAATAGCAAGGAGAGATAGGAAAGCCTTCCTCAGTGATCAGTGCAAAGAAATAGAGGAAAACAATAGAATGGAAAAGACTAGAGAGCTCTTTGAGAAAATTAGAGGTACCAAGGGAAATTTTTGTGCAAAGATGCATACAATAAAGGACAGAAATGGTGTGGACCTAACAGAAGCAGAAGTTATTAAAAAGAGGTGGCAAGAATACACAGAAGAACTATATTAAAAAGATCTTTACAGCCCAGATAATCACGATGGTGTGATCACTCACCTAGAGACAGACATCCTGAAATGTGAAGTCAAGTGGGCCTTAGGAATCAACATGACGAACAAAGCTAGTAGAGGTGATGGAATTCCAGTTGAGCTATTTCAAATCCTGAAAGATGATGCTGTGAAAGTGCTGACCTCAATATGCCAGCAAATTTGGAAAACTCAGCAGTGGCCACAGGACTAGAAAAGGTCCGTTTTCATTCCAATCCCAAAGAAAGGCAATGCCAAAGAATGCTCAAACTACCGCATAATTGCACTCATCTCACACGCTAGTAAAGTAATGCTCAAAATTGTTCAAGTCAGGCATCAGTTGTACGTGAACCATGAACTTCCAGATGTTCAAACTGGATTTAGAAAAGGCAGAGGAAACAGAGATCAAACAGAGATCCAAACATCCATTGGATCATCAAACAAGCACAAGAGTTCCAGAAAAACATCTATTTCTGCTTTATTGACTATGCCAAAGCCCTTGACTATGTGGATCACAACAAACTGGAAAATTCTTAAAGAGATGGGAATACCAGACCACCTGACCTGCCTCCTGAGAAATCTGTATGCAGGTCAAGAAGCAAACAGTTAGAACTGGGCATGGAACCACAGACTAGTTCCAAATTGGGAAAGGAGTATGTCAAGGCTGGCTGTATATTGTCACCCTGCTTATTTAACTTATACGCAGAATACATCACTAGAAATGGTAGCTGGATGAAGCATAAGTTGGAATCAAAATTGCTGGGAGAAATATCAATAAGCTCAGGTATGCAGATAATACCACACTTATGGCAGAAAGCAAAGAACTAAGGAACCTCTTAATGAAAATGAAAGAGGAGAGTGAAAAGTTTGGCTTAAAACTCAAGATTCAGAAAACTAAGATCATGGCATCTAGTCTCATCACTTCATGGCAAATAGATGGGGAAACAATGGAAACAGTGACAGACTTTATTTTGGGGGGCTCCAAAATCACTGCAGACAGTGACTGCAGCCATGAAATTAAGACATTTGCTCCCTGGGAAACAGTTATGACCAACCTAGACAGCATATTAAAAAGCAGAGACATAACTTTACCAACAAAGGTCTGTCTAGTCAAAGCTATGGTTTTTCCAGTAGTCATGTATGGATGTGGAGAGTTGGACTATAAAGAAAGCTGAGCACCAAAGAATTGACGATTTTGAACTGTGGTGTTGGAGAAGACTCTTGAGAGTCCCTTGGACAGCAAGGAGATCCAATCAGTCCATCCTAAAGGAAATCAGTCCTGAATATTCATTGGAAGGACTGATGCTGAAGTTGAAACTCCAATACTTTGGCCACCTGATGCAAAGAGTTGACTCAGAAAAGACCCTGATGCTGGGAAAGATTGAAAGTGGGAGGAGAAGGGGACAACAGAGGATGAGATGGTTGGATGGCATAACTGACTCAATGGACACGAGTTTGAGTAAGCTCCAAGAGTTGGTCACGGACAGGGAGGCCTTGTGTACTGCAGTCCATGGGGTCACCAATTGTCCGACACAACTGAGGGACTAAACTGAACTGAACTGATAGTACTGTTAACCATAAGCACAATACTGTACAACAGATATCTAGAGCTTTTTCACCTGGCCTGACTGAAACTTCATACCCATTGAACAGCACCTCCCATTTCTCCCTCCCTGCCTCTCCTAGAAATTGCACTTTTTACTTGCATAAGTTTAACAGTTTTAGATATATAAGTTTAATCATTCAATATTTATCCTTCTGTGACTGGCTTATTTTTTAGCAAATTGTCTTCAGGTTTCACACATGGCATATAACAGTATTCCTTTTTATTGCTGAATAATATTCCATTTTATGTATATATAACTTTTTTATTTTTTATCAAGTCATTCTTTAGTGGATATTTAGGTTCTTTAACCTCTTGGCTATTGCGAATAAGGCTGCAATGAAAATGAGAATGCAGCTGTCTTTGAGATCCTGATTCTAACTATTTGAATAAGTATCCAGAAGTAGGATTGCTGGACTGTATGGTAGTTCTATTTTAATTTTTTTAGGAAGTGCCATTCTTCTTCAGTAACACCATTTCACATCAACAGGACACAAGGGTTCCAGTGTCTCTACATCCTTGTCAACATTTGCTATTTTCTGTTTTTTTAATAATGAACATCTTAACAAGTGTGAAGTGGTATCATATTGTGATTTCTATTTACATTTCCCTGATGAAAATGATGTTCAATATCTTTTCAGATATCTGTTGTATCTGCTTATTTTCTTTGGAAGCAAGGAGGCTGGTGTGCTCCTTGCACTGGGAGGACAACTGTCAGGCCAAGGAAGACATCTGCCCATTTTGAAATTGGGTTATTTAGTGTTTTTCTATTGAGTTGTATGAGTCTTCTATATGTTTTGAATATTAACCCTTTATCAGATATATGGTTTGCAACTATTTTCTCCCTTTCTATAGCCTGCCTGTTTCCTTTGCTGTGCTGTGCCTACTTTTACTTAATGTAGTTCCACTTGTCTACTTTTGCTTTTGTTGCTGATGCTTTTAGGCATCATATCCAAGAAATCATTTCCAAAATTGATGTCACAAAGATTTCCTTCCTAGCTTTCTTCCAAGAGTTTACACTTTCACGTTTTCTGCTTAAGTCTTTAATCCATTGTGAGTTGATGTTTGTGTATGGTGTAGGGTAAGGGTCCAATTTCATTCTTTTGCATGTGGTTATCCAATTTTCCCCACACCACGTACTGAAGAAACCCTCCTTTCCCATTGTGTATTCTTAGAAATGTTTCAGTTTTTCATTGAGTATGATGTTAGCTTTGATATTTTTGTATAAGGCCACTATTATTTTGAGATAATTTCCTTTTATTCCTAATTTGTTAAGTGGTTTTTTTTTTTTTTTTTTTGGTCAAGAAAGGGTACTGGGTTTTATCTATTGCTTCTTCTGCATCTGTTGAGATCATCATGAGATTTTTATCCTTTGTTCTGTTAATATGCTGTCTTACATTGGTTGATTTTCATATGTTGAACCATCCTTGCATCACAGGGATAAATTTCACTTGTTCGTAGAATATGAAACTTTTTATGTGCTGCTGGATTCAGTTTTCTAGTATTTTGTTGAGGACTTTTTCATCCATATTCATCAGTAACAATGACTTGTAATCTTCTTTTATTTTCTTGCAATATCTTCTGGCTGTGAAATCAGGGTGATACTGATCTCATCTTCTTTAATTCTGTGGAAGAGTTTGAAAAGGATTGGTATTAATTCTTCTTTAAATGAGTAGAATTCACCAGTGAAGACATCTGATCCTGGAATTTCCTTAGTTGGAAGGTTAATTACTGATTCAATATCCTTACTAAGTAATTGGCCTTTTCAGATTTTCTATTTTCCCATGATTCAATCTTGGTATGTTATATGTTTCTAGAGATTTATCCATTGCTTTTAGGTTATCCGATTTGTTGGTGTACAATTATTCACAGTACTCTTGTAATCTTTTTATTTCTATGGAAATGGTAATAAGGTCCTCTTTCATTTCTGATTTTTTTATTTGAGTCTTTCTCTTTTCTCTTAGTCTTGTTAAAGACTTGTTGATTTTGCCAATCTTTTCAAAAAGCCAACTCTTAGTTTCATTGATTATTTTTTCTACTGTTTTTCTATTTTGTTTCTTTTCTAATGTTTATTGCTTTCCCTCTGCTAACTTCAGCCTTATGCTCTTCTTTATCTAATTCCTTGATATATAGCAATAGGTTTCATATTTGAGATCCTACTTCATTTTTAATATAGGCATTTATCACTATAAAGTTGCCCCTTAGTACTGCTTTTGCTGCATCTCGTAAGTTTTGGTATTTGTATTTTTTAAAATGAGTGTGTTTATTTACTTTTGGCTACACTGGGTCTTTGTTGCTGCACACAGGCTTTCTCTAGGCATGGCGAGCAGGGGCTACTCCTCATTGTGGTACACAGGCTTCTCATTGCAGTGGCTTCTCTTGTTGCAGAGTATGAGCTCTAGGCATGTGTGCTCAGTAATTGTGCCCACACAGGCTTAGCTATCCCTTGACATGTGGGATCCTCCCTGACCAGGAATTGAACCTGTGTCCCCTACATTGGCTGGTAGATTCTTTCTTTTTTTTAAAATAAATACTTTAAAAACTTTATTAAGAAATGAGTTTGAGAAAATGTTTGAAGATTGCTACACTGCAATTGTAAAACAAAACCGAGAAAAATGTTAAAATGCAGATCAAGGAAGAAGTAGATGACAAACCTGGATTAGAACATTGAGTATCATAAACATGTCAATTTTCCCCAATTAAAAATTTTTAATTAATTATTTTACTTGGAGGCTAATTACTTTACAATATTGTAGTGGTTTTTGCCATACATTGACATGAATCAGCCATGGGTGTATATGTGTCCCCCACCCTAAACCCCCTCCCACGTCCCTCCTCATCCCATCCCTCATGGTCGTCCCAGTGCACCAGCCCTGAGCACCGTGTCTCACACCACGAAGCTGGACTGGTGATCTATTTCACATGTGGTAATATACATGTTTCAATGGCAGGTAGATTCTTAACCACTGGACCACCAGGGAGGTCCCAGTATTTGTATTTTTGTTTTCATTTGTTTCAAGATATTTTCTAATTTCCTTTTTGATTTCTTCTTTGTTCCTTGGATGTTCAAGAGTGTGTTGTTTAATTTCCAAATATTTGTGAACTTTCCAACTTTATTTGCTGTTGATTTCTAGTTTTAGCCCATTGTGATCAGAAAAGATCCTAGATATAAATTCAATCACTTTTAATTTGTTAAGACTTGTTTGGTGCTCTAATAGGTAATCTATACTGGAGAATGTTCCATGTGCACTTGAGAAGAATCTATATTCTGCCGCTGTTGCGTGGTGGCCTTCAGTCCTTTAACAGCCATGTGGTTGGTTGTTGAGCTTGTGATCAACAAAATCTTAGGTCTTTGTCAGATAAACTGCTTTTAAGTAGAATCCATCTCACCAGGATCTGTACACTTGAATTATTAAGTAAAATATTAAATATTTATTCCTGTTTTATTTCCAATTCGTTAGGTTTAGACAATCAACTGGGCTCTTTTTTTCTCTTTCTTTTAAAGAGGCTTTAATTATTTCAAAAAGTAACAGATACAGATAGTAAATAATTCAAATAATAGAAAAGAGTAAAAAATGTTTTAATCTTACTTTTATCCAGCGGTTCTCCTCCCTAGTGAAAACCAGTTCTCATTTTCGTGTGTGTGTATCTCCCAGCACTATTCTCTGTGTATGTTTGTATAATCTTTAAAAAAAAAACAAAACACAGAAATGGCAGCGCACTATGTATACTATTATATACCTAACTATTTTAACTTAACAAGGAGACCAGTAAAGTCTTCTTTCAGGAGGCTTTGAGCAGTTGACTGAATGGTAGAACAGAGTCACCTGTGCAAGATTTGAGGAAACAATATTCCATCCACAAAGTGCAGCAAGTGCAAATGCCCTAAGGTAGGACTGTGCTTGGCATATATTAGGAAGAGAAAGAACTTCATGTTGCCAGAGCTTACTGTGTGAGCTGGAGAGGGGTGTCAGATAAAGCTGGGGACTTCCATGGAGGTACAGTGGATAAGAATCCACCTGCCAAGGCAGGGGACATGGGTTCAATCTCTGGTCCTGGAGGATTCCCCATGCCGTGGGACAGCTAAGCTCATGAGCTGCACCTCCTGAGCCCTTGCACCTAGAGCCTGTGCCACAACTAGAGAAGGCAGCTCAATGAGAAGTCCACACACAACTAGAGAATATCCCCTGCTGCTGCTAAGCCGCTTCAGTCGTGTCCGACTCTGTGCAACCCCATAGACGGAAGCCCACCAGACTCCCCCGTCCCTGGGAGTCTCCAGGCAAGAACACTGGAGTGGATTGCCATTTCCTTCTCCAGTGCATGAAAGTGAAAAGTCAAAGTGAAGTTGCTCAGTCGTGTCTGACTCTTCGCGACCCCATGGACTGCAGCCTACCAGGCTCCTCCGCCCATGGGATTTTCCAGGCAAGAGTACTGGAGTGGGGTACCATTGCCTTCTCCAATCCCCTACTCTCTTCAACTAGAGAAAGCCTGCACACAATAACAAAGACCCAGTGCAGCCCAAAATAAACAGATAGATAGATAAACAAAGAAAAGATAAAGCTGGAGAGGTAGGTAGGAGCCAGATCATAGAGGGCATCAGGGTCATGACTGCTTCTCTTTGACACTGGAAATCACTGGAGAGTTGAGCAGGATTGTTGAAACAATAAATAATAAAATCTTGTAGCAATTTTACCTACATAGACATCATGAGACCATAAAAATGCAAAATCAATATACACATTTTAGAAGATACAGATAAATGACTTTGGAATAAAGAATTCAGTTTTATGTTCTTAGCCTAGGACCAGAGTTATTGCAAACAATGAAAGGTACTTGTAACAATGAGATTGTGCTGGAAAAAGGTCTCCCTACCCTCATTCACCACTGAGACAGGGACTCCAGGAAACAGGTTGAACAGAGGCAGGAGAAAGTTATCCTCAAAGAGTAGAAAACAGGCTAGTTTACAAGACAGGGACCTCAGTTCTACATCACTTAATGTCTTTAGTTTGGGCTTCCCTACCCACTCCAGTGTTCTTGCCTGGAGAATCCCAGGGATGGGGGAGCCTGGTAGGCTTCCGTCTATGGGGTCGCACAGAGTTGGACACAACTGAAGCGACTTAGCAGCAGCAGCAGCAGTGGCTCATATGGCAAAAAAAATCCATCTGCAATGTAGAAGACCTGGGTTTAATCCCTGGGTTGGGAAGAGCCCCTGGAGAAGGGAATGACAACCCACTCCAGTGTTCTTCCCTGGAGAATCCCAAGGACAGAGGAGCCTGGCAGGGTACAGTCCATGGGGTAGCAAAGAGTTGGACACGGATGAGCAACTAATACTTTCACTTTCTAGTTAGCCCATCTGTGTACTAGGAAAAATAATTTCCTGCCTATATAGCTCATAAGGTTTTTGAGAAAATCCAATGAGATAATGTAGATGACAGTAACTAATGTACTGCAAAGTATGAGAACACATTTAGCATTGTAATTTTAAAATAAAACTGCAGGAAGAATATTGTGGGATGGGGGTATGGAAATATTAAATAACAATGAATCAATAAATATGTGTTGAAAGCTTCCTGCACTGGCTTTGTGCAGCTCTGTAAGTAAGTTAATCTGATAAATATTTACTTAGGATCTATTATGTTAAGGCACTGTGATAGATATAGCTGGGAGTCCCAAGAGCTCATACTTTGGAGGTAAAATCCTTATCTCAGATGAGGGACAGTGAGGGAGGGTGTGGGACTCCAGATGGCAGAGTCTCCACAATCTGTAGCTTTTCTGCTGGTTGTGAAATTTTCCAGTTGCAGCAGCTAGAAAATTGGAATACATAAAGAAGTGAACCCAAATGAGAATGCTTTCCAAACTGTAAGGTGCTATATAACAGCATGATTAGTTACTGCTGCTGCTAAGTCACTTCAGTCGTGTCCAACTCTATGTGACCCCATAGACGGCAGCCCACCAGGCTCCCCCGTCCCTGGGATTCTCCAGGCAAGAACACTGCAGTGGGTTGCCATTTCCTTCTCCAATGCATGAAAGTGAAAAGTCAAAGTGAAGTCACTCAGTCGTGTCCGACTCTTAGCGGCCCCATGGACTGCAGCCTACCAGGCTCCTCCGTCCATGGGATTTTCCAGGCAAGAGTACTGGAGTGGGGTGCCATTGCCTTCTCCATGATTAGAGGGGGTGCTAAAAGATCAGCTGATATCAGGAAGTTCAATCTAACATTTTGAACTGATATTTCATCTGTCTCCAACTTGCTTATGAATGTCCATTTGAACGTAAGTTATTCTGAATGCATTTGTTTTCTCCTTACCTTTTCAAAATCTTTAAATTTCAGTCTTTACAATCACACATGTGCAGTGACTGGGTGTGTTTAGCAGCAAAATCAGCACATGAAGCAGAGTGACCTAGTCTCCATTACCACATGCCAGTTCACACAAAAAACTCCAAAGGCACGCTGATAGACAAGCTCAGCACAGCTGGAACTGACTCCCACAGTCAACCACTGAAGTGGGAATGGGCACCTGATAACAAATAGAAGTTATCACTGCTCCACTAAGCTTAATAATAAGGCAAAGCATTTTCCATTCCTTTTGCAAGACTTTAAAACATGGCGGCAACTTAATCAGAGTAATGGGGGAATTAAACACTTTAAGATCCACAAAAATAAAGACTGTTAATTTGTAAGACATTCACCTGCCTGGTCGATTTAAGTTCCTGTTAACCTTTCTCTTTGCTTGTTCACTGGCCAATTATATGAGCGGTCTTTCTCCTCTTTAGCTCAGTCCTTGTGTCATGATTGGCTAAAGTCAATATGACAGAAAGATGAACAGTTGATCAAACACAAGGAATGTAAAGAATCTTAACTGAACAAGCCAAATTAATTTCTTCTGTGAAATTATAAACATTTTATTAAATGTTAAATGTTTTGTTATCTATATACTCTTCTATGACCAGGACAACAGATGCTGAAAGCAAGAAAAGAAAATTCTTAAAAAATCACATCCCTTGCCATCTCCCTCCTCCTCTAGGCATTTTAAAAATCATAATCTTTCTGGCATTTATCACAGACTTACCATATGTTTTATACGATACATCATATTCAACAGAGAAGTTTCTTACACTCTATAATCTTTTTATAATAAAAGCATATGACTATTAAGTTCAAAGGACTATGGCCCTAAAGCATATTTTTTTAACTCACAATTAGAGATTTTATGAAGCAACTTTTGAGAAGAATAATCAGCTATCTTTTACTGTAAAACAAAATACCCCAAAATTTAATGGCTAAGATCAAAAAAACCACTCTTGGGCAGTTAAGGGTTAGGGTCATGACATTCAAGCATAGCTGCTATGGGAGCAAATTTTAGAGAAGACAGCAGATGGGCTGGGAAAACACCTCTAAATTGTCTACAATCATAATTCTGGTGGCCACAAAGCATCAAACTTTGAGTGTAAATAAAATGTTAAAGTGTAGAAGGAGTTATCTTTAAGACTATGTGTGGGATAAGAATGATTAAGTAGAACAGAGCCAAAGAAGATACATTAACTGAAGCAAGCAGGGAAGAGTAAATAAATAAAAGGAGATAAGGAAGAGGTGAGACCCCTGAAAGATTTGAAATATAGGATGCATAATTTAAACCTGAAGAGAAGTCCTACTGAAGATTTTGAGACAGCGGGTGATCAGGTCAAAAATGTCAGGAGGGAAATTGACTTTATTTTTCTGGGCTCCAAAATCACTACAGATGGTGAGTGCAGCCATGGAATTAAAAGATGCTTGCTCCTTGGAAGGAAAGTTATGACCAACCTAGACAGCATATTATAAAGCAGAGACATTACTTTGCCAACAAAGGTCCATCTAGTCAAGGCTATGGTTTTTCCAGCGGTCATGTATGGATGTGAGAGTTGGACTATAAAGAAAACTGAGCACTGAAGAATTGATGCTTTGGAACTGTGGTGTTGGAGAAGACTCTTGAGGGTTCCTTGGACTGCAAGGAGATCCAACCAGTCCATCCTAAAGGAGATCAGTCCTGGGTGTTCATTGGAGGGACTGATGTTGAAGCCAAAACCCCAATACTTTGGCCACGTCACATGAAGAGTTGACTCATTGGAAAAGACTCTGATGCTGGGAGGAATTGGGGGCAGGAGGAGAAGGGGACAACAGAGGATGAGATGGTTGAATGACATCACCGACTTGATGGAAATGGGTGTGGGTGGACTCCAGGAATTGGTGATGGACAGGGAGGCCTGGTGTGCTGTGATTCATGGGGTCGCAAAGAGTCGGACACAACTGAGCGACTGAACTGAACTGAAATTGACATTAAATCATGCAAAGAAAGTAAATAGAAAGTGAACGTCTGCTATGTGCCAGCCTCTGCACTGAGTCCTGGGATTGTTTTAATGATATGGTTCTAGAGCATCTGAAGTGTACACACTGCAGGAGGGCTGCCTGTGCAGCTACTCCTGTGTGTTATTACAGAGAGAATGACAGCGAAGTCGAACTGCTCAGTCACAAAACAATTTTTTTAAACAGCAAATTAGAGAGGGAATCACCTTTAGAATAAAATTTCATTTTTCATCCTTTAAAACTATTCTTTAGTTTTCTTCACCTATAATCGAGGTTAAAGTATGGATACCCCTATATCTCCTTTTCAGAGGCATGAGAAATGCAAAGTTTGGTTTTATGTTAGTGTTAAAGAACCAGTGTCAAATAGGAACTTTGTTTTGCTCATTATGGCTTTCAATAAGTCTCTCTCTATGGCTTAATATGTTTACTTTGGGCCAGGCACTATTGTATAGGCTTTACATAAGTAATCATTTAATCTTCATGATAACCAAATGAGATAGATACTATGATTGTCATCCCCACTACATAGATAAATAAATTGACATAAAGAGAATTTAAGTCCTTTGACCAAGGTTAAACAGGTAGAAAGCCTGCAATGGGGGAGACCTGGTTTCGATCCCTGGGTTGGGAAGATGCCCTGGAGAAAGGAAAGGTACCCACTCCAGTATTCTAGCCTAGAGAATTCCATGGACTATATAGTCCATGGGGTCGCAAAGAGTTGGACACGACTGAGCGACTTCTAAAAAAAAAAGTAGTGACACTGGACTTTAGATCCAAAATATCTGGGTCCAGAGTCCATACACATGCTATGGTGTCTCTTAATCTTTTACATTTTTAAATTAAAATTTATACCTATTGGCAATTTTGGCTGAATGTCCTTTAACACATCTATTCACAATAGCAGTTTTTGTCGTGTATACATATCCAGCATGTAAGACCATTTAACTAACAGACGTACTTCCTTGTCCCTCCATGACTAAAACCACAGGACCAGAGAGGCCTGTTCACAATGTACTGTGTGGAGGAACCATCACCTGTCCTGGCCGAAGGCCTTGAGACCATCTGAGGCACCTTGAATGCTCCCCGAGTCATTTCTCTCCTGAGGGATGCCAGTGATTAAACCTCACTCTTCCTTACAGCCCTACTGCCTCGGCACCACACACAGGCACACACGTCACTCGGGGTCTCATGTTTAAAGAGGGACTGACACGTATACCTTTGCTTGATCACTTCTGCTCAAGCTAGCAGAGTGACTACTGCACGCAAGGGGACAGAGGACGGTACGGCCTGCTTTGCTTCAGTGCCCTCCTGACGCCCCACACTGAGGACAGGTGTTCATAGCTCTGCTGAGGGACCCCCTGCTTGTTCAGGGACTGGAAAGGCATCCCGTCCATCCCCCAATCTACACTTAAAAGACCCTGGACGGTAAGGGCCCAGACAGCTCTGAGCAACACAAGCATGTCATCTCTCTGTTGTGGATGTGTTACCTGTCCCTAAGTCCTAAGCCAGCAGATGAGTTTGCCTACATCAACCTGTGATGGGGAGGAGGGGGTCCAAACTCGCTGCTCTGGGAAAGCAGGCCAACTTGCAGATGCTTTGCTACCAACCCCAAATTTTCTCAAATTTTATTATTAAAAGGATCAATGTCAGTATCATGAACATCATTATCAAGTTTCATTGTCTAAGGTAAGTTGGCAGTCCTTGGCTATTTTATATGAACCCAGGATAAGACAGTGTTGATGTGAGATCTTTTGAGTTACAGGGAATAGAAAGCCACTCATGATACTTTAGGAAAGGGAGGTTTTTCTACAAGTCTCCACATGGATTAAAAATGGCAGTGGGAATGTACACACTGCTGTATTTAAAATGAATAACCACAAAGGGCCTACTATATAGCACAGGGAAATCTGCTCAATGTTATGTGGAAGCCTGGATGGGAGAGGAGTTTGGGGAGAATGGATACATGTATACATATGGCTGAGTCCCTTCACTGTTCACCTGAAACTATTACAACGCTGTTATCTGACCATACCCCAATACAAAATTAAAAGTTGTTTTTTGTTGTTGTTGTTTGTTCTTTATTAATGGCTGTAGGGCAGGTCTAGGGGCCAGGGGCTGTCCATCCCCCAGAAGATGCCTGATGTAATGCTGTTTTCCTCTTTCTCTATCTCTAGGTGGTTTTTCTCTGCTGAGTCATGTTTTCTTTCCTCTGACTTTTGCAGAGCACGTTGGAAATGAAAACTCTCTTATAATGATTCAACCTCTGCTTCTAATACTTCCTGAATTCTTTCACTTGGCATGTTTTAGTCCACATTCCTAAGAGAGGGAATGCAATTAGCTCAACATGTGTTTTGAATATTGGCTCTTCAGTCACACATCAGTTTCAGGCTGGGTCTTTTCCCCTGGTTCAGTCAGTTGTAATGATGAGGACGAATCATATGGTAGGAAAAAGAGCCAATGGCTCTTTCTCTCCTTCAAGTAGAAGTTGCTTCACCAGCAGCTGTTGTGGGCTGGCAACCACTGTAAATATGTCTAGTGTAGATGGGCTGTACTGTGTGCTTAGTTGCTCAGTCACATCCAATACTTTGTGACTCCATGGACTGTAGTCCACCAGGATCCTCCGTCCATGGGGATTCTCCAGGCAAGAACACTGGACCAGGTTGCCATGCCCTCCTCCAGGGGATCTTCTCGTCCCAGGGATCAAACCCAAGTCTCCTGCACTGCAGGTGGATTCTTTGGTGTCTGAGCCACCAGGGAAGCCCAAGAATACTAGAGTGGGTAGCCTATCCCTTCTCCAGGGGATCTTCCAGACCCACGGATTGAACCCAAGTCTCCCTCATTGCAGGCAGATTCTTTACCAGCTGAGCCACAAGGGAAACCCAAGAATACTGGAGTGGGTAGCTTATCTCTTCACCAGCAGATCTTCCTGACCCAGGAATTGAACCAGGGTCTCCTGCATTGCAGGTAGATTTTTTTACCAGCTGAGCTACCAGGGAAGCCCATAGATGGGTTTTCTGGGGCTGAATTGAAGCAAGCTCTTGGTAAGAGGCTATTAACATTATACATTTTATACAATTAAATTAACACCATTTAAAGATTTTTTTATTGTTCAAATTTACAGTCATTTCTAGACAGTCTTTATTTTAATCTTTAGGACGTAAGATTATCCACAACTTCCAAAGTTAATTCTTCAATAAAGTCATGTGTTATTTTTGAAAAAAGCAGATTTTTAAATGAGTACATTATCAAAGAAAGGTTTAAGACTGCTTATGATCTCTTTCATCTTCTTAAGCTTCAAAAAGTATCCTTAGCTTTTTCAATCTTTTCCCTGGAGTTTGATTTCCACTATCTTTAACTTCACTTTAATTTAGGCCAAATGATCACTACAAATGAAACTACCAGAAGCAACGAGAAATGTTTGAAGAATTTATCTTTGTTATTTGGCTTCCAACTTAGGACCTAAAAGGTCAGGGTTCACAAAATTATCCTCTAAAGATAATTTGTGGTGGAGAAATAGCACATTCAGAGATAAAGATGTGTTTTAGTAATAAAAAAAATGAAGTAGTATTAGGTACAAAGGATGAGAATGAATTTTTATCATTTTTATTTTATATGTTCTCATGACAGTTAATTGAAACAGAAGTCTCGCCTTTCAAAATCAGATTTTTAGAAACTTCACATTCTCGGTATTTCCATCATTCTCTCTTGCCCACACCACATTTTTGGAGAACATATTTGCTAAGCAGCCCTAAAAGCATATGATCCATCCCCTTGGTAACTAAACCAAGAGTGGGCAATTGACTCAGGCAAAGCCACTCAAATTCTTCTAAGAACTTTGGAAATTGAAAGACAGAGACTAAATTAAATGACACTTTAGGCTCCAGAGCCATCTTTGTATAGTAGCTCAGTCATGTCTCTCTTTGTGACCCCACGCATTATAGCCTGCCAGGCTCTTCTAGCATGGGATTTTCCAGGCAAGAATGCTGGAGCAGATTACCATTTCCTTCTCTAGGGGATGGTCTTGATCCCTGTCTCCTGTACAATGTCACCAACCTCTGTCCATAATTCATCAGCACTCTGGCTATCAGATCTAGTCCCTTAAATCTATTTCTCACTTCCACTGTATAATCATAAGGGATTTGATTTAGGTCATACCTGAATGGTCTAGTGGTTTTTCCTACTTTCTTCAATTTAAGTCTGAATTTGGCAATAAGGAGTTCATGATCTGAGCCAGAGTCAGCTCCCGGTCTTGTTTTTGCTTACTGTATAGAGCTTCTCCATCTTTGGCTGCAAAGAATATAATCAATCTGATTTTTGTGTTGACCATCTGATGATGTCCATGTGTAGAGTCTTCTCTTGTGTTGTTGGAAGAGGGTGTTTGCTATAACCAGTGCGTTCTCTTGGCAAGCCTCTATTAGCCTTTGCCCTGCTTCATTCCATACTCCAAGGCCAAATTTGCCTGTTACTCCAGGTGTTTCTTGACTTCCTACTTTTGCATTCCAGTCCCCTATAATGAAAAGGACATCTTTTTTTTGGTGTTAGTCTAGAAGGTCTTGTAGGTCTTCATAGAACCATTCACCTTCAGCTTCTTCAGCGTTACTGGTTGGGGCATAGACTTGGATTACTGTGATATTGAATGATATGCCTTGGAAACGAACAGAGATCATTCTGTCATTTTTGAGATTGCATCCAAGTACTGTATTTTGGACTCTTTTGTTGACCATGATGGCTACTCCATTTCTTCTAAGGGATTTCTGCCCACAGTAGTAGATAGAATGGTCATCTGAGTTAAATTCACCCATTCCAGTCCATTTTAGTCCGATGATTCCTAGAATGTCGACGTTCACCCTTGCCATCTCCTGTTTGACCACTTCCAATTTGCCTTGATTCATGGACCTAACATTCCAGGTTCCTAGGTAATATTGCTCTTTATAGCATCAGACCTTGCTTCTATCACCAGTCACATCCATAAATGGGAATTGTTTTTGCTTTGTCTCCATCCCTTCATTCTTTCTGGAGTTGTTTCTCCATTGATCTCCGGTAGCATTGGGCACTTATTGACCTGGGGAGTTTCTCTTTCAGTATCCTATCATTTTGCCTTTTCATACTGTTCATGGGGTTCTCAAGGCAAGAAGAATACTGGAGTGGTTTGCCATTCCCTTCTCCAGTGGACCACATTCTGTCAGACCCGTCCGTTTTAGGTGGCCCCACACAGCATGGCTTAGTTTCATTGAGTTAGACAAGGCTGTGGTCTGTGTGATCAGATTGGCTAGTTTTCTGTGATTATGGTTTCAGCATGTCTGCCCTCAGATGCCCTCTCACAACACCTACCGTCTTACTTGGGTTTCTCTTACCTTGGACATGGGGTATCTCTTCACGGCTCCTCCAGCAAAGCACAGCCGCAGCTCCTTACCTTGGACAAGTCACCCCTCCTGACCTTGAATGTGGAGTAGCTCCTCTCAGCCATCCTGCACCTGTGCAGCCGCCACTCCTTGGATGTGGGGTTGCTCCTCTCATCTGCTGCCCCTGACCTTGGCTGTCTGGGGAGGCCTTACAAATAGCTGTGAAAAGAAGATAAGCAAAAAGCAAAGGAGAAAAGGAAAGATATAAGCATCTGAATGCAGAGTTCCAAAGAATAGCAAGAAGAGATAAGAAAGCCTTCCTCAGTGATCATTGCAAAGAAATAGAGGAAAACAACAGAATAGGAAAGACTAGAGATCTCTTCAAGAAAATTAGAGATACCAAGGGAACATTTCATGCAAAGATGGGCTCAATAAAGGACAGAAATCGTATGGACCTAACAGAAGCAGAAGATATTAAGAAGAAGTGGTAAGAATATACAGAAGAACTATACGAAAAAGATCTTCATGACACAGATAATCACGATGGTGTGATCACTCACTAGAGCCAGATATCCTGGAATGTGAAGTCAAGTGGGCCTCAGAAAGCATCACTACAGACAAAGCTAGTGGAGGTGATGGAATTCCAGTTGAGCTGTTTCAAATCCTGAAAGATGATGCTGTGAAAGTGCTGCACTCAATATGCCAGCAAATTTGGAAAACTCAGCAGTGGCCACAGGACTAGAAAAGGTCAGTTTTCATTTCAATCCCAAAGAAAGGCAATGACAAAGAATGCTCAAATTACCGCACAGTTGCACTCATCTCACATGCTAGTACAGTAATGCTCAAAATTCTCCAAGCCAGACTTCAGCAATACATGCACTGAGAACTTCCAGATGTTCAACTGGTTTTAGAAAAGGCAGAGGAACCAGAGATCAAATTGCCAACATCCGCCGGATCACTGAAAAAGCAAGAGAGTTTCAGAAAAACATCTATTTCTGTTTTATTGACTATGTCAAAGCCTTTGATTGTGTGGGTCACAGTAAACTGTGGAAAATTCTGAAAGAAATGGGAATATCACAGCACCTGATGTGCCTCTTGAGAAACCTATATGCAGGTCAGGAAGCAACAGTTAGAACTGGACATGGAACAACAGACTCTTTCCAAATAGGAAAAGGAGTATGCCAAGGCTGTATATTGTCACCCTGCTTTTTTAACTTATATGCAGAGTACATCATGAGAAATGCTGGGTTGGAAGAAACACAAGCTGGAATCAAGACTGCCAGGAGAAATATCAATAACCTCAGATATGCAAATGACACCACCCTTATGGCAGAAAGTGAAGAGGAACTAAAAAGCCTCTTGATGAAAGTGAAAGAGGAGAGTGAAAAAGTTGACTTAAAGTTCAGCATCCAGAAAACGAAGATCTTGGCATCTGGTCCCATCACTTCATGGGAAATAAATGGGGAAACAGGGGAAACAGTGTCAGACTTTATTTTTTTGGGCTCCACAATCACTGCAGATGGTGATTGCAGCCATGAAATTAAAAGACGTTTACTCCTTGGAAGGAAAGTTATGACCAACCTAGATAGCATATTCAAAAGCAGAGACATTACTTTGTCAACAAAGGTCCGTCTAGTCAAGGCTGTGGTTTTTCCAGTGGTCATGTATGGATGTGAGAGTTGGACTGTTAAGAAAGCTGAGCATCAAATAATTAATGCTTTTGAACTGTGGTGTTGGAGAAAACTCTTGAGAGTCCCTTGGACTGCAAGGAGATCCAACCAGTCCATCCTAAAGGAGATCAGTCCTGGGTGTTCATTGGAAGGACTGATGTTGAAGCTGAAACTCCAATACTTTGGCTACCTTATGAGAAGAGCTGCCTCATTTGAAAAGACCCTGATGCTGGGAAAGATTGAGGGCAGGAGGAGAAGGGGATGACAGAGGATGAGATGGTTGAATGGCATCACCGACTCGATGGACATGAGTTTGGGTAAACTCTGGGAGTTGGGGATGGACAGGGAGGCCTGGCATGTCGATTCATGTGGTCACAAAGAGTCAGACACAACTGAGCAACTGAACTGAACTGAACTCTAGAGGATCCTCCTGACCGAGGGATCAAACCCAAGTCTCTTGCATCAGCAGGCGGATTCTTTACTGCTGAACCACCAGGGAAGCCCCCCAGAGCCATAAGGTCATACCAAACTAGTAATAGAATTGACTTTATGGCCAAAATTAAAACATAGCTAAATGCAAAGTTAGATACAGGTAGAGTTATGGGGAAGTGGACCCTAAGGTGTCTATAGAAGTTGGTTTCCACAGGAAAGATGAAGTTGACATGCAAAGAGAAGAGAAGACAATGTTCTGAGACAAACGAGAAATGATCTGCCTGAAGGTGTTAGAGTTCTCATAAGTTACCAGTTGTATCATTAGATTCATAGGACTCTTACAATAAATTCCTCTTTATTTCAACTAGCTTGAGTATTTCTTTTCTTTGTGATGAGATTAAGATAATTCTGTTTCGTGTGTGCATATTTTAAAACTGAATGAACTGCATTTACTATGCCTTGAATGACAGAAGGGACAGAAGGAATGGTCTCCACTACTGGTGCTCCCTAAAGAAAGTGAAAGGCAAACACCAAAGTGTACTTATCTTAAGTATTTGCAAAGACCAGCTGTTTCATCCAGGATGGACCTTGATGAGTAACTTCTATGACCAAAATGGAACTTAATAGAAAAGCTTTTCCTAATAAAATGGATGCTTCAGGCACTGCAATCATTCAACATATTATATTCAGTGTCCACTCTATCTGCTAAGTACTATGAACAGTCCTGGAGCCCTCAAGGAGATTAGGTGAGCTATAAATAAAGTTTCCAGTGGGACCATGAGTAAGTCACAGTTATTATATAATATGCCTTAGTCCACTGAAAGCTGAGGATGATTTCGAATGGAGAGCACTGGCCTGGAGACTTGAGGGGTTTGAACCGCTCATTAAAAAAAAAAAATTCAGCCCTTTCTTACTTGAGTTTTTGTGACAAGGGATTACAAATTTAAACAAAGTCCTGTGAGCAAGTTTCTGAGATAATCCAGAACAAGTCAGTAGACCTCTATTTAAAATGTACTATGTCCTGGGCACTAAACATACACTAAGATGAAAAGAGCTTAGCTCCTGGTACTATAAAGTGATCTAAGCTAAACACGTCCAAATGGCTTTTATATCCTGATAAGAAATATCATCCATACACTAGATTCCTCTTTGTACTGATGCCTGGATGTTGTGTTGGTGGGTTGTGTAACTGTCTAAGACCTCTGTGACTTCTTCTCCTATCATTAGTTTATATTCTATCCCATTAAAAACAGATATGATTCCAAATAATGTCATTACAACTTGATAAGAGCATTAATAGCTGAAAGCCCTCAACTCACCTTGTGAATTAAGTCTAGCAAAGTCCACTAAGCATGGTGTTAGTCTTTAAGCAATGATATATTTGAGGCCATTTTTGTTGTGGAAGGAAAAGGCTGACAACATAACCCTCTGAATCCACACATCACAGGTGAGCTAAAACACCAGTTGTTGGCACAGGAAACAAGTCAAAAGAGCAATCTGGCACAAGAGCTGAAGCCGTTGGTCACATTAATGGAATAAAGAGGAGTGTATAAATATCTCTGGATCCTAAAATCAAATAACCCCTTTCTCCCATGACAGCTCATGGAACTCACTTAGAATCAACTGAGGGCCTGAGCAGAGTTGGAACTGGAGACTAAAAGGGAGAAGCACAAGATGAGAAAATATTTAGAAAGCATCTTACAGATAGCCTCATCCCTTAGTGCTTCATAATCATAATGTTACAAGTGAGTGCCTATCAAATTATAGCTGAGGACCAAGGAAGGCACAGACTTTTTCAGAGCAGTTACTGCTCACTTAATGGTCTGATGGGACAAAGGATAAATTCTGGAGAATGTCAGGTATTCAATAAGTCATTTTCTTAGAGAGAGAGGAAAGTCCTTCTAGAATTCAGGCTTATTACCCAGATAAAAGTCATGGGGCATGTCCAGAAGGAATTTGCAAAGTCAAGCTCAAATGTTGCAATATTAGTCCCCAAAGCTCCTTAGTCAAACCAAAGCATTTTAGCTGCTCTGCATCACTCAATTATGTTCCCCAAATGCCATGCTACTGAGAAGCAAAAGACTCCATAGTGAATTATTTTGAGTGGGTCTTTACACAAAAACCCTAAGAGTAGGTAGACTGTAGTATGGAAAAATGAAAAGATCAGGTAAAGTTGAACAAATAAATTGATTAATCTGGTTTTGAATCCCAGGGTCACTATTTGGCAGCTCTATGACTTTGGGAAAGTTATTGAACACCTCTGAACCTCAATTCTCTCTTTTGAGAGATGGCAGTAATAACACTTACCTCATAGGGTCATTGTAAGAATTACATGCAGAGCATTATAGCTAGCATGTAGTGGGTAATCAATAAAAATCAGTCCCTATTCTCTAGTACAGCCTAGAAATGAATGTCCATTTGCAGTTTGCTTTTCATTGTTCAGTGCACTTCAGTTCAGTCGCTCAGTCGTGTCCGACTCTTTGTGACCCCACGAATTGCAGCACGCCAGGCCTCCCTGTCCATCACCAACTCCCGGAGTTAGTTCACCCAAACTCACGTCCATCGAGTCCATGATGCCATCCAGCCATCTCATCCTCTGTCGTCCCCTTTTCCTCCTGCCCTCAATCCCTCCCAGCATCAGAGTCTTTTCCAATAAGTCAACTTTTTGCATAAGGTGGCCAAAGTACTGGAGTTTCAGCTTTAGCGTCATTCCATTCTAAAGGAGATCAGTCCTGGGTGTTCTTTGGAAGGAATGATGCTTTTAATTGTACTTTAGCTATTTTTCCCATTGGAATGGACAGGCAATCCAGAGTAGTGGTTAAAGCACACAGCAGGTGCAGCTAAATTGCCAGGGCTCAAAGCCTGATTTTATTGATTGCTAGCTCTATAACTTTGGCTTATTACTTAACTTCTTTGTAACCCAGTTTCCATGGAGGATGAACAGAACTAATACAGACACTTGGAACAGTGTCTGGCACATAGTGAACACTATAAGATTTAATTACTATCCTTATTACTACTGTTGTTATCTATAACCTGAATAAAATATTTATCCCTCCTTGAAATAAGGAGCTTATTTCAACTAAGTTTTTCCTGCCAGTTGTCAACTCATGTTTTGAATAATGCACATTTTGAATCACTTTGGCATTTTTTTCTTCTCGTGGAAGATTCTATTTTTCCAAAGACAACTACAACAATAACTGCCATCTCACCCGCTCCTGTACAAAGTGACCTGTCCTTTTCCATCAACAGGTGGTATCCACTGCCCCTCGAATCTGGGCTTTGGATTGCTTTAGCCAGTGGAGTGTGACGCTATGGGCTAGAACAAGTGATTTCGTGTCTGCCTTGTCTAGTGGAATGCTTGCATATAGAGCCCTGGAGCTGCCAAGCTGTAAGGAAGTCAAACCATGTGGACTGTGAGGAAGCCAAGCACTTGTAGGTGCTCCGGTCAGCAGTCCTGCTCTTCAAGTCATCTTAGTCCAGGTGCCAGATGTGGGAGTGAAGCAGCCTCCAGAATTCTGAATCATCCCCAACTTTTAAAACTTCTAGCTGAGACCTCTGACATTGTAGACCAGAATCAACACATTCCTTTTGTGCCCTATACAAACTCCTGACCAACAAAACCCATAAGCATATTAAAAATGGCTGTTATTTTAAGCTGCTATATTTTGATGCAATTTATTATGCAGCATCAGTAGTAACTGGAACACTTTCTTTCAAGGAGAAATTTCCATTATTTTAAACTTTTCTGGAGTTAGTATGTGAAAAAAATTGGTTAACAGAAAATATGGCCCTCTTTATAATAAGCCATGGGAGTAACCTAGAATGTACGCCTAAAATTATATTTTTCTTTTATGAGTTGATGGGCAGGCCATGGGACTCATTTTTATGAATTACCTGCCAAAAAAGTTCACATGGTTTTCCTCTCCAATACATATACAATTATTTTTCTAGAACTGGAGTTTCCAAGAAGAAATTCTTTTTTTTTGTTGTTGTTAATTGGAGCAGCAAAAGTCTCTCTGGTATTTCCTAACTCTGAAATAAAAATCATTTAGAAATGTTCAAACAGCTGTATTCAATTATCACTGCGCATTTTAAATAGCAAGCGGTCTCAGATTCAGAATTATTCACAGTGACTTGTGAAAGGGTCTCCATCAACTCACATTGATCATGTATTTGAATTCTTCTTAGCCAGCTATGCTGCTCCCTTCCCAGCATGACTATGAAGATTCCAGCCTTACAATTCCAAAGTTGTAATACTGTGGCCAGGGAGAGACCCAAGACACCTGAAGACAGGGTATGCTCTGTGTTAAATAAGGACATGGAATCCCATTTCTTAAAGGAAGCTTGCCTGAGAACAACCATCTGTCCTCTGTCCTGCTTTTTTTTTTTTTCCCAGGCTATCCTGATTTCAAAGCAGAAAGTCTAGTAAGAGCTGACCTGAAACATTTCCATACTGTCAGCTTGCACCGCCTTCTTGCAGGCAGCTCCGCTCTGTCTCGTCGGTGTTTGTGGGAGGCTCTCCGCCGACAGTGGGGGACACATAAGGCCAGGGTGCTGAGCCGTGACAGAACTGAACCTGCCACGTCGTCTGAAAATTCGGCTTCATTTCTTAGGTCTTTGAGCTCTCCTTCCTTGCGAGATACTTCTTTTTGTCTGGACACCTCCCTGGTTCCTTCTACTGTGCCAATTGCTGCCCAAGGAACCCCCCAGAGCTGTGGGTTATAGTTTGCTGTCAGAGGCATCTGGATTTGATTTCTGGAGCTTCCACCTACCACCTATATGACTTTGGGCAAGTTAATTAAATTCTCCGGTTGTCAGTTTCTTGACCTTGAAAGTGGAGACAATAATATACCCACGTTGCACGATTCTTTTAAGAACTAAAGGAAAATAATGCAACATAAACATGTGAAAGAGCGCTTATGATGGAACTGAATGTTCACTGCGTCTTAGTTGTGATTTGGAATAAATGAGTGTATATCACAGGTTTTAGAACAAGGAAGAGCTATAGAGTCCAGATTGCTCTTCCTAAGCTGCCCTCTGGAATTCAGTTATTCCAGGAGTGCTAGGAAGAGGCAGATTGTTGAAGTCAATAAAAATACCCTCAGAGATCACCTAAGGCTCTGCTGGCAGAGAGGTAGAAATGGGACTTAAAGACAAGTAAGTAAAGACTTACCTTACTTTGCCAAGGTAAGGTCCCTAATGGGGTCAAGAATTACTGGTTTAAGACAAAACTAAAATTAAAAATATACATGTACCTCTATATTCATAGAAGCACTGTTTATAATAGCCAGGGCATCAGAACAACCTAAATGTCCATCAGCACGTAAATGGACAAAGAGGAGGTGGTATGTGGTGTTGGAGAAGACTCTTGAGAGTCCCTTGGACTGCAAGGAGATCCAACTAGTCCACCCTAAAGGAAATCAGTCTTGAATGTTCATTGCAAGCATTTGAAGCTGAAACTCAATACTGTGGCCACCTGATGTGAAGAGCTGACTCATTGGAAAAGACCCTGATGCTGGGAAAGATTGAAGGCAGGAGGAGAAGGGGACAACAGAGGATGAGATGGTTGGATGGTATCACCGACTCAATGGACATGAGTGACTCCGGGAGTTGGGGATGGACAGGGAGGCCTGGCGTGCTGCAGTCCATGGGTCACAAAGAATCGGACACGACTGAGCAATTGAACTGAACTGATATATATACCATACACAGTAGAATACTCCTCAGTGATAAAAAAGAATAATGTCATTTGCAACAACAAGGATGGGCCTAGAGATTATCATACTAAGTGAAGTAAGTCAGACAGAAAAAGACAAATACCATATGATATCACTTATATGTGGAATATAAAATATGGCACAAGGGAATATATCTGTGAAACAGAAACAGACTCACAGACATGGAGAACAGACTTGCGGTTGCCAAGGGAGAGGGGAATTAAAGGGAGGGAAGGATTGGGAGTTTGGGATTAGCAGATACAAACTATAATATATAGGATGGATGAATAATAAGGTCCTACTGTAGAGCACAGGTTATCCTGTGACAAAGCATAATGGAACAGAATATGAAAAAAAATGGACATGTAAGTATAACTGAATCACTCTGTTGTACAGCAGAAATGAACACAGCATTGTAAATCAACTATTCTTCAATAACTTTTTTAAAAAAGGAACTACTGGTTTAAGAGATGCTATATGTTCACTGCAGCTCTCAGCAGGATTAGGTAGTGAGAGCGAGGTGCTAATAGAGAGCATCTACCCAACAGCCTGGAGAATCCATATCCGCCTGTTCATCTGTTCATCACAATGAGAAACTCCCCTGAGAATTTAATAATATACGTTCACAATCATTCCACAGGGGTTGGCCACAGGGGTTGGCTACTTGTTTCAAAGTCATGCTTGTTCTTTAAGGAGACCAGTGTAGCGCACTTCATGTTTATGTAACAGGCCAGACCTAAGACTCAAGTATGCAGCTGTCTCAATGTAGCACAGAAGCAAGCACCAGGGCCCTGGGAAAGAACATAAGGAGGGTGACATTTGTCTTTAAGTCCCATCCTCTTTGCTCCCACTAAGCCCCCTCCCTCAAAGCCAGGAGAGGCTGTCTACGCTCCTATCACCAGCACCACGAGTGGGAGTTTGCTCTCCATTTACCTTCACCAAAATGTCCCCAGTGCCGAGACAGCTCTGCTTTAGTTTTCAACACAGCAAAACTCTCATCACTCTTTACATACAGTTGTTATTTGATTCACCTAATTCTCAGTGAACTATGAGTGATCTAAGTCTTCAGACTTAGACAGCCAATGCAGTGGGCTAAACTTTGTCTCCTCAAAAGGTATGCCTTTTCATACCCTAAAAGATATGCCATTTCATGCAAAGGGATGCCATTTCATGCAAAGATGGGCAAAATAAAGGACAGAGTATGGACCCAACAGAAGAAGAAGATATTAAGAAGAGGTGGTAAGAATACACAGAGGAACTATACAAAAAAGATCTTCAAGACCTGGATAACCACGATGGTGTGATTACTCACCTAGAGACAGACATCCTGGAATGTGAAGTCAAGTGGGCCTTAGGAAGCATCACTACGAACAAAGCTAGTGGAGGTGATGGAATTCCAGCTGAGCTATTTCAAATCCTAAAAGATGATGTTGTGAAAGTGTTGCACTCAATATGCCAGTAAATTCGGAAAACTCAGCAGTGACCACAGGACTGGAAAAGGTCAATTTTCATTCCAATCTCAAAGGTCAATACCAAAGAATGTTGAAACCACCACAACATTGCACTCATCTCACACACTAACAAGGTAATGCTCAAAATTCTTCAAGCTAGGCTCCAACAGTATGTGAACTGAGAACTTTCAGATGTTCAGGCTGGTTTTAGAAAAGGCAGAAGAACCAGAGAGCAAATTGCCAATATGCATTGGATCATAGAAAAAGCAAGAGAATTCCAGAAAAACATCTACTTCTGCTTCATTGACTATGCTAAAGCCCTTGACTGTGTGGATCATAACAAACTGTGGAAAATTCTTAAAGACATGGGAATACCAGACCACCTTACCCACCTCCTGCAAAACCTACATGCAGGTCAAGAAGAAAGAGTTAGAACTGGACATGGAACCACAGACTGCTTCCAAATTGGGAAAGGAGTTATGTATATCGTCACCCTGCTTATTTAACTTATATGCAAAGTACATCATGAGAAATGCTGAGCTGAAGGAACACAAGCTGGAATCAAGTTTGCCTGGAGTAATATCAACAGCCTCAGATATGCAGATGACACCACTCTAAAGGCAGAAAGTGAAGAGGAACTAAAGAGCTTCTTGATGAAGATGAAAAGGAGAGTGGAAAAGCTGGCTTAAAACTCAACATGCAAAAAACTAAGATTGTGGCATATGGTCCCATCAATTCATGGCAAATCTATGGGGAAACAATGGAAACAATGGCAGACTTTATTTTCTTGTGATCCCAAATCACTGTGGACAGTGACTGCAGCCATGAAATTAAAAGACGCTTGCTCCTTGGAAGAAAAGCTATGACAAAAGCCTAGATAGCATATTAAAAAGCAGAGACATTACTTTGCCAACAAAGGTCCATCTAGTCAAAGCTATGGTTTTTCCAGCAGTCATATATGGATATGAGGGCTGGACCATAAAGGCTGAGTTCCAAAGAAGTGATGCCTTCGAACAGTGGTGTTTGAGAACCTTGGACTGCAAAGTGATGAGACCAGTGAATTCTAAAGGAAATAAGTCCTGAATATTCATTGGAAGGACTGATGCTGAAGCCAAAGCTCCAATACTTTGGCCATCTGATGCAAAGAGCTGACTCTTTGAAAAAGACCCTGGTGCTGGTACAAGACGGAAGGCAGGAGGAGAAGGGGACGACAGAGGATGAGATGGTTGGATGGTATCACCAACTCAGTGGACATGAGTTTCAGCAAGCTCTGGGAGACGGTGAAGGACAGAGAAGCCTGGAATGCTGCAGTCTGTCTGCGGGGTTGCAGACAGTTGGACATAACTGAGCAGTGAACAACAGCGAAAGATGTGTCCAACTCCTAAAACCCAGGACCTGGGCATGTGACCTTCTTTCGAAAAAGGGTCTTTGTAGATATATTTAAGTGAGGGATCTTGAGATGAAATCACCCTGGATTAACTGAGTGAGCCCTGAATGCAATGGTGTCCTCATAAGAAGACAGAAGGACAGAAGGAGAAGTCAGAAACGCAAAAGAGCATGACATGTGAAGACAGAGATTGGAGCAACACAGCCAAGCCTCATGGCTAGAGCTGTTGGAAGCTGGGAGAAGCAAGGAAAGACTCTCCCCCAGTGCCTTCAGAGGGAACATGGCCTGCTGACACCTCAGTTTGGGGTTTCTGGCCTCCAGAACTGAGAGAAACTAAATTTCTGTTACTTGAGGCCACCCAGTATGTGATTAGTTCTTACAGCAGCTCCAGGAAATGAGACCACCCAGTAACCCCAACTACCACAAGCCTAGGAGCCTACTGAGCATGAAGTACTTTCCTATCCCTCATTTCAGTGAATCTTCCCGAGAAGTTCAGAGTAGAGGCCTGATGTCGCCTTGACTGATGAAGAGCCTGCAGCTCAGAAAGGTTGAGTTCCTTGCCCTGGTCACAAAGCTGGAACTAAAAGAGTTACTTCTGTGCCTTTCTACTCAACCATATTTTTCTGTGGTTTTGCTACTTCTCTTTCCATGTTCCTTTGTCCAGGGTCAACCAGTACCCAATCCTAGCACTTCTTTAATTTGTAAGCAAAGACTTGTGTTATTGTTCAATCACTCAGTCGTGTCCAACTCTTTGTGACTCCATGGACTGCAGCATGCTAGGCTTCCCATCTCCCAGAGCTTGCGGAAACTCATGTCCACTGAGTTGGTGATGCCATCTAACCATCTCATCCTCTGTCATCCCCCTCTCCTGCCTTCCATCTTTCCCAGCACCAGGGTCCTTACTGATGAGCAGGTACTTTGCATCATGTGGCCAAAGTATTGGAGCTTGACCTTCAGCACCAGTCCTTCCAATGAATATTCAGGACTGATTTCCTTTAGGATGGACTGGTTTGATCTCCTTGCAGTCCAAGGGACTCTCAAGAGTCTTCTCCAACACCAAAGGTCAAAAGCATCAATTCTTCAGCACTCAGCCTTTTTTATTGCCCAACTCTCACATCCATACATAACTATTGGAAAAACCAGAGCTTTGACTATACGGACTTTTGTTCGCAAAGTAATGTTTGTACTTTTAAACATGCTTTCTAGGCTTTTGTCATAGCTTTTCTTCCAAGGAGCAAGCGTCTTTTAATTTCATGGCTGCAGTCACCGTCCACAGTGATTTTGGAGCCCAAGAAAATAACATCTGTCACTGTTAATTGTTTCCCCATAGATTTGCCATGAATCGATGGGACCATATGCCACAATCTTAGTTTTTTGCATGTTGAGTTTTAAGCCAGCTTTTCCACTCTCCTTTTCATCTTCATCAAGAAGCTCTTTAGTTCTTCTTCACTTTCTGCCTTTAGAGTGGTGTCATCTGCATATCTGAGGTTCTTGATATTTCTCCAGGCAAACTTGATTCCAGCTTGTGTTCCTTCAGCTCAGCATTTCTCATGATGTACTTTGCATATAAGTTAAATAAGCAGGGTGACGATATACATAACTCCTTTCCCAATTTGGAAGCAGTCTGTGGTTCCATGTCCAGTTCTAACTCTTTCTTCTTGACCTGCATGTAGGTTTTGCAGGAGGTGGGTAAGGTGGTCTGGTATTCCCATGTCTTTAAGAATTTTCCACAGTTTGTTATGATCCACACAGTCAAGGGCTTTAGCATAGTCAATGAAGCAGAAGTAGATGTTTTTCTGGAATTCTCTTGCTTTTTCTATGATCCAATGCATATTGGCAATTTGCTCTCTGGTTCTTCTGCCTTTTCTAAAACCAGCCTGAACATCTGAAAGTTCTCAGTTCACATACTGTTGGAGCCTAGCTTGAAGAATTTTGAGCATTACCTTGTTAGTGTGTGAGATGAGTGCAATGTTGTGGTGGTTTCAACATTCTTTGGCATTGACCTTCTTTGACATTGGAATGAAAATTGACCTTTTCCAGTCCTGTGGTCACTGCTGAGTTTTCCGAATTTACTGGCATATTGAGTGCAACACTTTCACAACATCATCTTTTAGGATTTGAAATAGCTCAGCTGGAATTCCATCACCTCCACTAGCTTTGTTCGTAGTGATGCTTCCTAAGGCTCACTTGACTTCACATTCCAGGATGTCTGTCTCTAGGTGAGTGATCACACCATCATGGTTATCCAGGTCTTGAAGATCTTTTTTGTATAGTTCTGTGTATTCTTACCACCTCTTCTTAATATCTTCTTCTTCTGTTGGGTCCATACTCTTTCTGTCCTTTATTGTGGCCATCTTTACATGAAATGTTCCCTTGGTATCTCTAATTTTCTTTAAGAGATCTCTAGTCTTTCCCCACTTTAGAAGTGCTATTATTTCCATCATTGTCATCTGTGCTTAAGCATATTTTTATATTAAATGATATTATCAAATTTTGGTCACACCTCCTCATCCCCTAATTTTCAATAGTAATTATACTTCCAGCTGCATACTTCAATATGTCCCTGAAATGTTCTTGTTCTGGTGGATTCACTGGAATCCCCCTTACATTTTCCATAGCAATCAGTAGCTGGGATCAGCTCACGCTCTCATAATTTATAGAGGCTCCAGGCAGCTAAGATATCAGTAACAACCCATCACTTTTGCCTTCTCGTGCTCATCATTCTCATCTGCCTCTCTCTGGAGCTTCTTAAACATTGCGGCATCTTGTAACACTGAGAGGTGCTGAAGTTGGCACGTGTTTAAAGAGTTGCTCCTCTGTATATAACACTGTACTCCAGTTGCTATAGAAATAGGCCAGAAAATCTAACTTGAGAGTCTTATGTCTCACATATTCAAATTTAGATGAACTGTGACGTGGCTACAAAAAAATTATGCTATCTTCCATGTGATAGAAATGCAAACCTGCAGTTTCATTTGGCTCTTGTAACTGATAAAGCTGTCAAGTAAAGACAGAAGAACTCATCTGTCCATTCCATTTTATTTTCTCTGGACTTGATAGAGCTTCATTTATAGTGAACACTTAGTCCTGGGTATTCTAACTATCCTGGAACTTAATGGACTGGGAGAGAAGTATAGAAAAGAGAGGGTTATAGTCATGTGACATGGCACACTTTTTTAGTGCTTGAGATGACATACAATTTTCCTTTTCTAATCTTATTTCACATAAATAGAATTCACCTGGAGACAGGTCACAACTGAGACTGTTCAGTCCAAAAGGTAGTACAGTTGAGACTAGAGTCTAAAATAAGTGTTAAGATTCACAGAGGGATAAAATAAAGCACCCAAAGCAACCGCTGAGTGTTGAGAGAGAAATAGGCAGAATGCTGTATTCTGGTTGCCCTTATTTTGAGCCAAGCTTTCTTAGTTTTTCTTGAAAAGAAATTGAAAATCAATCCAGTACACCCACCACTCTAGCTTTTGTTACTGTAAAGCACGTATTCAAATTGCATGTGGTATTGCTAAGAACAGAGCCATTGAGAAATGCTACATTTAGCGTTGGATGGGGAGTAGAGAGAGAAGAGAAAGGAGAGCATAAAAACTTTTAGATCTCACAAAAGTCTTCAAAATAGCATTTTTCCCTTTAACTAATGACTAGAGGAATCTGTATTTGAGAAAACACTTGAATTACAAGTTGAATTACAAATCCTGTGTTGTAATATTTGAAGGGGAAATTGAGTTACATCAGAATAGTAAGTGATTTGCATCTTATTACTTGGTAGGGAATGGCACCTTAGCATTTACAGTCACTTGGTTGAGAGGCCAGGCATTTTGAGTGCCCAGGTTGCATACCTCAACCAGGAAGATGCTCAAATGTTACAACAGGAAAGGTGTCATTGAGAGTTGGCTGGGAGCTTGGGGATGCTAACTAAGGAAGTAGAGAGGCCATAAAACTTATCTTTGGATCTATTTTCTATGAAGAAGGAAGAGGATGCCATTGTGTGAGCTTCTTATTGCACAGGGGAAGGAAATGACAGCTAAGAGTTTGAGAGGACAGCATAAGGAATTTAAGTTGGTTTTTGAACAAAGAAAATTTCTCACAGCAAGCTGCAGATGTTATTTAAAAGACTAAAGCTATGCCCATAGCAGCCATCTTGGCTACCCCTTCCTGTCAATTTTATTCTTACAAAATACAGCAGCAGTGTTCTATCAAGAGGCAGCAAAAGATAGAGGCCAAGTACTTTTACTTTGTAATCAAGTAGATGGAGGTTCAAGTCTTATATCTGCTGCTTGACAACTGGTTGAGCCAAGCAAGTTATTTAACCTTCCTAAGTTTTAGTTTCTTCTGCTGTAAAATGTGAACAATAATAACAATATGTACTACCCAGGGTTTTGGTGAGAACTAAATAAAATAACAAATATTAAATGCCCAGAACATGGTAAACACTCAATAAATATTAGCTAGTATTGTGGCCACCATTATTATTACCTCAATAGAAGCAAAATAATAACCTCAACTAATTCCTTCTTTTCATTCATATCCCATGCCAGTAGGATATAATAAATAATCATTGTAACTAGTCTAATCATACAGTCACTGACTTGGCCCTATTTCAAGTTCTTCATTGCAAATGTCTCCTAAGGCTGCCCACATATTTCATTCTTGTGTTGGTCTCTGACCTAGTGTGACAATATTAACCTAACCTGCTGCTTTCTGCAACACTTCACTGGAGCAATATCAGCCTGGGCTTCACATCTCCAGGAACCTGCTACCATTTCACTGTTAATCTGCGGTTTCTTTCAGGTCTTAGGGCTTTCAAAATTGGATATGGTCAATTTCATTACTAGTGGTCTGTAGAGTCAATTTTTAAATCATTAATCTTTGTAAACTCAAAGGTACACCTATCAGCAAAGGTTCTTGCAGAGTTTTCATTATGCTGGGCTACAGAGTGAATGGATATGCAAGCAAAATCCTTCTCATAGCAATAAGATTAGAACAACATAATTAACAGAAAAATAGTTACTTGCTGCAAGTAGCATCAGACTCCTGCATTCTTACTGGATTTTTTTTTTTTAATGTTGCTGGAAATGAGGTACTGGGCATTATTAGCTTCCAGCTAAAGAAGGTTACGCATGAAAGCTCCAAGAAAATCCAGAAAGTGATTAGGTGGCACAAGAATAATAAAATAAACACATAAGTACACAAATCATACATACATGGATACATACATACATAAAGGGATCAGATACTTCTCTGCTCTGTCCTTTATGAAAAGGGAGGAAAAATTAAAAAGATCATGCCGTATGCTAGAAATTAACAAAACATTGTCAATCAACTATATATACTTCAATAAAATAATTTTTTAATGAAAAAATCTGTTATCTTGCTTACTCACTTATTTTTTGGAATCTATACACAGGATCTGAGAAAATTTGCATGCTATTGTTCTTAGTGTGTTTGTTTTTCTGTTTGCTTACTTTTTTCTGATTTTTAATCTGAGGTAACTGTGATTACACAGGAAAACGTGAGCAATTGCTGCCTAACTAAAAAAAGTAAATCCACACACATAGAAACAAGAGGAAATGAGTTTCCCAGGTCAGAAACCGCTATAAGAACAGGGAGAGTCTCTTGGCATTTTCTCCAAGAAAAGTCAGTCCCCAATAAATCAGCTTTTGGAGGCATGGCTCCTGTATAGCTGTAAAAGAGGAACAGAGGCAGATGGAATATAGGGAAACTACTTGACCCTGCAGAGCTAAGTTTAAATCTCCTTTTCTAAGTATTTTCCACAGATTCAGGGTTTGAGGGAGAATCAGCTTAACAAAAGAAATGGAGAATCATCTCAAAGTGGCGGGCTTTTAATACCAGCCTCAAGACAAAAACATCATGAAGGAACATCCTCTGTACATTAAAACAACAACAAAATAATTGCAACGATGAAAATAAACATTTGTGTAGTTCATTTTCCCATGAAAGACCAAATAGGAGTTCCCTGTGAAAGAATAGCCTTTGCGTAAAATTTGTTCATCATTATTTTCAGAGCAGATGGGGCCAGAATCAGCTCAAGCTTCTCACGACAGACACCAGCCAAATTTGCCACTAATTAGCAATGCCCCACACTGTTAAATGGCCTGTGCCTTCCATTTGCAGGCCATAGCCTTGGTGACCCACAACGCACCACCTGAGACCAGGACTCCACCATCTCCGCCCATCAATCGTCCTGCCTGGGCTACCCTGTCAATGGCTGAGAATGTGCAGGGTAACAAAGGAAACCAGAGGAGGCTCTACCTTTTACTTATTTTCCATTTTAACATTTCCCCCCCCAAATTCCAATTTCTCAAAACCCATCAGCCAAGGAAATAAAGGTATGTTTTGTCTCACTACCTATTTTCTCTCCTTAGAATTTACTGATGCATCTGTCTCACAAAAAAGAAATGGGAAGGAAATTTTTTCTCTTAAAATAAGAAAAGGGGAAACATCTCTTTTTTTTTTTCCTGTGTTCACATGATCATTTTCAAAGTGTATGTATGTATTTGTAATTTCTTTTAGGTTATTTGGGGAGAGGATATCTGGTCAACCCTTTAGGTGGGCAAAATGGAATGGCATGGCTGGCAGCAGCTGCCTGACATTCCTTTTTCATCAGCGGCAGATCCTGCTTCATGGATCCTTAGGAATTGGGTCCTTCAAAGCTCATCTCGACCACAGAGGCCCTCGGCCCTTCCGTGTGACCCCAAGATATTACTGGCTTTGTTAAGTCCATGAAGACAAAACTATGTTTTTAAAACCCCTTTTTCAGATGTACCACCATCAAGAGAAACATTTCAGCAAATCCAAAAGTACCACAAAGGGGTAACTGTTCTGGTCATAAAATCTGATTCTCCTTCAGATTGTATGTGAATGTGTGTGTGATGATTAGGAAAACTTTACACTTATACTTTATCTTCACAGCAGTATCCAATATATAGAAGTTTTTCCTGCAACAGTATATTCAAAGTAAAAGTGAATAACCTATTGTGTTCCATTAGAGTAACTCTAGAATGAGCCTTATGTTATCTCCTATATTATTACGTTATCTCTTAAATTAAAAATCCCACACTACATCTAAGTAGCCTCTGGGATTAAAATCTTAGATTTCTAATATGTGATATTTTAAAGAAAAGATTGGTTATCTCCATCTCTGAAAACATGGACATAAGCATCTTCCAGCATTATTATAGTTTTTTTCTGTCTTTATAGCTTTCAACTCATAAGAGCAAAAGCAAATATTTAAGATAAATTGAGTAATAATAGTTAACATTTACTGAGCAATTGAGTGTGAACCTATGCTAAAATCTTTATGCCCAGTACCTTATTTAATTCTCAAGACAATGCTGTGTTAGAGATTAATATCATCATGTTAGAGATGATAAAACTGGAGATCAAAGAGATTTAGTAACTTGCATAAAGTCACATAGCTTAGGTAGATCCGATCCTGGCATCTGAACTCTTAACCACAACACTCACCTGTCTGTCTTTGACAGATGCAAATAATTGTACCTCTGGAACTTTTCAAGGAAAAGCTTGCTTTGGATGTGTTTTCTAGTCCCATTGTGAATAAATAAAGGGCTACTCTGGCATGCCTCAGCCAACCTCTTCCCACGAGTTCTGTATACAGAACAGAGACACGGCCAGAGACGAGTCTCTTTTGGAGAGCAGCTGGTTCTGGTTGTTGAAAACTTTGGAATTAACTGGAGCAGTTGCTTTTGAGATTTCATTGTTAGTCTAACTTTCCTGTGGTGGTTCTGCTGGTAAATATCCTGGGATAAAATTTAGCAATCTCACAAACCAAAAATGGCAAAATTTTAAAGCAGCCAAAGAGTTTGCAAGGAAAATAACATGAACTTCTAACCTTAGGATTTTTCATTCTTTTCTGTTCTTTAATCTCCACATGAGGGACAGTTTTGTGTCATTTTAAATCCAGAAGCATCACAATGAAGGCAGGAAAAAAACAAAGACTTTTTGACAGTACAGACTTTGATTTCTATTTCCAATACAAATTATTGGGGGAAAGATGCTGATTTGGCTAACAAGAGCTCATTTAGCTATTTTAGCAGATGTATGGGCTCCCCCTCCTGAAGCTTTAAAACAACTATGCTACTGCTTTCTCCTCAATGTCCCCCAAAATTAAGTTCCTAAAATGAGATAAAGGCCGGCCACCAACACAGACTCAGAAATCTCTTTCCTATCTCCCTTCAGGCAGTTAAAATTTTCCTTCTTTATTGAAATGCACTCGGTAAAGGTATAAACAAATTGTAAGAGACCATTTATTTAACCATCTGACAGCTTAACCAAATCTCCTTGTAGCCGAGCTTCCATTATAAGATTCTGTTCTCATATGTCACAGAGGGAAATTCATATTCATAGGAGAGTGGAATCTCTTGTGAAAACCTGTCACGTTGATGGTACATCCTCCGCAGTTAAACTGTTTACAGGACTTGTAGGGGCTCAGCTACATTACCATATTCACGCTGAGTATCGACCATCTCCTTCATCTTGGGACTCTTGGTGTTGAATAAAATAATAGAGCTGATTCTTTATGCAAATACTACCAGTGACTATGGGCCACTTAGCATAGATGCCTTTTCTTGCCATAAGGAGCATCAGTATTGGAAACCCTGCTTTCTGCCAGGAACTCCGGAGTCATCCTGTCACGAGCTATTAATTCAGGAATCAGTCTTCTCGTTGGCAGCTAACCACCAAACCCACAAAGTTGTGTTTAATTTGTTCTTGGAAGATAGACTGAGTTCTCCCCCTTGAGCCACGCGAGAAGGATGCCTAACTGCAGAGCCCCAGAAAAGGTCCACACCAAAGCTTGTGAAAGACACAGTACTTTTCACGGCTGTTAGTGGCCTGGCTGATCTGTTCCAGGCAGCACTACCTGAAAGCCAGGACAAGATAAACACTGCTGACTGCACAGGCTCTTGAGGGAGATTTGACTCTCCTCTGCAGGCTCAGAGCTTTCTATTAACAAAAGTTAACATCATCTTTCAATGGCCAGCTCATTGGTTCGGCCGAAGGATGTGTTGTTCTCTTGGCAGCTAGAGAGGTAATAGCAGCAGTAGCAAGACTTGATGCCTAGATTTTTCTTAGGAAATGTCTACATTCGGCCAGTCCCCTCTCTTGCTGCGTCAATGGGCCAGTTTTGGTTAGGGGATCCACTTCTACTCACATCTAGTCCAGAAGGGCTAAACAGGGTTTCGGTCAAGGTCTTAGGATAGAACTTATGTGTGTGTACATGTGTGGTAAGTCAGTTTGGTTGTGTCCAACTGTTTGCAACCCCATGGACTGTAGCCCACTAGGCTCCTCTGTCCATGGGATTCTCCAGGCAAGAATGCTGGAGTGGGTCTCCCTGTCCTCCTCCAGGGGGTCTTCCTGATCCAGGGATTGAACCCATGTCTCTTACATCCCCTGCATTGGCAGGTGGGTTCTTTACCTGGGAAGCCCAGGATGGAGCATATATCTAGGCCTAAATCAATCAATATACTATATTTCTCCTGATCACAGAAATTGGTTTAGGATGTTTATGTGTGAATCATTGGATGTATAAAAGCTTTGCTGTTTTCTGTTTAATTCAAACTTGGAAGGATATAGCCTTGGGGACTGCTGGAAGATACTTTATGACTGTAATACTTAAGGCTTGAGATTAGACCTGGTATGGAGAAAGTGAAAGTGAAAGTGAAGTCACTCAGTCGTGTCCGACTCTTGCGACCCATGGACTGTAGCCCACCAAGCTCCTCCATCCATGGGATTCCCCAGGCAAGAATACTGGAGTGGGTTGCCATTTCCTTCTCCAGGGGATCTTCCCAACCCAGGGATCAAACCCAGGTCTCCCACACTGCAGGCAGATGCTTTAACCTCTGCGCCACCAGGGAAGCCCCGATATGGAGAAAGCTGATATCGGTAATCAGTATATAATACCATCACGTAAGCCTGATCAAGCCACACCTGAAGTCCATGCCCTTTCAGACTTTACTTTTCATTCACATTTTCACATGGGATGATTTATGTCATCTATCACACATAATAAACATTTTTGTTGATCAGTTGCTAAGTTGTATCTGACTCTTTGCAACCCCAAGGACTACAGGCTTTTCTGTCCTTCACTATCTCCCAGAGTTTGCTCAAATTCATATCCATTGAGTCAGTAAAGCTATCTAACCATCTCATCCTCTGCTACCCCTCTTCTCTTTTGCCTGCAATCTTTTCCAGCATCAGGGTCTTTTCCAGTGAGTCAGCTCTTCACATCAGGTGGCCAAGTATTGGAACTTCAGCATCATCATCAGCCCTTCCAGTGAATATTCAGGATTAATTTTCTTTAGGATTGACTGGTTTGATCTCCTTCTGTCCAAGGGACTCTCAAGAACTTTCTCCAGCACCACAGTTTGAAAGCATCAATTCTTTGGCTCTCAGCCTTCCATATGGTCCAACTCTCATATCTGTACATGACTACTGGAACAACCATACCTTTGACTATATGGATGTTTGTTGGCAAAGTGATGTCTTTGCTTTTTAATATGCTGTGTAGGTTTATCATAACTTTCCTTCCAAGGAGCAAGTGTCTTTTAATTTCATGACTGCAGTCACTATCTGCTGTGATTTTGGAGGCCAAGAAAATAAAATCTGTCACTGCTTCTATTTTTTCCCCTTCTATTTGCCATGAAGTGATGGAACTGGATGCTATGATCTTAGTTTTTTGAATGTTGAATTTTAAGCCAGTTTTTTTTTCCTCTCCTCTTTCACCCTTATCAAGAGGCAAAATAATCATAACTAATATAGCTTTAAGAATTACTTTCCTTTAAAAACACTCAAGGGACAGTTATCTAAGTGCTTTATGTATTAGCATAGTCAAATTTGCTCTTCACTAGAGTTTTCTCTTTTCCTAAAAATATTTTGGGGAAAATAACAATCTAAACACAGCTTATCAAAGTAATGTGCATGTGTTAGTCATTCAGTCATGTCCGACTCTTTGTGACTCTGTGGACTGTAGCCCGCCAGGCTGTGGGGAATAGTAATAGTCAAAGCTTTGCATGACCAAAGTGTTTTAATTTACCAAGTAGTTTCAGAAATGACTCATTTGAGCATCTTAAGCAAATGATGAACCATAGAGGACAAATTTTGTCTTATTTTACAGGAAAAAGGGTTAGTTGATACCATGTTCAGGGAATAGAAATTGACCTTAGTGACCATACTATATTATGGATGCAGACATTGTAGTTCCAAAAAGTCAAGAAACTTACCTAACTTCACAAGCTAGTCATTTAATGAATATTTTGAAGAAAAAAAGTTTGAATTACTTTATAACTTCAGCTACTACATGGTATTTATAATCCATAAATCTCTTGTACCTGGTGCTTCAAGTATAACTTCCTTCCTCAGAAAAAAAAAAAAAAAGCCATGTTTCTCTCATACAAAAAGAAACATTCAGCCTAATTCAGTTCACGTTTCTGAGCCCCGGAAATGTGATTGGGTCACAAGCGTGACAGAACAGATTTTCCCATCCACATCCATAACCATAACCGAGATCGTAACATGGTGCCTTTCCTCACTGCCTTGAGACATTATTCCATCGCTTTGATATTATAAATCATGAAGGAACGATGCCACTCTGCCCAGGAGTCCTCGCTTGGTATATGTGACCATCACAGGTTTATTCTTAATGTTCGAGCCGTAAAGCTAGTTCTTCACTGGCAGCAGGAAGAAGCTCTCTGGAGGGAGACCTGCATCAGCATGCTGCTAAGAAAATGTTACCTCTGATTATCTCCCTCTCGATGACCATGGGTTTGGTTTATACTGGGTGATATTTCTGAAGTGAAGTGTTAGTCATTCAGTTGTGTCTGATGCTTTGCGACCCCATGGACTGTAGCCTGCCAGGCTCCTCTGTCCATGGAATTCTCCAGGCCTGAACACCAGAATTGGTAGCCATTCCCTTCTCCAGGGGATCTTCCTGACCCAGTGATCAAACCCAGGTCTCCTGCATTGCAGGCTGATTCTTTACCATCTGAACTACTAGGAGTGATAGCGTTGGCATGAGTGTAAATACTCCAGAACACTAGATTTCTGCCACATTTTCTCCAAACACCTTTTAAAAAATTTAACCACTATTTCTTTTGCTATTCAAATACATTCAATTAGTAAAATCCATTCATTCAAACTTTCAATAGATGCTATTATTTTCCAAATGCTGAGGTAATATTGTGAAAAACACTCCAGAAAATTCTCTGCTCCTATGGGACATACAATTTTGGAAGTCATCAGCACAAAGATGGTACTTAACGTCTTAAGACTGGAAACATTTACCAAAAGAGTGAATGTAATTAAAAAGTGAAACACCCAAGGGTTGAGCTCTGGGGAGATCCAACATTTAGTGTTTGGAGAAATGAAGAAGACCTTGACCAGTGAGGTAGGAGGAACACCAGGAGAATCTGGACACCAGGAGAAGAAAGTGTTTCCAGGAGGAAAGGGGGACTGACTTGGTCAAAGGCTGCTTATAGGTCAATCAAGCTGAAGTCTAAAAGGTTACATTAGAGTTTGCCAGCTTGTAGCTCAATGGTGGCCTTGAGCAAAGTCAGGGGAGGAGTGGGGCTCAAATAATGCCTCGAGTGAGTTCAGAAGAGAGGGAGAGAGAAGCAACTCGAGGTTGCAACAACAGATGCCTATTTCCCTGAGGTTTTTCTCTAAAGGGAAAGAGAAAAATAGAGTATAACCAGAAGAGGAAGTGGATTATTTTTAAGTTGCTCAGCATAACAACATGTTTGTCTACTGGAGGGAACGATTCTGTTGAGAGGGGAGACTTGAAGGAGTAGGGGATGGGAGAATTGCTGGAGAAGACATCCTCAGATGGGGCTGAAGGGATGGTGTAGTGTCCCGGTGGAGACACAGGCCCCAGGCAGGCGCAAAGTCACGTCGTCACAGCCGCAGGAGGGAAGGCAGGTGGGCTGGCAGATGTAAGGTAATGCCTTGGGATAGGTCTCCTCTGATCCTTTCCATTTTCCTGCTGAAGTAGTGTGTGCTTCTAGCAAAAAGGTTACTTCTCAACATCTCTATGAAGCTCAGGAATGTCAGTGTTGAGAATTTTGTGGCTGGGAAATCTGACAAAGGTTGTGCTTCTCTTCTTAGTTTATGCCAAACTTATCACACTCTGAAGAAGAGGCTCTCCTATGTTAAGACTAGGCCTGTCTTTCTGGAAACAAATTCCTCACAAGTGGCTCAGATGGTTCCATGGAAGCCTCACACACCCGATTCTGTCACTCCCTGGGGGAAGAGACACAAAACCTTGATTTCATGAGTGCCTGCCATTTCTCTTCTCCACGAGGCTCCCCCTCTCTGTCAAATCTCCTTTCAGATGTTCAGGAGAACATGCTCTGGAGATGGCAGTGGTGATTAGCGGACCAAAAAGAGACCCCCGGGGAATCCCAGGCAAGTGCCTGCATCTCCACGGATTCCCCAGGTTTTCACTGGACTTGACCCTGATCATTTCTTCCTCTGCTTAACAAAAATATTTTCTACCATTAAAAAAAAAAAAGATGCTTAAATCTCTGAGAGGGGACCTGATAGAACTCTGATGGATGTAATAAATATATCCTTTTCCATTACTTAGAATCTGAGATTTTCCAGGCAGGTGGGAAAAGGAGCAGAAAACGGATAGGTGACCTTACCCCATCCTGACAGCTCTGTATGGCAGGTGTTGTTATCTCCAGTATATAGATGGGATTCAGAGACAGTAAGTAACTTGCCCAAAGCCAGGCACTGGTAAGGAGAGGACTCAGACTTGAATCCTGGTCTCTCAGGGCTCAGGGTCACACTCTTCTCACTCTACTTTGCTCCACAGTCAATTAGGAAAGGCAAATGGTATGTCAGGACAATGAGAAAGGATTTTCCCGCGCTGTCTCTCGCTGACTCCCCAGGCAATTCAGAAACTCCCACTTCAAACCTTAGTGCTGTGCAGTTTATGCTACCAAGGACCTTTTATTACCACACTGGCATTCAGAACCTTGCCTTCTGCTAAGGTAACTTTTCATTTGTCATTCAGCCTTTGGTATACGGATCCCCAAACTGCTCGGTTATTGTTTGCATAGCCAAAAAAGCCAGTAAGGGAAGAAGTCTAGGCACTCAAATGGAATGTGAATCTGATTTTTTTTTTTTTTGTCTTTGGGATTCCTTACTTTCAAAAACATTTTCCACCTAACCCCATGGTGGTGGTGTTTGCCTGCTACGCATTCTCTGTCCCAAATATACTCCTTAGGCATTCCAAGGGGACATTTATGACTTTTTACAGATCATCTTTTTCGAGCACTTTTTCGATCTGCAGTGGCCAAGCTATTCTCTATTGGCAGAGTTCCTGGCTCATTTCATCAGCACCGCTGTAGGAAGATGGAGGCCATTCTCAGCCAACTTCCCCAGTTTCCCCACTCTGGGCAGCAGATCTGCTCAATGCTCACCCTGTCCTCCCTTCTCATGTCTCAGAGGCAGGAAGCAATGTTTCCACAATAATCTTTTTCCATGTGTCCTTGATTCCACTTCCTCCCATCTCCCTGGGAATCTCCTCTCACATTTTCAAGCTCATATTTAAGCTAATTTCTAAATAGCTCCCATTAAAAGAAAAAAAAATCCTTCCCATTTTCTTAAGTTACTGCTCCATTTCTAAAGTTTCACTGCCAAACTTTTGAGAAGAAATGCTAAATCTGACACCTTTATTTTCTTCGACTGCAACCTGTCCCGACTGTTCTACTGCAGTTTCCCCATCACCACGGTTAATGACATGCTTTACATCTCCATTCTATTCAGCATTTGTAGAGTTAAGAGTATTGGCATCATTTGGACCTGGATACAAGTCCTAACTCGAGTTTTCATACAATTCCTGGCCCATGGTAAAGAGTTAGTTGTTATTCTCCTCATGACTGTTATTAGCCATCCCTTCTTTTAGAAATTCTTTCATCCCTTAGCTTCCCGGCCACTGAGCTCTTGATTCTCCTTTAGTCGCTGATGGTTTTCTCTAACCCCCTCTCTGGTCTCTCTTTCTTAACCATCAGCAGGCTCCTAGCTGCTGCCTTTCACTTTTCCCTTCTCCTATTGTGTTCTTTCCCTCAGAAATCTGACTCTCCCCCCGCCCTCCCTCTGCCCTGGGTGATGGGTGCATCTCAAACCCCCGGCACTGTTCTGATGAGCTGGAGGCCTCCTCACTCTCCTTCCTCTAGTGGAGGTCCATCCTTAATGCCACTTTCTCCATTAAGCCTTCCAGTCTCATCCATCCTTGGTCAGAAGTGAACTCTTCCTTGGATGCCTCTCTTTTAAAAAGATTCCCGTTTCTGCACTTATTATTATATGAGTTATTACTTTGAACTCTGGTTGGGTGTGTGTATTTCTAACTCCCTCATTAGACTGTAAGCTCCATAGGTCAGGAACTATATTTTAAGCACCCTTTTACCTGCTAATGTGGTATATCTCTCTGGGTAGGCTGGACCCATTTGAACTGACGGGAAGGGTAAGTAGGGTCTGCTGAGTATTTAGAGACTCAAGCACCTCCCAAAGTCAGCCCTAAGTTATGGGATGGCTCAGGAAAGGCAGGAGGCGTGAGTGTTAAAGAGAAAGCAAAGGAGGAGAGCACAGAAATGAACTACATGGTGTTAGGGCGGGGTGATGGGGATTACAGCACCTGGGTTGAGGAGGAGGGCAGGAGTGGCCAGGAGTGCTTGGGGAACCAGTGAACCAGAGAGTCAGCAGGAAGAGGGGAGGGCAGGAGACAGAAGAGAGGGCCGCCTCAGGCCTGTCCCGTGGCTTTGAGCCTTTCTTTCCCTCATGTAGATTCCAGGCCAAGGAGAATAAAATAAAGCTCACAGCAGTACTTGGAAGCTTATTATTTATCAAGATGTGGATGATTGTCAAACATGAAGTATAAGAAAGAAAAGGATTTTGTTGTTTCATATGTACTCTTTAAATATTAAAGTGAACAAATGTCTTTAAATGCAAAGAGAAAACATACAAGATTCTCCTTTAGTTTTCCTGATGAAACGTAAAGAAGATACACTGACCACATTGACGATCAACATGTATTGAATAAATTTTTAAATGGTCAGATGAGAAATAGTGATAAATTATATATAATTATATATTCGCACCTCTTTGCTTTACTTATTTTTGTACCAAAAGGTTGGGGGATGGGGAACAATATGTTACAGTGCATTCATTTTTAATATTAGTTTCCCTCACTTCCCCCCGTTCCTCTTTGCACGAATAGTGTATGTTACAGGTAATTAAGCTGAAATCCCACGGGCTGCTTTCCTAATGTGATCATTTAAACACAGGCCAGATGCTAACACAAACACTACTTGAACAAGAACTTCTCCACTCTTGAGAGTCCTCCTAGAATGTTCCATGGACAGTTTTAGAATTTTTATTTTTGAAAACTGGCATACAAGACACTTTCCACAACAGAAAAGAAACCAACAACACCCTATTTGCAGCAGAAGAAAACACCATTGAGATGAGGTCTTAAAACACATTTGGATGACGGCAGATCACAAGACACTTGGCTCTGGAATCAAGATATCAGGTTTCCATCAAAAATATATAGACGGGATATGAATAAACCCTCCTGAAAACTCACGCTTCTCTACTGGCTGGGGATTCAGAGTGGGGATCAGTAACACTCACAGATGACTCCAGAGAAACAAGGATCCCACCTGCAGACAGATGAGAAGGAGGAATGTTCCTTGGGTGCTTTGCTTGAGACACGTTAGAAACAAAATAGTCTATCACATCTTTCTAACAACATCGGCTGGTACTCTCTTGCCAACAACTCAATTGGTTCAGAATGTTAAACTTAGAGAATTGCCTCATCTACCTCAGAAGGCTACAGGCTCACTCCTGCCTAACCAGTGGGAAAATGAAGACATGAAATTCAGTGGTATCCTAGAGTCAGCAGCCCATCCAATTTTACTTTGTCTTTGCACCCCTTGCAGAAGACAGCGCCATCAGGTAGCTACAAAGGACATGTTTTCAATCTATCCTCAATCAGATATATGCCATTGTGCCATCTAGATCTTCTCTTCACTCTGCTGTGTTCCACTCCATGCAACAAGGGCTGCCCAGTACAGACTGTACCAACTCGGCCTGATTAATGGAGCACACTGGCAGGAGATTGAGGGGGTGAGAAGAGGGAGGCCTGGGTATTTATTTCCTGGTCCCACCCGCTGCCAGATTGCAAGGGTTTGGCTGCTGCACCACCAAAGGCCACAGCTCCTTTCAAATGCCCTCTCCATACAGCCACTCTGTCTGGATTCTTCCAACCAATTGTACTTCAGGCCTAGGAGTGGCAAAGCAGAGCAAGCATCCCTGTATTAAACACCCCCAAAGTTACTGGTTTGAGTGTTCCATCCGTGCTGACCATGTGTGGGTCAATAGTGACAGATTACTGATGGCTTCCCCCAGTGATGTGGTACTGAAGACTAGCACACAGATTATAATAACACGTGCTGTCATTCTATGTTGCTGTTGTCCTTGGGCATGAAAGCAAGGGAAAAACCAGCAAAAAATTCCTCCTCTTCCTGCCATAGATGTTTATCATAGGAGGTAAAGGGCCAAGGGTAACTTCTTTCTAGCATCAGGTCTTTGATTTTAAAGTTTAGTTGAGGCTTATCGGTGATTTTCATTTTCATGTTGCATATATTCAAATGTCAATGCCAATATCAAGAAAGGGAATTGTTTTCAAGTACAATAATATTTTAAACTTTAAAACCATGTTGTCCTATAGAACTTAGAACCAGTGGATGATAGTTTTAAAATTGATTCAATTTTTGTTCCATAGTCTGTCCCTGCTTTTGTGTTTTTTCTCAAGTCTTCCCATGTATGTAACAACAAGATCTTTATTTCTTCAGTAATCAGTAATCTGATTTCTTTAGTAATCTCTTAATTTCCCACTTGAAGCCATTTAATCCTCTTTAAGAGGGCAAGTGTGTCCTAGAAACTAGAGCAAATAATACAGTATACCGATCAAATTCTTTTCCTTTAAGTCAAACTCAACTTTTTTGTGCCTAAATTTGTCTTTTGGCAAAATGAGTGTTAATGAGTTACTGCCTCTGCACTTTAATAGCCTGAGTCACAAAAAGCTGATGATACCTCCATGCTCCTGTTGATCCCAGGTTTACTACGGAAAGATTTCATTCTTATACCATGCAGCACGGTGCCTTCTAACACACGGATGCAGTGGAAGATTGTCTCAAAAATAATTCTTTAATATTAAAATATATCTGATTACAAATGAAATAAAAGGAAATGCATTCATCTGTATATAAGATGTAAATACAGATTTCTTTCTTAATGAAAATGTGTTCTTGAGCTATCAGCATCTTTCAGACAATTGTTAGATGAGCTTATGGTCTTAACTGTCAAGACTCTGCCTACATGGCTTAATATGATTATTTTTAACATTGAAATAAAACTTTTTACTGTCTGAAAGGCAGAACAGATATTTGGATCACTGGAAAAAAAGACCAGGACTACAGAGCTTGGTAGGTGTATTCATGTGTCTTTCCCATTCGCTATACCTCTAGAATGCATCATTCATTCAAAAACATTTATGAATAAACAGTTAATGATACAGTATAAAGCATTATTATTAAGGTTTTGACCGTAAGCTGTGAGAACACAGATAATGTAGCAGTTAGTTCTAGAGCTTAGGGTAGAGTAAGGAGGGGAAACTCATGTTTATGTTGGGCATTGAAGGATGAGTAAGTGTTCACCAGTCAGACAATTAGGTGAAGAAGGCATTCTAGGCAGAAAAAACAGCATATGAAGGCCCCAAAGTGTGAGAATTGATGTGACCTGGGGATGAAGATAGAGCTTATTGACTTTATCCTATGGGCAATGGGGAGCCTTTAAATGAATTTGACAGAGAAAGGACATAATCACATTTTATTTTTTAAAGATTATGTTGTTTGAAATTTGGATAAATGGGAGAAGGCTTGGAAACCGTACATACAGTCAAAGGTAAAAATGTGGTAAGATTGTGGGTTTGAGTTAGGGCAATGATACTAGAAGGGAGAAAAGGGTATTGATCTGATATTTTAGAGATACAAATCAAAAGAACTTTGGCTTGCTGACTTCCCGGGAGCTCAAATGGTAAAGAATCTGCCTGCAATGAGGCAGACCTGGCTTCAGTCCCTGGTTTGGGAAGATGGGGTCACAAAGAGTCGGACACAACGGAGCAACTAACACCTTTTGCGGACCAGCTCTGTGGGGTGAGGGTGGGTGGGAGTGAGGGAGAGTGAAAAGAGTCAGATGATTTTGACGTTCCTAACTAGTGAACCAGAGAGAGAATGACTTTGATTATGGGCATGCCCAGTTTGTGGTTGCTGGGCCAATCAGATGGAGATACTCCACTGACAGATGAAAGGCAAGACTGGAGCTCAGAAGTCAAGTGAGAGTTGAAGATGTGAATTTTGGAGATCATTATTTCATCAGCATTGATGCCACGGGGATGGATGAGATCACAGAGGAAGCACCCAGAAGAAGAGGAAAGGAGAGAGGAAAAGACGCAGTCTAATAGGCATGTGCTGTTTTCAAGTGTGAGTGTTCATTCCAGTCTTCTGGTGCTACCTCCTCATTTATCGTTTAACCAGCCACCCTCCCTGACTCTATCTATGCAGCACTGGTGAAGCAAACTTCGGGTATCCTGCCCACACTTGCTTGCCTCCTGCCCTAGGATGAACAGAGTATGCCTCACATCACCCTGGCCACAAAGATTTTATCAGCACCATGGCAGTGATATGTTGGAGCCAGGTCCTTCCAGCCCACAAGTGGCATCACATCCGTAGCTTAAAGTCAGCCTCAGTGGAGATATTTACACCACAGAAATTGGCAAACATTGCAAATCAAGCCCTACCCACTGTCCCTGTGAAAAGTCAGCTTACTGGCACACTGGTGGATGTGGGCAAAATGAGGAACACTGTCCTGCAGACTTGATATACAGGTCTCAGAAGAAGTGTTTGTTTTCATTCTGGATTGCAAACTGTGAAGTGTGCCCATGCTGAATGTTCTTACTGTGTATCAGAGCTGCCTTAGACTTCAATCCATGTACGATGAGAGATGAAGAAGGGACAGAACCCTAAGCACAGAATTAGTTGCTCTTTCATTTTTTCAATTAAAAAAAATTCTTAAAATTTTAAAAGGTGACATACTTATAGAAAATCCCATTCAATATATATATTCACTTAACAAAATAAGAAAATACACTCCTGAATAACCACTGTCCAGGTCAAGACATAGAATACTATCAGGTCCCCAGAAGGCAGACTGTTCTCTTCTTGTCCCTTCATCTTGACCTTTGTAATATTCCATCTTGACCTTGGTAATATTCATTTCCTGGATTTGAAAAACAGATTTACAAACAATGTATACATTCTTAAACACAAAGGTGTCTCCCTTCCTTCTCTCTCTTCCTTCCTTCCTTCCTTTCATTTTTTCTTTATCACTATAGGGAAGCCAGAACTTAGGGAAGCATGTTTTCCCTATGATGGGAAAAACTGGAATAGACTTATAAAGTTGATATAAAAGAGACAGTGGAGAAAGACTGAGGATACAGAGAGAATAATTTAGAGCATAGCTGTAGGGAAGAGGAAGAGATGGGGAACCCAGTTTTCTGATGGAGGCCTTAGGTTTGGATGGAGGGTGAGAGATGCCTCTTTATGATATGGGAAAGAGGATTGGTTTCTACTTACAAATGCCCAGACTACTTTAATTTATACAAGGTGCAGCTTAAAAAATAGTAAGCTCCCCCCAGTTTCATCTTAGCCCATATGCTGTCCTCTGAACTTTTCTTTGGTACGTCTGATATCCCTGGATTTTGCAGTTAGTGACCTGGGATCTCCTCTCCTTCCCTCCTTTGTGGGTGGTGACTCTGTGTCTGGCTCTGGCTCCTGACACCTGGAACGCCCTCTCTCCCTGACACCAGGGTCTGGCAGGGGCTTTGCCCTGACAGCTTCAGTCTATGGCCTAGCACCCCCTTTTTGTCTCTTTCGGAGTACACAACACCCTGGCCCAGTTGGCACTTTTACTTTCTCTGGTCCTAGTTTTGTCTCTAGGGCAACCAACCCTGTGTGGGATGGAGAGGGTACTGGCAGAAGGGAAGTAAGGTAGACAAATGTGAAGGTGGCCGTACAGGAAGCTGAGCTGCCAGGGTCAACTCCTGTGACATTCCTCACTGAGTTGGCCTCCAAAGCCCCTAAGACCATGTCCCTATGGGGATTTCTAGGTGCTCTGTAGACTGTGTGCCCAAGAAGTTTTGAGACCTCAGATTCATTTCCCCGTCACCTTCCTGCTTCTAACAAAGCATGTGTTTAAGCCGCCTTGGCTGCATCAAAAACAAAACATTTCTACAAATTAAAAGCTTTCTGGATTCCTTGCCTTGTCTCCAAGCTTGCTTTTGAAATACTAATTAGCAGGAGAAACGTATGCTTTGTGATTCCAAAAAAAGAAAAAGGGGAGACCTCACTAAAGATAGCTAGCTCTGGTGGGAGTTTTTTTTTTTTTTTTTTTTAATCTGCAACTAAATGTCTATGTATTCCATCAGCATTTAGCAAAAGCTGTCTCCTGTCCTTAAAAATATGGAGAACACTGAATGAGGTCTGTCCCAGGGCAGGTGGCAATGAAAGGCTTTGGTCTCTTGGAACTAGAGTCTGAATTATGTAAAGATTCCTCTGTGTAGAAGCAGAGAGCTTAGTCAAGTGACCACAGGCAGTGCCCTGACTCTGGACTTAAAGGGGTCAGCATGGGTGTGTGCACCATTTTAACTGAGCCAATACCAGAGCTTTCCATCTCATCCTAATAGATGTCAAAGGTCACTCTCTCCCTCTGGTGAATAACTGTAGCAACACCACATCTGTCTTATAACTGGCAACGATTCTCAAGTTAGTGATAATGAGGGTCTTCCTAACAAGAAAGTCAAACCCTCTGGTGCCTGAGTTGAAGGCCACTGCTTCTGTCCACCTATCTCGCATACATTTTCAGCCAAGGAGAACCCTGTTGGCTTGAGATACACAGTAATAACATATTAACACAGTATTGCTTTCAAAAATAGCAGTTTCTAAGTAATGATTATAAAAACTCACAGACATCTTCTTTTCTTTATTAACCCAAAGAATAATAATATACCAAGCACAGCAGAACTGAACAAAGCAAGAAGGTTAAATTTGCTTCCTCATTTAGAAGAATTCTAGGAAACTGGAGTTGTCCCCACCCATCCCTACTGCACACCATTTGGGAAGAAGCTCTGTAGTACCAGTAGGTAATTGCATGGACAGGTTAGTGCTGTCCAGTGGCTATTTACAAATTAACATGGTAAATGGGGAATAACAACACAGTTTTAAGAAGAAATACAGGTTTCAAGAGTGAGGGACCAGGCCATTAAAGAAGACTGTCAGGCAGTGGTCCCAGAAGGCGATAAGCATAGACCTAATAAAGTAGAAAGCCGAAAGTACAGTTTTGTTCTGTGAGAGATCATGAGAATTTTACTCAATGACCTCCAAGTCTGGAATTCATTTCAAATAGGAATTGGAAATTTCCACTCCCTGGCTGGCAAGAAGACACAAGTTCCTGGGACCAGCAATGCCTATACTCCTTAGCATATATTTCCTAGCAAATCAGCAGCTTTACCAAAGATGGCGTCCTGGATTCTCTCTACCAAGCCTCAGATACAAAGCAGAATAAAAGACCCTCTCCATTTCTTAGTTCCTTCATCTCTGAAGAGCATGCACAACAGAATAGCTGAAGAAGAAATGAGATAACAGGGTCTCTGTGTTTTTAGCCCCACAGTATTCTTTATCATGAGTCAGTGCTACGACTGAAGCCTTATTTAAAGACAAGAAATTACAAGTGCATTTTTTTCTTCCCACTAATTAATTCATTGGCCCTTTGGTTAGCTTTCAAAAAGACAGACATTTATTAAGCATATTCTACATGCTACGTGTCTTCCCTGGTAGCTCAGATGGTAAATAATCTGCCTGCAATGCAGGAGACCTGGGTTCTATCCCTGGGTTGGGAAGATACCCTGGAAAAGGGAATGGGAACCTACTCCAGTATTCTTGGGGCTTCCCTGGTGACTCAGACAGTAAAGAATCTGCCTGCAATGTGGGAGACCTGGGTTCGATCCCAGGGTCAAGAAGATTCCTTGGAATACCATGCTCAATGTTAAAGAATCAAAAGAGAAAACAGACAAAAACATGATATCAACCCTTGAAACATTCTTCGTACCTGGCAGAAAATGATAGATTAAAAAAAAAGAGAGAGAGAGAAATAAGATCTTGCAGTTGCTATTAATGGAAGTGTTTACTGGAAGCAGTGAAGAAACCAAGGTGAAAATAGTGTATCAGTTGTGTGTATATGTGTGTGCATGGAGAGGTGGCCAGGAGTGGTGGGGGATGGGTGTTGCAGGTTGATTAGACATGTCAAGATGAGTTAGCATAAACCAGGATGCCAGGGTGGAAAAGGGCATTTCAAGGAGGGGTCCATGGAAGTGCAAAGCAACCAGGATGTGACAGAGAGGAGTATAAGCCTTTCCATAAAGTGGGGCCCTGGAGATTTGGTGAAGGAATTAGTGACAGGGATGACAAAGTGGCGGGGGCCAGACTGCAGAAAACCAGACTGCCTTCTGTGTTGCATAAGGAGGAGCCAGAAGGCTTTCTGTGTTGCACTAAGGAGCTTGGACTCTATAGTCAGGCAAAGGTTAAAGCATATGCAAACTGCAAAGAGTTCTGGAACAGTCACTCTTCACCTGTGGGACAGACTGGAGGGCAGGGGGGTCAAGACAGACAGACTACCACAAGGGCACATCCCGTTGAGACTCCACTAAGAGGACAGGGGCAGAGAGAAGAGGAGCCACACAGGAGGAGAGTGTGAGAGGAGGAGGAAGCGGGTCACTCCCAGGTCTGGGCTTTGGGTGAGGGGTGGTGAATGTGGAGAGAGGGAGGCAATGCAGACAGAGAGGAAGAGGACCAGTTCTCTCCACTTTCTGAACTGGTATTGTCTGGGGGATGCCAGGGAGAGGTCCAGCGAGCAAGATACTTGCGTCTAGAGCAGGGGTTCTTATACAAAAGACTTTAGGGCCTGCGAACTTGAGCAGAAAAAAATTACAACTTTATTTTCACTAACCTCTAACTCAAATTTTGTATTTCCTTTATGTGCCTGGGCAACAAACCGCAGTGCCATCAGCAGCACCCCTGCCTCTGTCCCAGATAGAAATCAGTTTCCTGCCATTTTTCAGTTATTGCAGACATGTTAAAATATTGCTTACATTTATTTCTTCAAAATGATAGTAGTTACTCAATATGCTGGAAAAGATGATTATTTATTACTAACAAAAAAGCATAGGTGGCACTAGTGATAAAGAATCTGCCTGCCAATGCAGGAGATGCAAGAGATGCGGGTTTGATCCCTGGGTTGGAAAGACCCCCTAGTGAAGGGCGTGGCAACCCACCCCAGTGTTCTTGCCTAGAGAATTCCATGGACAGAAGAGCCTGGTGAGCTACAGTCCACAGGACTGCATAGAGTAGGACTCAACTTAAGCGACTTAGCATGCATACACATTATATACCATTTGTTTTTCATAATTTTAACATTTTTATTGGAGTATATTTGATTTACAATCTTAGTTTCAGGTGTACAGCAATGTTAATCAGTTATACATATACATATCTCTACTCTTTTTTTAGATTCTTTTCCCATGTAGCCCATTACAGAGTATTGAGTAGAGTTCCCTGTGCTGTACAATAGGTCCTTTTTAGTTATATTATATATATGTTAGTGTGTATATGTCAATCCCAATCTTCCAATTCATCCCTCTCCACCCCATTATCCCTTGGTAACCAAAAATTTGTTTTCTACATCTATGTCTCTACTTCTGTTTTGTGAATAAATTCACTTGTACCCTTTTTTAGATTCCACATATAAGCGCTATCATATGATTTTTGTTTTTTTTTCCCATCTGACCTACTTCACTCAGGTCATCCATGTTGCTGCAAATGGCATTATTTTGTTCTTTTTTATGGCTGAGTATTTTTCATAATTTTAATAACTGTCTTTCAACATGACTTGTTTCATTTGTAATCTCATGTATTTTATATGAAGCATTTTAAAAACATGGAGGAAGGAGTTTATGGGCTTCGGCAGGCTGCCAAATACATCCATGGACCAAAGAAAGGTCAAGAATCTCTAGTCCAGAGTTTGAAGCCTTTGGGACTGGTCAATAATTCCCGGATTTCTGCTGAGCAATGCTACACTGAGAAGGATATGACCTATTCCAGGGGCTCCTTAAACAGAATGGGACTGAAAGGAAATAGTTCACTGCAAAAAGAAACAAGGTTTGTGCTTACCCTGGCCTTCTCCCTGATGTGGTTGGCCGTTATAGATCCAGCTCTCATTCAAAATGTGCTCTGGGCTGGTTTCATTTATTGGTCTTGAGGAAATTGTGCAGATGAGAACTGTGAGTCAAGGTGATGATGTAGACACTCTTAAAGTGAACATCCCTCAGCAGAGTTTGCATGTCTTAAAATCAGGTCAGCCTAGAGGAATGTCAAGCAAAGCGTAGAACTATACCTAGGAAGGTCTTCTCCTTTCCTGAATCCTGATCCTAATGTTCAATAGGCCATAAAGAACAATGTGCGCAGTTGGGTGAATACCTGCTCAGCTGGCCACGGGCCATATATGACCACAGGCCTTGTTCTTTCACTGGAGACACCGAGCCTCGCTCTGGTCATGAGCAAGCTCCTTTCTCAGTCTCCTAAAGTTCCAAAGGAAGAGAGGATGAAACGGACACTTAATCTTCATGCCATCCTCCTTCAGTCTCTAGTTCTGCATCTGGTAGCTGCTCTGGGGAGGCAAAACAACGAAAACTGCCTTGTGACTTCCAATCCTTAAAGAACGTAGAAGTCCACTTCAGAAGGTCAAAACTCTGCAGATTCCCTTCTAGAAATCTGTCCCACCAAAATCTCACTCATGCTCACAAGACTGCTGAATGCACATGGTTCATGATTCTGAAAATTAGAAAGAAACTAAAAGTCTATCAACAGGCAACAGGTTAATTAATGAGGTTCATCCACACTTATGGAGTACTTCAAAGTGGTTGAAAAAAAATACACCCATGTGAACAGATATTTACTCTACATTTCACCACTGTGAAAAAAACTGCCGAATAATATACATAGTAAGGCCATTTTTTAAAAAGTTTCTGTAAAATGCTCACATATGTTTGTAAATGTCCAGCTAAGACTGACCTAAAAAGATGATCATGAACTAAACAGTACTTATTTTGGAGACAGTAGAATTTGGTAGAGGGGAAGGAGGAAGATGAGCGTTTCAAAGATAAATTTTCACTCTTTCCTAAAATATCTCCTTATTGTTTGAAGTACAAAATTGCCTTTGAGATTTAAAATATAATTGAAAGATCACATCAGCTCTCATCATATGTAATGGAAATCGTCTGGTAATTGGGTTTCGAATTTTAATTGGTTAAGGGAACCATGCTGTATCAGAAAAAATTCTGTCTCAGAATTAGGCTTAACTGTGAATAACAGATACCCAAAATAACAGTGTTTCAGACAAGCAAGGGCAGTACTTTGGAGGCAGACAGTCCAGGGCTAATTTGGCAGCTGTGTTCCCATGGAGCTCCTCCCTATGGAGAGAATGGCTTCACCCTGGTGGTCTAAGACAGAGCCTAGAGCAGCAATCGTCTCACCCCTGTCCTCAGAAGCTAGAGGAGAAAGGGACGAAGAAGGCAGACTAGGATCCACTCTCTGCATGTTTTTCCCGAAACCACTGGCCTCTATGTTCCATGAGAGTCACACACAGTGAATCTGTAATAGGAGAGTGTGTGTTCTCTGTGTGTGAGAGTGTGATTATTGTTGTTGTTCAGTTGCCAAACTGTGTCCAACTCTTCATGACCCCACAGACTTCAGCATGCCAGGCTTCCCTGTCCTTCACCATCTCCTGGAATTTTCCCAAGTTCATGTCCATTGAATCAGTGATGCCATCCAACCATCTCATCCTCTGTCACCTTCTTCTACTTCTTCCTTCCATCTTTCCCAGAATCAAGGTCTTTTTCAGTGAATTGGCTCTTTGCATCAGATGGCTAAAGTATTCGAGCTTCAGCTTCACCATCAGTCCTTCCAGTGAATATTCAGGGTTGATTTCCTTTAGAATTGACTGGTTTGATCTCCTTGCTGTCCAAGGGACTCTCAAGAGTCTTCTCCAGCACCACAGTTCAAAACCATCAATTCCTTGGGTGCTCTGCCTTCTTTATGGTCCAGCTCTCACATCCATGAGAGCATGACACACACATGAAATCTTGAGACACCCCTCCCTGCCTAATCTAGACAAGGCATGAGTGCCTGAAGCCCTCCTCTCAGGGATTGCTTTTCTTCTTCTTCATTCACTCCACTTCCTTGTTCTCCTTCTGCATTTCCTGCCCTCATTCTCACACTGCTTTTGGTCCAGCAGGCCCAGCTCAGAGCTGAAGGGTTTGCTGCTGCTGAGGTGGCACTGGGGGTTGCTTGATCCCACAGGAAGATGGCAGGATTCACAAATGAAAGCTCTTTTTCCAAGCAGCATTTTAGAATTAACTCTCAGAGTGTGAGAAAGATACAAAAGAGATACAGTTTGTTCAGCCAAGTAGGGGTTCTGCTACTGGCCACAGAAACAGCTAACCAGGTGTGTGTGTGTGTGTGTGCGCACGTGTGTGTGTGTGCACACGTGTGTGCATGTGTGTGTTGTTTATGTGAAATTTTAGCTGCTTGCATCAACATCTGGGCTTCCCAGGTGGCACTAGTGGTAAAGACCCTGCCTGCAAAGCAGGAGACATAAGAGATATGGGTTCACTCCCTGGGTGGGGAGGATCCCCTAGAGGCGGGCATGGCAACCCACTCCTGTATTCTTGCCTGGAGAATCCCTTGGACAAAGGAGCCTGGTGGTCTACAGTCCATAGGGTCACAAAGAGTCAGACACGACTGAGCGACTTAGCATGCACACACATTCTCAACATCTATTATTCAAACTCCTGAAATGTTTTGCCAACACCTTTCTTATGACATTTTACTTTCTCTTTTCTCCCTGATTTTATCAAAATAGAATTGTGATATAACATTGTATTAGTTTAAGGTATACAACATAATGATTTGATATATGCATATACAATTGATCTTTGAACAATGCAGGGGTTGGAGTACCACCCCCCAGACAACTGAAAACCCATGTGTAACTTTACTTTTGGCTCTCTCCATGCATGGTTTGGCATTCACCCATCTATGGATAGTCCATATTTAGTGAAAAAAAAATCCATGTATAAGTGGACTCATGCAGTTCAAAGCCATGTTAAGGGTCAACAGCCTTACAAAATGATTACCACAGTAAGCTGAATTAACATCCATCACCTCACATAGTTTCAGTTTTTTATCTTGTGGTGGGGAATTTTAAGAGGTCATCTCTGAGCAGCTCTTAAATATAAAAAAGAGTATTATCAGCACGCTGGACCATTACATCCCCAGGAGTAGAAGTTTGTATCTTTTGACCACTCATCTCCTTCATCCTCCACCTTCTACCCCTACCTCTGGCAACTGTCAGTTTATTCTTCGTTCCAGAGTTTGTTTTCTTCAGATTCCACATTTAAGTGAGAGCCTGCAGTCCTTGTCCTTCTCTTTACTTCACTTGGCGTAATATCCTTAAGATCCATTCATGTTGCTACATCGCTACAAATGGCAGAATCTCCATCTTAATGGTTGGATAATATTCCACTGTATATATATCACATTTTCTCTATCCATTTACCTGTTGATGAACACTTAGCTTGTTTCCACGTGTTGCCTATTATAAATAAGGAGACTGTGAACGTGGGGGATGTAGATAATTCTCTAACACAGTGACTTCATTTCCTTCAGCTACATACCCCAAAGTGCAATTGCTGAAATCTACTTTCTCTTTTGTTGTAGTTATTTGTGCATCTACCTCATCTTTCCTACTAGATCATAAACTTCTTGGGGGCAGGGATTGTTTTGATGCATCTGTGTATCTTTGGTACCTGGCTTGGCATGAGGCTGAGGCTTGATGTCCATTGACAGAACAAGTGCACCAAACATTACTGGCAGGCTACAGCTGCACAAGAATATTATGAGGCCCTTTTGAATACAAAATGGGAGGGCCTTTAAAGGGGAGGAAAATGTGAAAAAATAAGATTACACCATGGCATGTGCTTCCACCTCTCTCCAGCCTCTCTTCCACCTGTAGTCCCTTAGTTACCGAAGTTGACACTTTTCTCTTCCTGACACTGACAGTCTATCCCAGGGCAACACTGAACACACACTCTCGTGAGTGGTTGGATAGGTGCTCACTGTGACTTCCAACCACATTGTTGAGTCTCTCTGACTGTGGATGTTGCCTTGTACTTCTGTATCCCTAACACAGTGCTGGATACCTAGTAAATGCTCAATAAATCCCCTTAAGATGATTAAGTCATCCCTGGATACATTAAATAGAAATATGTTTGCTAAGTCATGCTAGGCTTTAGCATTATGCAAACCAAGAATTTCCAGATGCCCAAGGTGGGTTTATAAAAGGAAGAGGAACTAGAGTTCAAATTGCCAACATTCGCTGGATTATAGAAAAAGAAAGGGAATTTCAGAAAAACATCTATCTCTGTTTCATTGACTACGCTAAAGCCTTTGACTGTGTAGATCATGACAAACTGTGGAAAGCTCTTGGAAATACTAGAATACCAGACCATCTAACCTGTCTCCTGAGAAATCTGTATGTGGGTCAAAAAGCAACAGTTAGAACTCTGTATGAAATCTTAACTAGTTCAAGATCAAGAAAAGAGTATGACAGGGCTGTCTGCTGTTACCCTGTTTGTTTAAGCTATATGCTGAGCACATCATGAGAAATGCTGGGCTGGATGAGTTACAAGCTGGAATCAAGATAGGCGGGAGAAACATCAACAACCTCAGATATGTGGATGATATCATTCTAATGGCAGAAAGTGAACAGGAACAAAAGAGCTTCTTGATGAGCGTGAAGGAGAAGAGTGAAAGAGCTGGCTTAAGGCTAAATGTTAAAAAAAATCTAATATCATGGTACCCGGCCCTATTACTGCATGGCAAATAGAAAGGGAAAAGGTGGAAGTAGTGACAGATTTCTCTTCTTGGGCTCCAAAATCACTGTGAACAGTGACTGTAGCCATGAAATCAGAAGACAATTCCTGCTTGGCAGGAAGGTGATGACAAACCTAGACAGTGTGTTGAAAAGCAAAGACATTGTTCTGCCAACAAAGGTCCATATAGTCAAGTCCACTGTCTTCCCAGTGGTCATATACGGTTGTGAGAACTGGATGGTAAAGAAGGCAAAACTATAGTGCTGGAGGAGGCTCCTGAAAGTGTCTTGGGCAGCAAGGAGATCAAACCAGTCAATTTTAAGGGAGATCAACCCTGAATACTCACTGGAAGGACTGATGCTAAAGCAGAAGTTCTAGTATTTTGCACACCTGATGCAAACAGATGACTCATTGGAAAGTCCTTGATGCTGGGAAAGATCAGGGGCAGAGGAGAAGAGAACATCAGAGAATGAGATGGCTGGATGTTATCACCAATCAGTGAACATGAACTTGGGCGAACTCTGGGAGATGGTGAGGGAGAGGGAGGCCTAGGGTGCTGCTGTCCATGGGGTCACAAAGAGTCAGACACAACTGGGCAACCGAACAATAAGAACCAAGGTTATCGACTTCCTTGGTGGGTCAGACAGTAAAGAATCTGCCTATAATGCAGGAGACCCGATTTGTTCCTGGGTTGGGAAGATCCCCTGGAGAAGGGAATGGCTACCCACTCCAGTATTCTTGTCTGGAGAACCCCATGGACAAAGGAGCCTGGTGGGCTACATTCCATGGGGTTGCAAAGAGCTGGACACAACTGAGGGACTAACACACACCAAGATTATTAATTCTCACACAGTACTAACAATACCTACACACACAAGACAGAAATTCTTGCAGGAAGGTCTGGGTTGGATGGCCACATGCTTTGGTTATTTTTGTGTCTTCAGCTTCAGGATCTAGAAGCTGCAGTTTGGAAAGCACACAAATTAGAAGAGATTCTTAATATATCACTTCTCCCCATCCTGCACACTTAATTCTTTCTCAATTCCTATCAATTACAGATACCCCCACAAACGTATTCTGCATCCCTTTCTCTCCCCACTGACTTCAATCACCCAATCTTAGCCTGCATTTCTCACCTACATTACTGCAATATTTCCCAAGTGCTCTCTCTTTCCACCCTTGCCTTCCCATCCCACCTCAGATCCACTCAGCGACCCATATGATGACTTCCCTTGAACCCGAAGTAAAAACCAATTTTGTTACCACAGACCCCAAGTGCTATGAGCCTGCCTGAGAATTTCCGATTTCATCTCACTTACTCTCCATCACTCTTGCTCCTTAATCTCCAAACATTCAAGTGGTTGTTTTTAAAAATCAGCTTAATCAAGTTGTAGTTCACCTATCATATAATTCACCCATTTAAAATGTACAGTTGAATGTCTCTCAATATATACCATCACCACAATCAATATTAGAACATTTTATCACCTCTCCCCCATTAGCAGTCACTCCCCATTTCCCCCCAGCTTCTCAGACCAAGGAAACACTAATCTATTTCCTGTCTTTATAGGTATGTCTGGTCTTATTTTTAGCTCTCGAATCCACCAAGCTCTTTCCTGTATTAGGTGCACGCAGATGCTATTTCCTCTGCCTGGACATCTCCATGGTCTGCTCTTCAGGGCTCCCTGCACCCTTCACTCCAAACCTTGTGTGGCTTCCTTCACGCTGAAATTAAAATGTAATCTACTCAGGGCTTTCCTGGATACCTTATCTAAGACTAGCTCCTTGTTTATTATCTTCTTATACCTCCACAGTTGGTAATCATTGGCTTACTGACTTTTTATTGCCTTATTCTTTCCAGTTGATTTTAAACATAATGAGGGGAGTGAATAACTCGCTAGCTCTCTGTTGTAACTCTAGTTTCTACTGCAGGGCCTGGCACTGAGAATACCCTCAATAAACATTTGGCAAATGAATGAATAAATGAATGAATGAATATATAGCTCAGTTATCCGGCACTGCCTGGAAATAAAACATCTTGCCTATTTGAAAGCAGCAGATATTACAATGCGTCATCGTTTAGCCAGCTAGGTTTTCTGCTGATACAAGACAGGAGTTTTAGAATAAGCGTCTTCAAATCATTTTGAACAGCTGGCCGAAAGTATATGTGCTCCCCCCAAAATAAGGTTTAGTTGGCCCAACGAAGATTAAACAGAATGATCAATTGCAATATGGTCACAGAATGCTTCTGAATGAGTGGCAGGGGTTGACATTTGGGAGGTTTCCCTTTTCCTCTTCCTCTTAAGATGGCAGTATTGATTGCTGCTCTTTTCCCATAAACACTAACAGCAGGACAATCACTTGTTAATGATTATCTGATCATCAGACCAGACAGTAACCCTGCCCATCAATTCTTATTCAGCCATAAAGGATCCATTTAGTGCTTCATTAGTGCAAAAAGGTGGGTAGCAATCCTCCTCTATCACCATCAACACTGTCCAAGATTCAGTAATCAGCTCTGGGCAAAACCAGATTGTAAACTAATCAAAGGAAAGGATCTACTCTTTTCCCAACTGTATGGACAGTTAACCTACCCACAACCAAATGCATGTCCAAGAAGCTCACAAATAACAGCTGCTTATAAACATGCACTGAATGACTGACACCTGATCAGGTTGTACCTCCCATCTTTCTTCACTAATCTCATCCCCCCCTCCCCCATCCATTTGGTTACTCCCAGTTGTCAGTCCTGAACTTTCAGGCTACTCAAATGTCTCAGTCACAGAGAAAGTCAATCTGATTGCTTAATCCAACTACTCTGTTTATGGACCTAAGCAGTGGGGTGCTGGAACAGTTTACAATGGTTTATAAGAGCCAATTGTGTGCATCTCTTTTGAATTCTGCATTCAGTGACAGCAGGTTGGTAGCTTGAAAGCAGCCATGGTGGGAGTACTTATACCAGCAGAGCTGGCAAATGCTGCCAGTTCAAATCAGGGCCTTCTTTTCTTAAGAGCCATTTGCTAAACCTTTACCAGTATAACCACCGGTGACATAACGTGTTCACATTACTGCCCACCTGTCCTGCCCACCCTCTTTCCTAAGAGAATTCTAGACCAGGCTTAATTCAAAGAATCACTTACCAAGAAAGACTTAGAGCTATACATTTATAAAGTAAATACTTCTTCCCACTCTCTTGTTTAGGCTCCTTCACAGATTTCACTGTTACATGCTTTTAGGCTTTACTTCTGCTCTTAACAGTGCACTTCATAGCTTGCCAAAACAGGCTAAATCAAATTAGAGTATTTTAGGGATTTTAGCTAACTTTTCTATGTCAGTTTAAAGAGAATGAAAAGATTGCCTCATGCAGAGGCACCTCCCAGTCCTCATACTGCACCAGATTTGGTGCTTAAAATTGACATCACTTCACATATGTATGAACAGATAAGCATATGCCAGCATATATGTATCATATATATATAATTCAACCTTCTGTACTTCTGAGACTGAAACTCCATAGAATTCCATAGGAAGTTTCCTGTCTCCAGGCCTAGTGATTCTGTAGCACGGATTCAGGACTTTAGGTCAATCAGAGAAATGAGAGATTATCTGATACAGGTTCTCAACCTGATTACACGCTAGCATCCCCTGGGGAACTTGAACAAGCAATGACTCTCTAGGCGCGCCCCCCAGACAAATGCAGTCCGAATCTCCTGGGCTGGAATCGGGCATTCCTAGTTTTAGAAGCTTCCCAGGTGACCCTAAGGTGTCACTGTAAGGTGTCACCCCTCCTCCCTTTTCAGAAGAGAAACCCAAGCTCCAGGGCACCTGAGTGAAGGCAGAACTTGTTGAAGACTCAGGTCTCTTTGATGTTCACACCACAGAGCTTTCACAGTCATGTCCCAGACCTCAGGACTTCCTCACTCCTGTTTCATAAGCCCTCACACATGCTGTGGCTGCTAAGTCGCTTCAGTCGTGTCCGACTCTGTGCAACCCCATAGACGGCAGCCCACCAGGCTCCCGCGTCCCTGGGATTCTCCAGGCAAGAACACTGGAGTGGGTTGCCATTTCCTTCTCCAATGCATGAAAGGGAAAAGAGAAAGTGAAGTTGCTCAGTTGTGTCTGACTCTTCAGGACCCCATGGACTGAGGCCTACCAGACTCCTCCATCCATGGGATTTTCCAGGCAAGAGTACTGGAGTGGGTCGCCAGTGCCTTCTCTGCCTCAAACATGAGCCACAGAAATAATGAAGGTTTTTCTGTGGCTGGAATCTCATAAGAGACAGGATTCATATAAGGCATGATTTTATCCATAAGTCTAATTGATCCTTGATCTTTAGCAAATTATTTCTTTACATTGCCCTAGCATTCAGTATTTTCTAAAAAATAAAGGGAGAATCCTTATGATAAGATACAGAAATGCAAATTCTATAAAGACAGGAAGCACTGTGTCTAATCTTTATCAAGCATGGGGCCTGACTGAGGGTCCCACGACCAGTAATCAGTCTGTAAGTGTCCAGTGCTTTGTCTAGGTGATTGGTCATGGGATAATGCGGTGGACAGGGAAGTCCTATTTACTGAGTTCAAATCCTGGCCCCACTATTGACCAACCTGAGACCTTGAGTAAGTTATTTCACTACTCTGTGCCTCGGTTTTAAAGAATTAAAGTAGTTTTAAAGTTGCTGTGCAAATGACAGAGGTAATGTATAGAGTGAGCTTAGCCCATTGGCGGGTGCAAAACCTCTCAACAATTAGTTATTATTGTTTTTTTGTATGAGCCTGTCTCTTCACTTGAATCCACATTCGAGTGATGAGGGACCAGGAACTGTCAGCCTTTGAGCATCCTGACCTGAAGTCTCTGCCTTCACCTCGAGGGTTATAGGTAGCTAAGAGGAAGAAGCTACACCGCACCGCAGGGGTACGCCCAAGGGCAACACACCAGAGAAAGCCTGAAGCAGTGGGTTCTGGGCTGGCGACTTCTTCCTCTTGCAGTGAATGTCATAGATTCATTTTGTTTTTTTAACTTTTTATTTTACATTGGAGTATTGTTGATTAACAATGTTGTGTTGGTTTCAGGTGTACAGCAAAGTGATTCAATTATACATGTATATGTAGCTATTCTTTTTCAAATTCTTATCCTATGTAGATTGTTGCATAATACTGAATAGAGTTCCCTGTGCTATACAGTAGGTCCTTGTTGGTTATCCATTTTAAATATAGCAGTGTGGGGCTTCCATTTTGGTCCACTGGTTAAGAATCTGCCTTGAAATATAGGGGACCCCAGTTCAAGCCCTAGTCCGGGAAGATCCCACATGCCAGGAGCAATTAAGCCATGTGCCACAACTACTGAGCCCATCTGTTCCAACTACTGAAGCCTGAATGCCTAGAGCTTGTGCTCAGCAGCGAGAGAAGCCACCATGCAATGAGAAGGCCACGCAATACAACAAAGAGCAGCCCCCGCTCACTGCAACTAGAGAAAGCCTGTGTGCAGCAACAAAGACCCACCACAGCCAAAAAACAAATTAAATAATAAAACTTTAAAAATATATATATACCAGTGTGTACATGTCATTTTTAAATAAGGCTATTTTGTTAGCTCTGAATTACATTTTTTACAGTACACAGTTCTAACATGGTTAATCATTAGAAATTTTGTTAGCTTGTAAAAATGTGTTCTATAGAAAACCTTTCTGAAACACTAGTATTACCTGCATTACTCTTAAAAATTGAGATATAATTGATGTGTAACATTATATTAGTTTCAGGTATACAAAATAATGATGCAATATTTGTGAATACTGGGAAATGATCCATCAGTATACATAGTTTCACATTTTTTTCTTGTAATGAAAATTTTCAAGTTCTATTTTCTTAGCAACCTTCAAATAAATAATATAGTATTACTGAGCATACTGTACATTAGGTATTGATTCTGGGGGGGGGGGGCAGCAGCCCTACTAAGCCTTCTCTTGTCCCTCTGAGCACTGGGCTGCAGGGCAGAGCTGTGAACCCAAGCAGTGTGGGCACAATCCCAGCTCAGCACCTGACCGCCTTCTCCTCCTCCTCCAGGACTATTTCTCAGCTAGAGTTTGAGTTTCACCCAGCATCCCAGTTCAGCCAGGAAATGCTATCAGAAGCCTGTCCCCATTCATAACACTGACATGGCTTCTTCTCTTCAGATCAGATTTTAATGAAAACTCCCATGAGATCAAAGCAGAGCTGAGAATGGAACAGAGAATGATAAATGTCCTAGAGCAAAATGAGATACATTTCTAACATGGTTGGGCAGCAGTTTCTCTTTTAGACATTCTATGAATGATATTGGCAAAAATGTCAAAAGTCTTTGTCTGAATTTCAAATATTAGCATGGGAATATTTTCTTTGGTCATTATCAGAAGCAGAAATGCATTCCCACTTAGGGCCTCTTGTGGAATCTAATGTTCAACTAGAGCGTTTTTCCAAAACTGATTTTAAGGTTATGGGATGAGAAACTTGACACAAAGAAGCAGGCAGAGAGATCAAAATGCAGTTGGACAGGGCTTTCAGGATCTCATTAGATGAAAGTCTGAATTTACAAAATCCATCAGTATGCAGATATTTACTTTTCCGAAGGATTCACTATCCACCCAGGCAGGGCAGAATGCAAGTGTGTGAGTGTACGTATGTAAATATTATCTTTTCTTTCTTTCCCCACCAGTTAGTGCTATACCAGACTTTTTGGTTCTCCTTAATATATACCTTCCCACCCCTGTTCTCAGCAATTTATTCAAGATGGGAACCCCTGTTCTCAGCAATTTATTCAATCATGAATTTCCCCAAACCTGATAACCTAAGGAAATCAGGAAATCTTCAAACATTTCAAAAGAAGCAGCCCCTCCTGGCTCAGAATAATCAGTTTGTCTATCCCAATAATATGCTTAAACTGGTGAGATGGGATCTTACCTTCACCGATTATTCAGAGTTTACTATAGAATTTTTACTAGAGGCACACCTTCATATTACTTACAATGAAATCTATTTGTACAACACATTTCAGAAACATGAAATTTGGAGCAGAAATTCCTAAGATAAGAGCCAATCCCAACCTTAACTTTAGTGAAGAAATCAAGCACAACAAAATGAAGAAAATCCTTCCAAGGTCACAAGAAAATTTCTCGTTAGAAGCAAGGCTAGAATTAGAACCCAGGATCCCAATTCATGATTGCTTGTAAATAAATATATACATGCATACATAAGATAGTGATTAAACAATTACTAAATGCCAAGCACTATGCAATATACAAGAACAAATAAGTCAAAAGGGTACACACCTGCCCTCATGTGTAGTAAGAAAATAGATCTACAAGTATAAACTCAAATGGTATGAAAAAAATAACAGGGTACTTATCCTGGTCTGGGGATGTCAAGGATGACTACCCCGCCGAAATGGCATTTGAGCTGAAATCTAAGAGCCAGATGAGTAGGAGTTACTAAGATGAACAGGTGTGGCCTGGCAGAGGAGGAGAAGTTTCCAGGTGGAAGGGACTACAAATGCAAAGATCCTAAGTGTTTTCCAGTATGCAGCTGAACTTTGAACAATGGAGGGGTAGAGGGAAGGAGAGGAAGAGGGAATGGGGCACAGATTCTTGCTTGTGCAATCAAAAATCAGCCCTCCATATCTGAGAATCCACACCCAACACGGACAAAGCTGACTTTAGACCGTGTAGTGCTGTGTGTACGTGCATGTGTGCTCAAGTCACTTCAGTCATGTCAGCTCTTTGCAACCCTAGGACTGTAGCCCATCAGGCTTCTCTTTCCATGGGATTCACCAGGCAAAAGTACTGGAGTGGGTTGCCATGCCTTCCTCCATGGGATCTTCCTGACCCAGGGGTTGAACCCATGTCTCTTATGACCTCTGCTTTGACAGGAGAGGGGGCGGATCCTTTACCACCTGCACCATCTGGAAAGCCGGTAGTGCTGTAGTTCATATTGGTTGAAAAATATACATATAAGTGGATCCGTGCATATTGCTCAAGAATCAAGGAATATTAGTACTTCTTGACCAATGAATTGTGAAAAATACAGTTTTTTTTTCCTAGCCGTCTTGTTTTTAATCTTTCCTTTGATTTAAGTAGATCTAATTTAATAATATGGGCTTCCCTGATGTCTCAGATGGTAAAGAATCTGCCTGCAATGCAGAAGGTCTGCATTCAACCCCAGGGTGGGGAAGATCCCCTGGAGAAGGGAATGGCAACCCACTCCAGTATTCTTGCCTGGACAATTCCATGGACAGGGGCCTGGCAGGCTACAGTCCATGGGGTCACAAAGAGTTTAACACGACTGAGCAACTAACACACACATTCTAAACTCATCAAAGCATAGGTTTTCAGTCTTTCATATTTTGTCAGAAGTGAAAAAAATTCACCTTACTCTATGTCTCTTGATTTTCACCTCAGTTCAATTCAGTCACTCAGTCATGTCTGATTCTTTGTGACTCCATGAACCGCAGCACGCCAGGCCTCCCTGTCCATCACCAACTCCCAGAGTTTACCCAAACTCATGTCCATTGAGTCAGTGAAGCCATATAACCATCTCATCCTCTGTCGTCCCCTTCTCCTCCTACCTTCAACCTTTCCCAACATCAGGGACTTTTCAAATGAGTCAGCTCTTCGCATGAGGTGGCCAAAATATTGGCATTTCAGCTTCAACATCAGTCCTTCTAATGAACACCCAGGACTGATTTCCTTTAGGATGGACTGGTTGGATCTCCTTGCAGTCCAAGGGACTCTCAAGAGTCTTCTCCAACACCACAGTTCAAAAGCATCAATTCTTCAGCACTCAGCTTTCTTTATAGTCCAACTCTCACATCCATACATGACCACTGGAAAAACCATAGCCTTGACTAGATGGACCTTTGTTGACAAAGTAATGTCTCTGCTTTTGAATATGCTATCTAGGTTGGTCATAACTTTCCTTCCAAGGAGTAAGGGTCTTTTAACTTCATGGCTGCAATCACCATCTGCAGTGATTTTTGGAACTCCCCCCAAAATAAAGTCTGACACTGTTTCTACTGTTTCCCCATCTATTTGCCATGAAGTGATGGACCAGATACACTGATCTTAGTTTTCTGAATGTTGAGCTCTAAACCAACTTTTTCACTCTCCTCTTTCACCTTCATCAAGAGGCTCTTTAGTTCTTCTTCACTTTCTGCCATAAGGGTGGTGTCATCTGCATATCTGAGGTTATTGATATTTCTCCCGGCAATCTTGATTCCAGCTTGTGCTTCATCCAGCCCAGTGTTTCTCCTGATATACTCTGCATATAAGTTAAATAAGCAGGGTAACAATATACAGCCTTGATGTACTCCTTTTCCTATTTGGAACGAGTCTGTTGTTCCATGTCCAGTTCTAACTGTTGCTTCCTGACCTGCATACATGTTTCTCAATTGATTTTCACCTAATTCCCATTAATTTCAATTCCTTACTTATACTTTCTTTTCCTGAAATAAAAGGAAAAGAGCATAATTCTGGAAGCATAGAGACCATGGTGCCAGATGGGAAATACGAGCTTTAGAATTACTAGGAAGACTTCATTATCTTGGTTTCATCTTAAAAGCAAGGAAATCTGAACCATGTAAGTGAGCTCTGCTTATAGAAGGAGATGGGAAAGAGTAATGAGGAAAGGGGGCACCAGGGAAGTAATGCTGTTAGGACTGGAAATGGTTTTCAGTCATTCTTCTAGATGTAACTTACTGCAAACTGATTTGAGTGCCTCTCATGTCTGCTCTTTCCATCTTCTCTTAACAGCTCAACCCATTGCACATTCTAAACTACACAGTCTAGAGCAGTTAGAAATTGTAGTGAGACATCAGATACAAAAGAGAAAGTCTACACATCAACTTGATCCATAGATATGGAGTTCTACTTGTCATTCCAAATGGGGAGAATAAAGGGAATTGGAGCTGTGACAGATAGTTGACAACTTCTTGTCTTGGGAGTGGAAAGTATGGGCAGTCTATGGCCATATGGATTTATTATCTCATATTTTTCTGTGCTTCTGAGTTTGCATTATACATATGCTCTTGAGTTTTTTAAACAAGGTAAATCTCCATGGGATATTATGATTCATGGGGGTATTAACTATTTCAGTTGCAAAAGATATAAAGCATTCTTTAGGGATCTTTCTAGTCCAAGTGTTCAAAATGTATGTAACTACATTTTGAAATTGTGTATGATATAGGCTACATGGGAACATTGGTTTAGGAAATCCTCAACCCATAAGAATATTAGACCACAGGGACAAGGTACAGATGAGTCACACAAAAGACAGTGGTGTAATCATGCAATTAGTCTATAGAGATGGTCTTAAAGAATGAACCTAGCTGAAGGAATTTTGTAACTCTAAGATTCTCGGTCACTAACTCCAAAATGATTAAGCCATATGGCCCATTGCATACTACTTCACCAGCGTTCTTTAGTTTTCTCTTGTCTCAGTCCTTACATTAATATGTCTGCAGATATCTATCTGTCAGCCTCTCACCTCCTCCAGCACAGAAGCCCAGAGTTAGCTTTTTCCATTCCCCATCATTAATCATCTGTACACAATCCATCACCACATGTTTGTTTCTTTCTTCCACTAATCTTTTGCTTTAGTTCTGCGAGGTTCTTTACAACTTCATGCCCTCATCACCTCAGCTGGAATACTGCAATCTAGCTAGTCTATGACTAACCAACTCCTCTTTTGTGTTTAAAGAGTTCTTCATTGTGTGACTCTCAATGGGAGGCTGTGATAATGTCATTTATACTAAGAAATATATTTGGTCCTTGTCCGCATTTCTAACATAGAGCTTCTAAAACTCAAGGAATTTCTTAAGTGATGAGAGCAAATAAACGTATCTTTTGTTATGTTAATGAGGCAACTTTTGGAAAACCCCTAGGTAACCAAAGGTTGCTAGGGAACCCAACCATGTGTTTAGGAGGTTGGAACTTCCATTTCCTCTCTTGCTCCCCACCTCTCCACCCCTCCCCAACCCCTTTGACCTCTAGGGAGAAGGGACAAGCTGGAGGTTGAATCAATTGCCAATGGCCAACACTTTAATCAACTGTGCCTCTGTACTGAAGCCTCCATAAATACCCAAAAAGGTGGGGTTCAGAGAGCTTCTAGGTTACCAAGCTCAGAGAGGGTGTGGAAGCTTCACACCCTTCTCCGGAGCCTTACCCTATGCATCTCTTCCATCTGATTATTCCTGAGTTATACCCCTTCATAGTAAACTGGTATTGTAGTAAGTAAAACATTTGTGTTCTGTGAGCCACTCTAGCAAATTAATTGAACCTAAGAAAGCTCTCATAGGAGCCTCTGCTCCATAGCCAGCTAGTCAGAAGCACAGGTGACAACTTGGACTTTGCACTGGCATCCAAAATGGAAGACAGGCTTGTGGGACTGAGCTCTTAACCTGTGGAATCTGATGCTTTTGGGTAGATAGTGTCAGAATGGAGTAGACACCCAGCTGGTCTGAAGAACTGCTTGGGGGTGTACGGGAACTCCTCGGTCCCCTGACCCACCCTTACCTGTTGGAAATGGGTTCAGAATCATGAGAGGCAGAGACTACTTCCTCCCGTAGAAACCAAAAAGGGTAGATGAGTTGTCTCTCAGCCTCTCTTGCAGCTAGAGCAGAGGTGCCTGCACCTGGCTTGGCCAATCAGAGGTATCCACCCCAGACATTAAATCTGGTGTTATAATGCACAGGAATGGAAATAGTTGAAAAATCCCTTACTGCGGTGGCAGTGGGTGTCTTCAGGGCCATCCAGAAGCCCTTAGTATGCTGAGTCAGCCAAGCCATGGTACTCAGTGTTTAGCATCTGTGCTGACAGTGTCCTCCCCTGACCAGGTTGGTGGGGGTGTTAGACAATGGTTCTTGCTGCATAGCTCCCTTCAGTTCTGCTCTGTTCCTCATCCTGATTCCCTAAATTTCACAGCATTTTGGTGAGTTATACAATAATCCACTTGAAAAATTCCTATCATGCTTAATTAAGATAGCAAGAATTAGTCTCCATTCTGAGACTCTTCAATGATTGTCCAGTCTCTATATCTGCCCCTAACCTCAAACTATCACTCATATACTGCCAAACTGTTTTTAAAACTTCACCTTTATCATGTCATTTCTTAATACATGCTTAAGAAGGTAAAATGGACTCTACATGCCTAAGAAAGTACAAAGGATTCCACAGGAAGCCAAACTCCTCAGCTTGATGATTAACATTTGGAATAATTCAGCCTCTCAGTCTAAAGAAACTGCCATTTTCTCTCATGTCTGTCCAGTAGTTTTCCCCCCAAAAAATTTTATGAGGTCCATAGAAATAAATAAATTTTAAGAACCAATACACACAGACACAATTGAAACAAACGCTTCATTAAAAAATACTTACTTCATGCAATGAACTCTGATATTTTCTATTCCTTTCTCTCTCCCTTTTTCTTTTTTACTTGAAAAAATGCTTGCCAACACTCATCAGATTGATTTGGAAAACACAGGCTTAGCTTTACTTGTGGTTTTCTGGCCATCCACACTCTGTTACCAGTTTATAACACGGGTAGGAAGTACATAAAGGAATTCCCTCGAAACCTTCCCTTAATCCCACGTTTCCTATCAGGGTTTCTCATATTTAAACAAACCTTGTGGGAAAAAAACAAAAACAAAAACCAAAATTGACTTCATGACAAAGAAGGCTATTAAAAAATATCATTCTCAGGGCTACTATGTAATCCCATACTTGAATATGTAATTAAATCAAGTATTAAAAACTTTTCTTTCCAAATTTTTATGATTTTGCATACTACTATTAAGGATTTTTATTCCACACTCACAAAGACATTTTTTGCCTAGAATTGGTCTCCTGGAAAAGTAATGCATTGGAACAAGGGTTAAGGCACTGGCTACCCTGATTTATTGATATTTGATCCAGGATGTTTCTCTGCAGAAACTCTAATCAAATACCTGCGTAACAAATTATTGCTGGCATTTTTCAGATGAATGAGGTAGACTTAGATCAGCAAAATGATTAGATGAAAATGATTAGGAAAAGTCAAGTCTACAAGGGTGGGCATGAGCTGTTATGCCCATTACCTGTCCACCATAGTTCAACGAGCTATTAAAACTGCAAACGTTTCTTGATAAAAATGAGACTGAGGGTCAGGGCTGGAGTCTGGAAACAGAGGTAGGTGGAGACTGGCAGACTGAACAACTCAGGGCTGGTGGTGGCACATCTGAGTCCCTGCCCCAGGGATATCCTCTCCCAGCTGCTGCCCTTTCACAGCTGACCACTCCCTTCCACCGGGTTTCTTGTGTCAATGTATTTAGTCCTTATGGTTGATGGCCTGTAGCCTTTGTGCTTTGTAGCCCATTATAACAATCTGTTAACCTTCTTGAATATCTAATACATAGCAGATATGCTCCCTTGAGGTTAGAACTACATACTGAAGTAGAAAGGAAAGAATTTTGTTTTTCTTCTTTCAGTTAATTCCACAGTGGCTCATCTTCAGACACAGCCCTGTATTCATCCATCTTTGTGGGCTGGAAAGCTAGCCATATGGAGTCAGACACACAGCGCAGATTCTCCCTGCAAGAGCTTGGGGAGCATAAATAATGACCTTCTCTCCCTTTCTCCTGTTAGCCAAAATCTCTTAGACTCCTGGTTATTTCTAATCACTTTGGAGTTTTCTGCAGCTCTCTGCTTCACAGCTTCCTTTCTCTACATTAAAAGAAACACAAAAGAGTTGCCCAAATAAAAGCAAATCAGAAATTCCTTGGTAAACAGGAAAATGCATCCTGATGGTTTCATTTCTGTTCTTTCTACCTACCCCTCCCAGTCCATCCTCACAGCTCTCTTCAGAGTCACGCTTTTGTTACAACAAAAAGGCGCTGGTATTGGGGAGACCAACATTTATTTACTTTTTCTTTGTCTAATCCATGGGGAAACCTTTGCCTTTCTCTGCACTACCATTTGAGGACAGTGGTAAAGTAAGGGAAGTTGACTAATTAATCATGGGAAAAAACTCTAGAAATTGGAAACAGTTAATGACAAATATTCCTAATTCTGCCCTCCTCTCAGACAGTGGGAGGTAATACCTAATAGAGGTTAAGAACACAGTCAGATGATTCAGGTTTAAATCCCACTCTGCCTCAACTCCTTTTCTGACCTTGATACATTACTTAACCTCTCAAAGCATGGGTTTCTATCTTTGCACTCTAGTTATGCTATTATCCCCTGCGGGGGCAAAGGTGAGAGCTCTACCCTCCAGAAGCTTGCACTGAAATGGAAAGAGTACTCAGCTGCATGCTGACATCACTGTTATCCCAGTGTTTCACCAACTGTGGATGCTGTGAGCATCAAGTGCCTGGTGAGAGTGTGGGAATAGGGGTCAAGTGCTTTCCTTAACATGATTTAGGACCTGGAGCACACCTTTTCCCTCCATGGTTCATCTAGTCTTTAAAGACAAATGACACCCCTGGCCTTCCAGGTTGGTTGATTTCCTGGTGATATGACACCAACCTGAAGTTTCAAAGCAGAGCCTTTCCTTGTCAAGAACATATATGGCACACAGCTGGCATCCTGTTCAGAAGCAGTGGCCCATGTGCTAAAAATGGGTGTCTCTGGCTACACATGAATGGATTTCATTTGGCAGCAAAATTTCTCTTTTCAAAGTGAAAGACACCTTCCTTCCTTCTCTCCTTCCCTTCCTTCTTTCCTTCCCTTCTTCTCTCTGCCAGTTTGCTGCCAGAAATCATTGAATTATTTGGGACATCTTTCTTTACTTCTATGTAAGAATTGCTGGTATCAGCTAGATATTATGGCTTCTTGCAAAATATCTAATGTGTCTAATTATATCACGGTATTGTTGACAACTCATAAGTCCTTTTTTTTTTTTTAAGTAATCTGGAGGACATCAGAGTAAACTAAAACAATTTCCCCATCTGCAAAAGATTTCACAGACAAATAGTACTTAAGCTGAGAACTCCCTTGATATATTTGCCAGTAGACCAGTTTTCCTCACTGGTGGAGGGAGGTTTATAACTGGAATCCTTTGTGTGTTGTGGAAGGCAAACACACATGCATTTTACATGAGCAAATTCTAAACCAGCCAGCCATGATTTTTTTTTTTCAATTACACTTTCTTCAAAATAACCTCCTTTAGAACCAGTTCTCAAAAGTTTGCTCCCCATGATTGTAAGTTGCTCTTGGAGCCCTGGAAAGGGTGCAAAGAGAAAACTGAATGTCAAAGGTTTCCCTGTAACCACAGTTATTTCTTGCTTTGGAAGCTGCCTATTTTTGTTGTCTCTAGAGAGAGAATTGCAGAAGATTTTTACCTCTGTCTCAAAACTGATTATGTGTTTTTAAGTTTATCAAGTTCAGACTTTAAAAAAACCTCTCAACAACAACAACAAAAACACAAAAATAACACTTATCATCCTTTCTGTGCATATCAGCGAGTCTGCTCAGCACTTGTGCCTGCTTGCGGTAACACTGCACATTGCATGTTGGCATTTACTGTGAAATGCTACAAACTTAAAAGTAACAGTGGGAGGATGCTGTGAGGACAGCTATGTTTAGGCAGATTGAGTCAAGGCTCTCCTCTATAGATTAGCTAGACCTTTAGGTTAGTTTTTTGTTGTTGTTGTCTTTCAGGTGTTAACTCAGTAAATGTTTCCATTCAGTTCAGTTAAGTTCAGTTCAGTCCAGTTCAGTTCAGTCGCTCAGTCATGTCCGACTCTTTACAACCCCATGAATCGCAGCACGCCAGGCCTCCCTGTCCATCACCAACTCCCAGAGTTCGCTCAAACTCATGTCCATCGAGTCGGTGATGCCATCCAGCCAGCCCATCCTCTGTCGTCCCCTTCTCCTCGTGCCCCCAATCCCTCCCAGCACCAGAGTCTTTTCCAATGAGTCAACTCTTCGCATGAGGCGGCCAAAGTATAGGAGTTTCAGCTTCAGCATCATTCCCTCCAAAGAAATCCCAGGGCTGACCTCCTTCAGAATGGACTGGTTGGATCTCCTTGAAGTCCAGGGGACTCTCAAGAGTCTTCTCCAACACCACAGTTCAAAAGCATCAATTCTTCGGCACTCAGCTTTCTTCACAGTCCAACTCTCACATCCATACATGACCACTGGAAAAACCATAGCCTTGACTAGACAGATCTTTGTTGGCAAAGAAATGTCTCTGCTTTTGAATATGCTATCTAGGTTGGTCATAACTATTCTTCCAAGGAGTAAGCATCTTTTAATTTCATGGCTGCAATCACCATCTGCAGTGATTTTGGAGCCTAAAAAAATAAAGTTTGACACTGTTTCCACTGTTTCCCCATCTATTTGCCATGAAGTGATGGGACCAGATGCCATGATCTTAGTTTTCTGAATGTTGAGCTTTAGGCCAACTTTTTCACTCTCCTCTTTCACTCTCATCAAGAGGCTTTTTAGTTCCTCTTCACTTTCTGCCATAAGGGTGGTGTCATCTGCATATCTGAGGTTATTGATATTTCTCCCAGCAATCTTGATTCCAGCTTGTGCTTCTTCCAGCCCAGCGTTTCTCATGATGTACTCTGCATATAAGTTAAATAAGCAGGGTGACAATATACAGCCTGATGTACTCCTTTTCCTATTTGGAACCAGTCTGTTGTTCCATGTCCAGTTCTAACTGTTGATTCCTGACCTGCATATAGTGCTACCATTTAAACAAATTATCTGAAGTCTGGATTTCACTGTTGGGGGGCGTGGCAGGTAAAAAAAAAGCCTAATATTTTAAAACAAATATTAATTTAGCTTTTATTGCTCAAACTACTGCACAATTGCAGACATCTCACATACTAGTAAAGTAATGCTCAAAATTCTCCAAGCCAGGCTTCAGCAATATGTGAACTGTGAACTTCCAGATGTTCAATGTGGTTTTAGAAAAGGCAGAGGAACCAGAGACCAAATTGCCAACATCCACTGGATCATCAAAAACACAAGAGGGTTCCAGAAAAACATCTATTTCTGCTTTATTGACTATGCCAAAGCTTTTGACTGTGTGGATCACAATAAACTGTGGAAAATTCTGTGGAAAGAGATGGGAATACCAGACCACCTGACCTGCCTCTTGAGAAACCTGTATACAGGTGAGGAAGCAACAGTTAGAACTGGACATGGAACAACAGACTGGTTCCAAATAGGAAAAGGAGTACGTCAAGGCTGTAATATTGTAACCCTGCTTATTTAACTTATATGCAGAGTACATCACGAGAAATGCTGGTCTGGAAGAAGCACAAGCTGGAATCAAGACTGCTGGGAGAAATATCAATAACCTCAGATATGCAGATGACACCACCCTTATGGCAGAAAGTGAAGAAGAACTAAAGAGCCTCTTGATGAAAGTGAAAGAGGAGAGTGAAAAAGTTGGCTTAAAAGCTCAACATTCAGAAAACTAAGATCAATGTATCTGGTCCCATCACTTCATGGCAAATAGATGGGGAAACAGGGGAAACAGTGTCATACTTTCGTTTGGGGGGCTCCAAAATCACTGTAGATGGTGACTGCAGCCATGAAATTAAAAGATGCTTACTCCTTGGAAGGAAAGTTATGACCAACCTAGACAGCATATTTAAAAGCAGAGATGTTACTTTGCCAACAAAGATCTGTCTAGTCAAGGCTATGGTTTTTCCAGTGGTCATGTATGGATGTGAGAGTTGGATTATGAAGAAAGCTGAGCCCCAAAGAATTGATGCTTTTGAACTGTGGTGTTGGAGAAGACTCTTGAGAGTCCCCTGGACTTCAAGGAGATCCAACCAGTCCATCTTAAAGGAAATCAGTCCTTGGTGTTCATTGGAAGGACTGATGCTGAGGCTGAAACTCCTATACTTTGGCCACCTCATGCAAAGAGTTGACTCACTGGAAAAGACTCATGCTGGGAGGGATTGGAGGCAGGAGGAGAAGGGGACGACAGAAGATGAGATGGTTAGATGGCATCACCAACTCAATGGACATGAGTTTGGGTAAACTCTGAGAGTTGGTGATGGACAGGGAGGCCTGGTGTGCTGCAGTTCATGGGGTTGCAAAGAGTCGGACACAACTGAGTGACTGAACTGAACTGAAATTGCATTATTAGTGGCCTTTTGAGGAAGAGGAGAAATGTTTTACATAAAATGATACTGAAGCCAATAAAAGTAGAAAATTCATGAAGAAGTAGAAACTAAGAGGAAGGATGTATAGAGGAGATAGAAAAGAAAGGGAAGGAGGAGAGACAGACAGAGATTATATTGGTTATATGAGTCCCTAAAAAGGAATGGGGGAAAAAAAGAATTTAATGAGTAGACTTATCATTGGATGGTATTGGTGAATACAACATAACAGACCCAGAGTTTATTTTTAAAAAAATCCTTCAGGCTCTGATACAAAGTTGTCAAATGCTTATCCAAACCCAACTAGCCCTATCAGAACAGCCCAAGTAAAGCTTGATATAACTCACATAGTAGTTGAGATCCCCCTACCCTTTTGAAATCTAGACATGTTTGGCTTGCGGCCTTGATCTGTGTCTCATAGAGGTCCAAATCTCTATTTTGATAAAGTTTTATGTTTTTTCCTTTGTGGTCATACATTTATAGTCCTATCTTAAATGTCTTTGTCTACCCCCCAAAAGGAGGTATTTTTAACATCAGATTTAAAGCAGTTTTAAGTTGAACATTTGCCATTCCTTCCAGCCGCCCCTCCACCAAGATTTCACACAGGCCACTCCATGCAGAGATGCTTCAGAGTAACGCAGTCCCCTGGCTCCTCAAGCCCACACAATCCAGGTGCTCTTGACTCTAAGTCCTAAACTCCAGATTCTTCTCCCTCTAAAATAGAGCTATGTGAACTTCTAAAGCTCCAGAATAATGTTTGCATGACTAAAACCTACAAGCTGTCCACCAAGTCAGAAGAATTTTCCAGAACACAGTTGTGACTGTAATAACAGTTTTCCTCTTCTTTACATTATTGAACCAACTCAAACTTCTGGCCCAAGTTTCCCATTAAAATTTTGGGATTTTAACCAAAAGACACAGACTGGCTGAATGGATTAAAAAACAAGACCCGTATATATCCTGTCTACAAGAAACCCACTTCAGACCTCAAGACACACATAGACTGAAAGTGAGAGGATGGAAAAATATATTCCATGAAAATGGGAAGCAAAAGAAAGCTGGAGTAGCAATCCTCAAATCAGACAAAATAGACCTTTAAATAAAGAAGATTACAAGAGATACGGAAGGACATTACATGATGATCAAGGGATCAAATCAAGAGGAAGACATAACAATTGCAAATTCAACCAGCATAGGAGCACCTCAATACAGAAAACAAACACTAACAGACATAAAAGGAGAAATTGACAGTAACACAGCAATAGTAGGAGACTTTAACATCCCACTCATACCAATGGACAGATCATCAAAACAGAAAATTAATAAGGAAACACAAGTCTTAAATGATACATTAGATGAGATGGATCTCATTGGTATCTTCAGGACATTCCATCCAAATGCTGAAGAATACACCTTCTTCTCAAGTGCACATGGAACATTCTCCAGGATAGACCACATCTTGAGTCACAAATCAAACCTCAGTAAATTCAAGAAAACTGAAATCCTATCAAGCATCTTCTCTGACCACAACACTACGACACTAGATATCAATTACAAGAAAAAAACTGTAAGAAACACAAACACATGGAGATTAAACAGCACATTTCTAAATAACCAACAGGTTATTGAAGAAGTCAAAAGGGAAATCAAAAAATTTCTAGAAACAAATGACAATGAAAACACAACTCAAAACCTATGGAATGCAGCAAAAGCAGTTCTAAGAGGGAGGTTTATAGCAATACAATCCTACCTCAAGAAACAAGAAAAACATCGAATAGACAACCTAACTTTACACCTAAAACAACTGGAAAAAGAAGAACAAAACCCCCCAAAATTAGTAGAAGGAAAGAAATCATAAAGATCCAAGCAGAAATAAATGAAAAAGAAATAAAAGAAGCAATAGTAAAGGTTAACAAAACTAAAACCTGGTTCTTTGAGAAGATAAACAAAATTGACAGACCTTTAGCCAGACTCATCAAGAAAAAAGAGAGAAGAATCAAATCAACAAAATTAGAAATGAAAAAGGAGAGGTTACAACAGACAAGGCAGAAATACAAAGGATTATGATTCTATTATGAAAAATTATATGGCAATAAAGTAGATAACCTGTAAGAAATGGACAGATTCTTAGAAAAATTCAATCTTCCAAGACAGAACCAGAAAGACATAGAAATTATGAATAACCCAATTACAAGCTCTGAAATTGAAGCTGTGATCAAAAATTTCCCAAAAAACAAAAGCCCAGGACCAGATGGCTTCACAGAAGAATTCTATCAAGCATTTAGAGAAGTGCTAATGCCTAGCCTTCTAAAACTCTCGAAAAATTGCAGAGGCAGGAACACTTCCAAATTCATTCTATGAGGCCACCATCACCCTGATACCAAAACCAGACAAAAACAACACACAAAAAGAAAACCACATTCCAATATCACTGATAAACATAGATGCAAAAATCCTCAACAAAATTTTAGCAAACAGAAGTCAGCAACGCATCAAAAAGCTCATATACCATGATCAAGTTGGGTTTATTCCAGCGATGCAAGGATTCTTCAATATATGCTAATCAATCTATGTGATACACCATATTAAGAAATTGAAAGATAAAAACCTTAGGATAATCTCAATAGATGCAGAAAAAGCCTTCGACAAAATTCAACACCCATTTATGATTAAAAATCATCAAAAAATGGGCATAGAAGGAACATACCTCAACATAATAAAGGCCATATATGATAAGCCTACGGCAAACATTATTCTCAATGGTGAAAAACTGAAAGCATCCCCCCTAACATCAGGAACAAGAGCAGGGTGTCCACTTTCACCACTATTATTCAACATAATTCTGGAAGTCCTAGCTACAGCAATCAGAGAAGAAAAAGAAATAAAAGGAATTCAGATCAGGAAAGAAGAAGTAAAGCTTTCACTGCTTGCAGATGACGTGATACTGTACATAGAAAACCCTAAAGATAGTATCAGAAAATTATTACAGCTAATCAGTGAATTTAGCAAAGATGCAGGATACAAAATCAATACATAGAAATCACTTGCATTTCTATATACTAACAATGAAAAATCAGAAAGAGAAATTAAGGAATCAATCCCATTCACAATTGCAACAAAAAGAATTAAATATCTGGCATAAACTTACCTAAGGAGACAAAAGAACTGTATACAGAAAATTATAAGACACTAATGAAAGAAATCAAAGATGACATAAACAGATGGAAAGATATTCCATGTTCCTGGGTAGGAAAAATCAGTATTGTGAAAATGACTATACTACCAAACACAATCTACAGATTTAATGTGATCCCTATCAGATTACCAATGGCATTTTTCACAGAACTAGAACAAAAAATATCACACGTCATATGGAAACACAAAAGACCCCAAATAGTCAAAAGAGTCTTGAGAAAGAAGAATGGAGTTGAAGAAATCAACCTTCCTGACTTCAGATTACACTAAAAGCTATAGTCATCAAGACAGTATGGTCCAAAAAAAGAAATATATACCATGGAACAAAATAGAAAGCCCAGAGATAAACCCATGCACCTATGGGTACCTTATTTTTTGACAAAGGAGGCAAGAATATACAATGGGGTAAAGACAGCCTCTTCAATAAATGGTGTTGGGAAAACGGGACAGCTACATGTAAAAGAATGAAATTAGAACACTTCCCAACACCATACACAAAGACAAACTCAAAATGGATTAAAGACCTAAATGTAAAATCAGAAACTACAAAACTCTTAGAGGAAAATAGAGGCAGAACACTCAACAACATAAATCAAAGCAAGATCCTCTATGACCCACCTTCTGCTGCTGGCTGCTGCTAAGTCACTTCAGTCGTGTCCGACTCTGTGCGACTCCATAGACTGCAGCCTACCAGGCTCCTCCATCCATGGGATTTTCCAGGCAAGAGTACTGGAGTGGGGTGCCATTGCCTTCTCCGAAGACTCACCTCCTAGAGTAATGGTAATAAATAAAAAAGTAAACAAGTGGCACCTGATTAAACTTAAAATCTTTTGCACAGCAAAGGAAACTATAAGCAAGGTGAAAAGAAAACCCTCAGAATGGGAGAAAGTAATAGCATACAAAACAACTGACAAAGGATTAATTTCCAAAATATACAAGCAGCTCATACAACTCAATGCCAAAAAAGTGAGAAAAAGACCTAAACAGACATTTCTCCAAAGACATACAGAAGGCTAACAAACACATGAAAAGATGCTCAGCACTGCTCATTATTAGAGAAATGCAAATCAAAACTACAATGAGAAATCACCTCACACCAGTCAGAATGGTCCTCATCAAAAAGTCTACAAATGAAAAAAACTGGAGAGGGTATGGAGAAAAGGGAATGCTCTTGCACTGTTGGTGGGAATGTAAATCGATATAGCCACAATGGAAGATGGTATGGAGATTCTTTAAAAAACTAGGAATAAAACCACCATATGACCCAACAATCCCACTCCTAGGCATATACCCTGAGGAAACCAAAATTGAAAGAGACACATGTATCCCATTGTTCACTGCAACACTATTTACAATAGCTAGAACATGGAAGCAACCTAGATTTCCATCGACAGGTGAATGGATAATTTGATACATATACACAATGGAATATTACTCAGCCATAAAAAGGAATGCATTTGGGTCAGTTCTAATGAGGTGGGTGAACTTAGAACCTATTATCCCGAGTGAAGTGACTCAGAAAGAGAAAGATAAATACCATATTCTAACATATATACAGAATCTAAAACAGTGGTACTGAAGCATTTATTTACAGGGCAGCAATGGAGAAACATAGAGTATAGATTCATGGACATGGGGAGAGGGGAGAAGAGGGTGAGATGTATGGAAAGAGTAACCTGGAAACTTACATTACCATATGTAAAATAGATACCCAATGGGAATTTGCTGTATGGCTCAGGAAACTCAAACAGGGGCTCTCTATCAATCTGGAAGGGTGGGATGAGGAGAGAGATGGGAGGGAGTTTCAAAAGGGGATATATGTATACCTATGGTTGATTCATGTTGAGGTTTGACAGAAAACAGCAAAATTCTGTAAAGCAATTATTCTTCAATAAAAATAGATAAATTTAAAAAATTATACATATGGAATACCCATTAGAATGGAAAAAAATTGGGGATTTTAAAAAGTAAATTCTTTTACTGAAATTGCACCCCAAACCTTCAACACCTAGAGACCTCAGACACTTTTTTTTCTATTTTTACCTGTTGAATCCATATTTCTGAGTATAATATGATATGGCTGAATAAGAAATGAATAAGCTACCTCTCTCCATGTTAAAACCCTGTCTTCTGGTCTTAATGACATTTAACATAATCATCCTAGAGGCCAGTGACTACTCCTCTTATTTCTAATTTCCACTGGTCTCTAATTGAGACCATTTCACTTATGTCTACCTATGGAAATCCCGGACATTTTAGGGTAAAATAATGGTCTGGACCTAACAGAAGCAGAAGATATTAAGAAGAGGTGGCAAGAATACACGGAAGAGCTGTACAAAAAAGATCTTCACGACCCAGATAATCATGATGATGTGATCACTAATCTAGAGCCAGACATCTTGGAATGTGAAGTCAAGTGGGCCTTAGAAAGCATCACTATGAACAAAGCTAGTGGAGGTGATGGAATTCCAGTTGATCTGTTTCAAATCCTGAAAGATGATGCTGTGAAAGTGCTGCACTCAACATGCCAGCAAATTTTGAAAACTCAGCAGTGGCCACAGGACTGGAAAAGGTCAGTTTTCATTCCAATTCCAAAGAAAGGCAATGCCAAGAATGCTCAAACTACCACACAATTGCACTCATCTCAAATGCTAGTAAAGTAATGCTCAAAATTCTCCAAGCCAGGCTTCAGCAATATGTGAACCGTGAACTCCCTGATGTTCAAGCTGGTTTTAGAAAAGGCAGAGGAACCAGAGATCAAATTGCCAACATCCGCTGGATCATGGAAAAAGCAAGAGAGTTCCAGAAAAACATCTATTTCTGCTTTATTGACTATGCCAAAGCCTTTGACTGTGTGGATCACAAGAAACCATGAAAAATTCTGAAAGAGACGGGAATACCAGACCACCTGACCGGCCTCTTGAGAAATTTGTATGCAGGTCAGGAAGCAACAGTTAGAACTGGACATGGAACAACAGACTGGTTCCAAATAGGAAAAGGAGTACGTCAAGGCTGTATATTGTCACCCTGCTTATTTAACTTATATGCAGAGTACATCATGAGAAATGCTGGGCTGGAAGAAACACAAGCTGGAATCAAGATTGCCGGAAGAAATATCAATAACCTCAGATATGCAGATGACACCACCCTTATGGCAGAAAGTGAAGAGGAGCTAAAAAGCCTCTTGATGAAAGTGAAAGAGGAGAGTGAAAAAGTTGGCTTAAAGATCAACATTCAGAAAACTAAGATCATGGCATCTGGTCCCATCACTTCATAGCAAATAGATGGGGAAACAATGGTAACAGTGTCAGACTTTATTTTGGGGGGCTCCAAAATCACTGCAGATGGTGATTGCAGCCATGAAATTAAAAGACGCTTACTCCTTGGAAGGAAAATTATGGCCAACCTAGACAGCATATTAAAAAGCAAAGATTACTTTGCCAACAAAGGTCCATCTAGTCAAGGCTATGATTTTTCCAGTGGTCATGTATGGATGTGAGAGTTGGACTATAAAGAAAGCTGAGCACTGAAGAATTGATGCTTTTGAACTGTGGTGTTGGAGAAGATTCTTGAGAGTCCCTTGGACTGCAAGGAGATCCAACCAGTCCATTCTGAAGGAGATCAACCCTGGGATTTCTTTGGAAGGAATGATGCTAAAGCTGAAACTCCAGTACTTTGGCCACCTCATGCGAAGAGTTGACTCATTGGAAAAGACTCTGATGCTGGGAGGGATTGGGGGCAGGAGGAGAAGGGGACGACAGAGGATGAGATGGCTGGATGGCATCACGGACTCGATGGACGTGAGTCTGAGTGAACTCCGGGAGATGGTAATGGACAGGGAGGCCTGGCGTGCTGTGATTCATGGGGTCGCAAAGAGTCGGACACGACTGAGCGACTGAACTGAACTGAAAGAATTCAACCTTAAATTGCTCTTCTTGAAAGTTGAACTTCAACTTTAAAATTAATAGAGTCTTTAACAATTTATCTTTTGTTGGATTTTAAACTGTCCTGTCACCTTAAGTTCAATATGTCCCAAAGAGAAGCTGTTTTCCTTCCAAAGTGGCTGGCACTCCTTTCGAACTGTCCCATCTCTACCAGTGTTCACATCAGTTTGGACTTTTACAACCTCATTATCCTCTAGCTGTTACTATGAAATGCCTAAGATTTGTCCTTTTTTTCTCCATTCCCACCTTAAACCAGACTTTGCTTGCTTAAATTACTACTGTAACTTCTAATATATTCTCCCCATAGTCTTCCTCTGCTCTACTCTCCAAACACTGTCATCAATTCCACATCATTTTTAACACTAGACAGACCTTTCTGTATATAATAATCTACACTGAATCACACTAGCCTACCACACCTCCTGACTTTGAAGACTCCTGGAGACAGGCTTCACCCCACCTATTAGGATTCTCTCCCAACATGAGCTCCATTCCAGAAAGTCAGTCTCCTGGCTCTCTCCCCATGTGTCCAAGCTCACATTGTTTTTGAGTTCTTTGCTTGGGCTACTGTGTTAAGTGTTACTCGCTCAAAAAACTGTGTCCAACTCTATGACTCCATGTACTGTAGCCCACCAGGCTCCTCTGTCCATGGAATTCTCCAGGCAAGAATACTGGAGTGGGTTGCCATTTCCTTCTCCACGGGATCTTCCCCACCCAGGGATCGAACCCAGGTCTCCTGCATTGCAGGCAGATTCTTTACTGCCACCAGGGAAGCCTGACTCTCCTCAAAGACTCAACCTAAAATGCCCACCTTTCATGGTTACATTTTAAATTCTTCTATTTCAGAACTTGGTTACCTTACCTTCAACAACAAATTTCCTTTTCCCCTGAACTACTGTTTCTTAGTCTTAACAGAAATCAGTCCTGAATGTTCATTGGAAGGACTGATGCTGAAGCTCCAATATTGTGGCCACCTGATTCTAAGAGCTGACTCATTGAAAAAGACCCTGAGGCTGAGAAAGATTAAGGGCAGGAGAAGGGGGCAACAGAGGATAAGATGGTTGGATGGCATCACCAACTTGATGGACATGAGTTTGAACAAGTTCCAGGAGTTGGTGATGGACAGGGAAGCCTGGCGTGCTGCAGTCCATGCGGTCACAAAGTCAAACACAACGGAGGGACTGAACTCAACTCACTGCTTCTCTTATTTTTCACTGAGCCTCATTTGAAATATCTACATATAATACCATCCAGCTCAGAGTTCATAATAATCAAATTGAAGAACATTTTTTAAAAAGTCAATATGCTTATAATACAGAGGCCCCATTTGACAGGAACTGAGACCTGAGGCCCCTGGGAAGCAGATTTGGACTCTGTTCCCCAACTAAACATTTCCTTCTATGGCCACTCATTTACAGGAGGACTGAGAGCATCCTGGGAAAGCAAAAGAAATGAATGCTGCTCACTGTTGGGAATCAGACCACACGGCCATGTCTGATGGACGCGGTTGGCCCCAACAGGAGCCAGGAAGGACAACAGCGTCTTTAGAGAGAAGTTATCACAGGGAAGGCGGAATCTGGCCCAGTGATCCAGACTGGAGAAGCAGTTTCAGGAATGGCCCAACAGTTGATACCAGAATCTTTCTGACCTGGTCCAGGTGACAGCACTTGTCATTGTAGAAAAAGGGCTCAGTTGTGTGAAATGGAACGAGCTGTGTATTAAGCACTGTGGAACTTTGGGGCTCAGTGAACCTCGCTGACAACCCTTCTTCTGTTTCCCCAGTCCCCTGCCTGGGCTAAATGCACAAGAGCATTCTCCTCTCTTTGCCAGAATGGTGATAAGATCTCTGGCTTCAGGGTACAGTGGCATTATTCCAATTTCCCAAACAATAAGTGCAATGGATTCCCACCTCCACAGGTGGCTAGCGGGAAAGAAGCCAAGTTCCACCCCTAGAGGAAACGCTTCTGTAGATCTGCCAGGGCCCCAGGCTGCCAATTCCCAGTTCACCTTGACACTGATCACAGTAACCTGTCAGAGAGTGAAAGGTCCCTCAGTTGTGTCTGACTCTTTGTGACCCCATGGACTTAGCCTGCCAGACTCCTCTGTGCATAGGATTCTCCAGGCAAGAATACTGGTGGAAAGGTGGATCACACTCTGAGGCCCACTCATCATTGCTGTGCCATTTTCTAGTCGGACATACTGTGCAACCTTTTTCCGCTACACAAAAGAAGAGACTCAGAATACACGCCCAAAACAAGCACAGTTTAATGCTACCTGCTGTCCTCCTGTGATCAAAAAGAAGAAGGTTCATATTAAATAAAAGGGCTAAGGTTTTTCACCAATACAGGCAGGGCTGGGTGCAATCTAACAGTGAAGTCTGGGATGATCTCATGGCCTTTGGACTCCTAAAAAGTTCTTAATTCACTTGAGAGAAGAAGCTGTCTGAGTGTTGAGGTCTCAGAAGCTGTGATAGCAGTAGGGACAGACCAAGTGACTCTCTTAACTCCTCACACAGCTCTGGGGCCCTTCCTTTCAGGGGGCCAGCTAATGCGGTGTGTCTCTAAAGAAGAGCAGCCAGTCATGGAGTCTAGATGGTCTTGTCACATTATAGGTGACTGAAGGAAGATAACTCACCTTTTGCAATCATGCTACAGCCATTCCCATGCTTACACTTCAAGTACAGCATTACCACCAATGTTCAAAATACATATTATAACCAAGTTCATCAGCCATATACATCCCATCAACTTCCTACACTAGAGCACAGTCTGGTGTCCAAAGAAAGAAAATCTGATTACAACGTGGCATTTGCTTAGGGAGACTAAAGCCATTAAGAGGGAAGAGTGTGAAGTCTCTATCAAGATGCTGCATTTAACCCAAAGGAGATTCTCCCTCCTTCTGTGAGGTGTCAGGGAGGCTCTCTGACTTCAAGAACCAGTGGTGACATAACCATTTCAACTTTGAATGTGTCAGTTTCTAGCACTATTAACATGGAAGTTGAACTATGAAATAGTTTATAGGTATTGATTTCCTTTTGTATTTATTTTTCTAAGCTCAAAATATGTCAAAGTTCTCAGAATTTTATTAAACATTTGTATACACATCCAGCAAGGAACAAATGTTACTGTTTTAGATTTTATCTCCAGGTTGTTTTTTTTTTTTTTAAAAACAAACAAAAAAAAAAAACAAAACAGAGCATGATGGTTAAATGGAGGCTCTCCTTTCCCTCTCCAGCACTATTTGTTCCCTATCCTTCTCTTCTGCAATCAGCTTTCCCTGTTGCTTATCCTCCACATCCATGGTTTTAAATCTTTAAAATGTCTTATGAACATCCATACCCACGGACAGTGTATAATACTGCTCTGAGTTTTTAAACTTTTTACACTATAGCTATCATACTGTGCAAATCTTTTGGCAATTTGCTTTTTTTCTTCTCTACGTTTTTAGACTTATCCATATTGATACATATACCTCTAGTTCATTCATGCAGTACTGTTTTGTAGCACGACATACCAGACTCAGAAGTAGTAGCATCACTAGGGGACTTCTTCAAAAGGCAGAACCCCAAACCCTACTCCATATCTAAAGATCCCCAGGTAGTTTTCACATGAACTCAGGAAGAAAAAGAAACACTGCTGTTTTTCATTATTTGACAATGCCACCACTTGCTTATACTGTATAATAAACAAACATTATAATATAGGTGTGGTGGTGTTAAGTCACTAGGTTGTGTCTGACTCATTTGTGACCCCATGGTCTGTAGCTCTCTAGGCTTTTCTGTCCATGGGATTTTCCAGGCAAGAATCCTGCAGTGGATTGCCAATTCCCTTTCCAAGGGATCGTCCTGACACAGGGATTAAACCCAGGTCTCCTGCATTGCAGGCAGTTTCTTTACCGACTGAGCCACCAGGCAAGCCAATATATGTGTAAATACGTTTATTGTTCCCCTACTGATGGACATTCAAGTTGTTTCATTTTTTTTTCTATCAGAAACAATGCTGCAATGAATATCCTTATAACCTTAAAGTGCACATGCATAATAGTTTTGCAGGGTAATTACTTGAAAGTAGAAATGCAAAGTTGAAAGTACGTTCATCTGTTCATTTTCAACATGATATTGCCAAATTGCTTTCCAAAGAGGCTGTGAGAATTTTATACTGCCTTCTGCAGTATACAATCAGATCCTTGACAACACTTGATACTGTTAAGATCTTTTTGAACTTTGCAAGTCTGATGAGATTGAAATTATATCTCATTTGATTTTTTTCTTTTTACAGCTTTATTGAAGTATAATTGACATATATCAAGTTGTACAAAAAGTACGCAATTTGGTGTTTTGACATATTTACACTCTTGTAAACCATCACTGTAGTCAAGATAATGAACATGTCTGTCACCTCCCAAATTTTCTCATGTCTTTCTGTAATCTCTCCCTCCTGCTCCTCCCCCTACTCCAGGCACCGCTGATTTGCTTTCTGTCACTATGCTGCTGCTGCTGCTAAGTTGCTTCAGTCGTATTCGACTCTGTGCGACCCCATAGACGGTAGCCCACCAGGCTCCCCAGTCCCTGGGATTCTCCAGGCAAGAACACTGGAGTGGGTTGCCATTTCCTTCTCCAATGCATGAAAGTGAGAAGTGAAAGTGAAGTCACTCAGTCGCGTCTGACTCTTCGAGACCCCATGGACTGCAGCCTACCAGGCTCCTCTGCCCATGGGATTTTCCAGGCAAGAGTACTGGAGTGGGGTGCCATTGCCTTCTCCATTCTGTCACTATAGATAGTTTTTAATTTCTAGGCTTTTATGTAACTGGAATCATATATACTATATACTTTTTTCTGTATGACTTCTTTTCCTCAGCATATTTATTTCAAGATTTATCTATGATGTTTCATATATCAATAGCTTATTTGTTTTTAATGCTGAAAAGTATCTGTTACATTAATAATACCAGAAATTTGTTTATTCATTCACCTATGGAATGTTGGTGGACATTTGGGTTCTTTTACATTTGTATTACAAATAAACCCCCTACGAATATTTGCTACAAGTTTTTGTGTGGATATTTGCATTCATTTCCTTTAGGTAAATACGCAGGAATAGAATGGCTAGATTGTGTGGTAAGTGTATGCTTTTGAGAAATTGACAAAGTGTTTTCTGAAAGTTGTTGTATCATTTTACATTTACACCAGCAATAGATGAGCATTTTAACTATTCCATATTCTTGCCCACAATTGGCAGTATCTTTTTAATTTTAGCCATTTTAATAGGTATATGGTGGTATCACACTGTGGTGTTCATTTTCATTTCCCTATTGACTCATGATGTTGAGTCCTTTCATGTACTTATTTACCATTCATCTTATCTTCTTTGATGAAGTGCCTATTCAAATCTTATGGCCATTGTACAAACTGGGCTGCTGGTGTTCTTACTTTTGCTCTTGAGTGTTTAAAAAAATTTTTTTAATGTATATTCTAGATACAAGTCTTATATCATATATATGATTTTCAAATATTTTCTCTCAGTTCACGAATTGTCATTTCATTCTCTTAGGTTGTCTTTCAAAAAACAGAAGTTTTAATTTTGATGATGTCCAGGCTATTGAATTTTTCTTTCACATTTAGAACTTTTTTAGTGTCTTTCAGTAATTTTTCTCTTTTAGTTTCAATGTACAGGTCTTGTATCTTTTGTCAAATTTATTTCCAAGTATTTCATATTTTTTAAAATGTCATAAATATTTTCAATATATAATTATGCATTGCTAATATGAAGAAGCATAATTATTTTTAACTATTCATTTTAGTAGTTTGATGACTTGGTGGATTTTTCTCCATATATAATCATGATGTCTACAAATGCAATTTTACTTCTTCCTTTGCAGTTTTCATTTACGTTATTTATTTAGTTAGATTTGTTGGCTTATTTTGTTGTGCTATTTAGTGGTCCCTTTAGGGATTATATGAACCTCCCTGGTGATTCAGACGGTAAAGCATCTGCCTACAATGTGGGAGACCCAGGTTCGATCTCTGGGTTGGGAAGATCCTCTGGAGAAGGAAATGGCACCCCACTCCAGTACTCTTGCCTGGAAAATCCCATGGACAGAGGAGCATTGTAGGCTACAGTCCATGGGGTGGTAAGAGTCGGACACGATTGAGCGACTTCACTTTCACCTTCTTAGGGATTATAATACATATCTGTAATTAGTCACTGTTCAACTTCAAGTGATGGCATACCTCTTCACGTAGAGCAGAAGAACCTTACACCAACATACTACCATTTCCCTCTCCAGGCCTTTGGGTGTTATTTGTTCTCATACATTTTACTTCTACTTATGTTATAAATCTCACAATATATTTGTTATGATTCTGGTCTTAGATGGTCAGTTATCATTTAAAATAATTAAAAATGAAAAAAATTTGTTGCGTTTACAGGTGTGCCTCATACTTTTGTATAAATTCAGATTTCCATCTGGTTTTGGTTTTCTTCTGCCAGAAGGACTTCCTTCAACATTTCCAGAATGCTGACTTGTGGTGCAATTCTTAGCTTTTATATGTTTGAAAGTCTCTGCTTCACCTTTGCTTTTGATAAATATTTTTGTTGGCTAAAGAATTCTAGATGTCCGGTATTTATTTTACGTACTTCAAAGATGATGCTCCGTTGTTTCCTGGCTTGCACTGTTTCTGAAGACTGAATCTGTTGTAATTTTTAGTCTTTGATTTTTCTGAGAATGATATGTTTTTTTGCTTTAGCTGCTTTTAAGATTTTTCTTTCTATCATTAGTTTTAAGCAACTTAATTAAGATATCTCAAGTCCTCCGAACCAGCCTATCCGTCATCTCAGTTCAGTTTAGTTGCTCAGTCACGTCTGACTCTGCGACCCCATGGACTACAGCACACCAGGCTTCCCTGTCCATCACCAACTCCCGGAGCTTACTCAAACTCGTCCATTGAGTCGGTGATGCAATCCAACCATTTCATCCTCTATCATCCCCTTCTCCTCCTGCCTTCAATCTTTCCCAGCATAAATGTCTTTTCTAATGAGTCAGTTCTTCACATCAGGTGACCAAAGTATTGTAGTTTCAGCCTCAGCATCAGTCCTTCCAGTGAATATTCAGGACTGATTTCCTTTGGGATGGACTGGTTTGATCTCCCTGCAGGCCAAGGGACTCTCAAGAGTCTTCTCCAACACGACAGTTCAAAAGCATCAATTCTTTGGCACTCATCTTTCTTTATAGTCCAACTCTCACATCCATACATGACTACTGGAAAATCCATAGCTTTGACTAGATGGACCTTTGTTGGCAAAGTATCCATTTTCCTGTAAAATATTCATAGGCTAGATGTGGGCTTGATCTGGATTTAGGGTGTGAATGTAGTACTTGAATGAGATGAACAAGTAGTTGAATCTTTTTTTCCTGCCAACACCATCTAATCAGGCTAGAGTCCTTCAAGTCAGTATTCTGATTAAATGCCCCAATTATCAGTTAATTGCTAGAGAATAGATGCAACTGACTCATTTATCTTACAAATTCCAACTTGGAAGCCTCCAATGAACAAGAATAATTCTACCTCCACAGTTTGTTAAATGTCAGGCTAAACCTGGTCAGTGTCACTGTAAAATATGCCCTTAGGCATCACAATTTAGCATATAGCACCAAAGAGATTCAACATTAATAAGGTGTTTTGAAAGAACGCAATCACAGCGGAGAGCGAAAATCCAATAGTGCAAACCACATGGATCCACACTTTCCAAGATAAATACTTCGCATGCCTCCTTAATTAAAGTCATTAATGATAATTAACCTCATGGGGGAAATGACTCATCCAATTGGTAAAAATACACTTGGTTTCATGGTCTACTGTATTCTTTCTAAGGTTACAGATGGACTGTCTTTCCTTGTACACGTGTACTCACCTGACAAGGAAGAAGACAGAAAGTTGTCGAGGGCCTTTCTGTCAAGTTTTGAAAGAATCAGAATAAAAATCTGATGCTGTATCCTGATCTCTCCCAAACAAGCCTGTTGCTTTCCCATGGAAAGCACACCAGTTCTGTTGACTTAAACATACAGTGATAAATAATGCAAGGTTTACTCACTTTATTGGCTTGCTCAGGAAAATCAGTCTAAGGACTCAAATTTATTGCTCACTGAAATGCATGGATCAATTAATATGCATTGTTTACTCCTGGATTTTAATCAGATTTGAAACAAATGCACTGTATTATGACACCATGAGGGAGTAAGATGTACACAAGTTCCCAGCACAGAGACAGAACCCTTCCATTTTCTCATTTTGAGTATAGATCTGAGGGCAAAGAGGAATATCCCATGAGTTTCATTGTCCACATAATTGACACCATCACCACCCACCCCTCCTTTCTTGTCCATGGAGAATCAAGGCAAATTCAGTAAGTAAGGGATGGGTGAACTCTTCCTTTGGCTCAAGTTGGGGGAGACTACAAAGGTTTGGGAGCCTGTTTAATTAAAGCAACAGGAGTAGTCCATGAATATTCTATTAAAAACAGATCGAGGTAACTCTTTTCTAGTCAGTATGAGAGCCAAGAACTTTCAGATGTACAAGCTGAATTTAGAAAAGGCAGAGAAACCAGAAATCAAATGGTGAATATCCACTGGATCATAGAGAAAGCAAGGAAATTCCAGAAAAATATCTAATTCTGCTTCACTGACTGTGCTAAAGCATTTGACTGTATGGGTCACAACAAATTGTGGAAAATTCTTAGAGATGGGAATGCCAGACCATCTTACCTGTCTCCTGAGAAACGTGTATGCAGGTCAAGAAGCAAAGTCAGAACCAGACATAGAACAATGAACTAGTCCAAAATTGAGAAAGGAGCTTGTCAAGGCTGTAGATCGTCACCCTGCTTATTCAACTCCAATGCAGAGTACATTATGCAAAATGCCAGGATGGATGAATCCCAAGCTGGAATCAAGATTGCTGGGAGACATATCAACAGTCTCAGGTATGCAGATGATACCAACATAATGGCAGAAAGTGAAGATGAATTAAAGAGCCTCTTGATGAAAGTGAAAGAGAAGAGTGAAAAATCTGGCTTAAAACTCAACATTCAAAAAACTAAGATCATGGCATCCACTCCCATTACTTCATGCAAATAGTTGGGGGGAAAAGTGGAAACAGTGGCAGATTTTATTTTCGTGGGCTCCAAAATCACTGTGGATGGTGACTGCAGCCATGAAATTAAAAGGTGTTTGCTCCCTGAAAGGAGAGCAGTGACAAACCAAGACAGTGTATTAAAAAGAAGAGCCATCACTTTACAGACAAAGGTCTATATAGTCAAAGCAATGGTTTTTCCAGTAGTCATGTATGGAAGTGAGAGTTAGACTATAAAGAAGGCTGAGAGCCAAAGAACTCGTGCTTTTGAATTGTGACACTGGAGAAGACTCTTGAGAGTCCTTTGGACTTCAAGGAGATCAAACCAGTCAATCCTAAAGGAAATCAACCCTGAATATTCATTGGAAGGACTGATGCTGAAACTGAAGCTCCAATACATTGGCCGCCTGATGTAAAGAAATGACTCATTGGGAAAGACCTTGATGCTGGGAGAAACTGAGGGCAGGAGGAGAGGGGGGAGACAGAAGATGAGATGGTTGGATGGCATCATTGACACAATGGACATGAGTTTGAGCAAACTCTGCTGCTGCTAAGTCACTTCAGTCGTGTCTGACTCTGTGCGACCCCAGAGACAGCAGCCCACCAGGCTCCCCTGTCCCTGGGATTCTCCAGGCAAGAACACTGGAGTGGGTTGCCATTTCCTTCTCCAATGCATGAAAGTGAAAAGTGAAAGTGAAGTCGCTCAGTCGTGTCCGACTCTTCGCGACCCCCTGGACTGCAGCCTACCAGGCTCCTCCGTCCATGGGATTTTCAAGGCAAGAGTACTGGAGTGGGGTGCCATTGAGCAAACTCTAGAAGACGGTAAAGGATAAAAAAGCCTGGCACGCTGCAGTCCATGAGGTCGCAAAGAGTTAGATATGACAGCAACTGAACAACAGCAGGGTTTATGTCATCTCCTAAAAATCAAGTCATGTGGATGGTGGTCACTGTTGTGTGGCATAGTGGATGCAGTGTGTTACCCAGTTCCCACTTTCAGGATCTTGGACACTCATTTCTTCAATTTTCTAGTGTTGGCTGATGAAGTCTCACAGCTCAGTTACCCTCTAGGAATTGCCAGCAACTGAATGGAGTGACATGATACAAAGTCATGCCTCCTTCTTTTCCAGGCTGATTGTTATCAAAAGACCATGTGGGTCTGAATAAGAAGCACCTCAGCATTACCCAGTGAGGACAAAAGACAGATTATATTAGTTTTGTAGGACCTCTGGGGCATTTGAGTAATGGTGCTGGTGGAAAATTTCAGTAAGAACTGGGTTGATGTTTTGTGTGTTATCCTGGCCAATGGGATTCCAAATCATTTGATTTAATATAAAAAATAAAGTAATGCCCAATCAAAATATGGGCAGAAGATCTAAATAGACATTTTTTCCAAGAGACATACAGATGGCTAACAGGCATATGAAGAGATGTTCAACATCATTAATTATTAGAGAAATGCAAATCAAAACTACACTGAGATATTACCTCATGCCAGTTAGAATGGCCACCATCAAAAAATCTACAAACAATAAACACTGGGGAGGCTGTGGAGAAGGGCTTCCCTGATAGCTCAGCTGGTAAAGAATCTGCCTGCACTGCGAGAGACCTGGGTTCGATCCCTGGGCTGGGAAGATCCCCTGGAGAAGGGAAAGGCTACCCACTCCAGTATTCTGGCTTGGAGAATTCCGTGCACTGTATACTCTACAGGGTCGCAAAGAGTCAGACGCGACTGAGTGACTTTCACTCACTTCACTCACTCAGCGTGTGGAGAAAAGGGAACCCTCCTACACGGTTGGTGGGAATGTAAACTGGTGCAGCCACTGTGGAAAGCAGTATGGAGGTTCCTTAAAACTAAAAATAGAGTTACCATATGATCCAGCAACCCCACTCCTGGGTATATATATGAAAAAAATGAAAACATTAATCTGAAAAGATACATGCATCGCAGCATTCCTAGCAGCACTAATTATAATATTAGTGTTTCCAAGACATGGAAACAACCCAAGTGTGCATCAACAGATGACTGGATTAAGAAGATGTGGTTTATATAATGAAATACTACTCAGCCATAAGAAGAATGAAGTACTGACATTTGCAGCAATGTGGATGAATTCATTAATCAGTGTTGTTTTTTTTTTTTTCCAATTCAGTATCGTAATGGAGCAAAACTCATACCAACTAGGGGTAATATAAGCACTAAGGTTTACATCAAAATCATTACTGCCTGGGTGTGTCAAGAAATTTCATGGGGAAAAAAGATGAAACTTAGTAGAATCCTTAGAGACAATGAAAATGAGAAAAATGAAAGGAGGGAGTGGGTAACATTCCAATAAACTATGGTACAAAATCGTAAAGATGAGACGTACCTTTCACTCCTAGGAAGATGGGATCCTTTAGGCACTTCTCAAAAAGCACTCAAGATGATGTTAACAGCCATAGCTTTGAGATGGCGCTGAAGCTTTCAACAAGAACTGCTCGTATCTGCTTCTCAAGAGTCTCCAATACTTCTCAATAGGTACTGGCGTGATTTATGCTGGAACAGCAGGTTTAACTTGTCATCATGCATCAACCCTCACTCCCTGAGACATTCTCTTCAGGTGCCAGTGATGGAAAAAGCAGCCACTCTTCCTCAGTTTCCACACCTTACCTTGCCATATTCTTCAGAAGGAGTCAGGGTGAGCACAGGCTTGTCCAGTATCCCTCTGCCTCTCTTGTCAGCCACCATGGTTAAAACCAGAAAATGCATACCCATGTCAGAAATGAATTGTGCACCCAGCCTCTTGGATCAGCAGCCATTGGATCATCAAAAAAAGCAAGAGACTTCCAGAAAAACATCTACTTCTGCTTTATTGATTATGCCAAAGCCTTTGTGTGGATCACGACAAACTGTGGGCAATTCTAAGAGAGATGGGAATACCAGACCACCTTACCTGCCTCCTGAGAAATCTATATGCAGGTCAAGAAGCAACAGTTAGAACTGGACATGGAACAACAGACTGGTTCCTAATCAGGAAAGGAGTACGTTAAGGCTGTATATGGTCACCCTGCTTATTTAACTTATATGCAGAATACATCATGCAAAATGCCAGGCTGGATGAAGCACAAGCTGGAATCAAGATTGTGGGGAGAAATATCAATAACCTTAGATAGCCTACCAGGCTCCACTGTCCATGGGATTTTCCAGGCAATAGTACTGGAGTGGATTGCCATTTCCTTCTCCAGAGGATCTTCCCGACCCAGGGATTGAACCCAGATCTCCTGCATTATAGACAGATGCTTCACCGTCTGAGCCACCAGGGAAGTCAGATATGAAGATGACACCACCCTTATGGCAGAAAGTGAAGAAGAACTAAAGAGCCTCTTGATGAAAGTGAAAGAGAAGAGTGAAAAAGTTGGCTTAAAACTCAGCATTCAGAAAACTAAGATCATGGCATCCAGTCCCATCATTTCATGGCAAATAGATGGGAAAACAATGAGAGATTTTATTTTTGGGGGCTCCCAAATCACTGCAGATGGTGATTGCAGTCATGAAATTAAAAGATGCTTGCTCCTTGGAAGAAAAGCTATGACCAACATAGACAGCATATTAAAAAGCAGACACATTATTTTGCCAACAAAGTTCCATCTTGTCAAAGCCCATGGTTTTTCCAGTAGTTGTGTATGGATGTGAGAGTTGGACTATAAAGAAAGCTGAGTGCCGAAGAATTGATGCTTTTGAACTGTGGTGTTGAAGAAGACTCTTGAGAGTCCCTTGGATTGCAAGGAGATCCAACCAGTCCATCCCAAAGGAAATCAGTCCTGAATATTCATTGGAAGGACTGATGCAGCAACTGAAACTCCAATACTTTGGTCACCTGATGCGAAAAACCGACTCACTGGAAAAGACCCTGATGCTGGGAAAGATTAAAATTGGGAGGAGAAGGGGATGACAGAGATGGTTGGATGGCATCATCAATGGACATGAGTTTGAGTAAGCTCTGGGAGTTGGTGATAAACAGGGAAGCCTGGCATGCTGCAGTCCATGGGGTCGGACACGAGAATGAGCAACTGAACTGAGCTGAACCCAACCTCTAATAACAACTCTCAACTGTATCCCTTCTTTAAGCACGGATTCTTTTGCTATTCAAAGGTAAACAACGTTTCCTTCTCAGAGCTTGGTACATAACTGGTGAAACCCCAATTTTTCCATGTAAAGTATTTTTGATAGAGGATAAAGAGCCACAGACCTGTGATCTAAATAAATGCTATTTGAAAATACCATTAAGTCTAGTATTTAGCTATAGGAATTGGTGACTGTTTGGAAAAGTCCTGGTATTTAGTTTTATCTGTGCATGTTAAATCAGGAGAAAATATTAATAAATACAGACACTTAATGTCCTCTGCTTCTTTGTCTCTCCGTCACCCAAGTCTGCTAACATCCTTCTTCCCCCTCACTCCTGCATCCTCTGATTACATGTCTGGGCTCTGATCCACAGTTTCAAGGGAACAAGCAAAGAAATCTCCCTAACTCCTTAGAGTATCTTTTCTGGGCACCTTAATAAAAATGAATTTGCTTCTTTGCCCTACATTTCTCTCTTATCTCTCCCCTTTGCTCTTTGTTTCTAATGACAATTGATATTGTTTTCAGCATAGTTCATTTAATCCCTGACTTGGCTGAGTAGAAACTCTTCCACCCTAATAAATTACACATGGTAAACATATAGGGAGATACATTGAAGATGTAGAAATAATTTTAAACAATGATTGGGTAAGCTCTCATTTAGTGTTCTAAGATGTTCATCCTTGCTCCTGACAGGTACAAAGTTTAAAGCTACAGACTATAGAATGGGGCAAAATATCCACAGGACAGGCGACATGTTCCTTAATTTAAAAAAAAGTCCATCAGAAATGACCTAGAAATCGTGAAAGGATGATTTTTATTTCAACAATTACAGAGGGGACACTAATCTAACAAGTTTCCTCATTTTGGGAGCAATGTCAAACGTCCATGTGTGTGTGCTTAGTTGCTCAGTGTGTCTGACTCTGCATGAAGAGAAAAGTCCAACTTGCATCCAATTGGTAACTGAATGTTGCAATCACAACTGTTGGTTGGCCAAAATGTTCGTTCAGTTTTTCTGTTGCATCGTACAGGAAAACCTGAATGAACATTTTGGCCAGCCCAAAATTTATGTTCCTCTAGAAGTTTCCATAGCCTGCAGGGTTGATGGGGGAAGGGAGGGAGAGCACACTCCACAGAAACAAGCAGGGAGAGCAGACAGTCCAAGTCTTGTCACCAAAAGAGTCAGAGAACTCCACAAAGTAATATTTAAACAAGTAAACTTTAAGGGATTTATGCAGAATCCCAGAGCCCTGGCCCACAGATTATCCTCACGTGGGACTGAGACAACCGACATCGAGTTACTGACCTTTGTCTCTGCAGATGCTGGACACAGAGCCAGCTTGAGCATGAGACAGATCCCAGCCCTCTTACTCCTTTCCTTGACTGGAGCCCAAGTAAAGCCTCAGAGGAAGGTGGTATTTCCGCTTCAGGGAATGTGCAGCCTGGCTTGGGCTACTTGCTACAAGGAAGCAGGGTGGACAAAAAAGGAGGCTGGGTCTTAGGGCTTGACAGTCTCAGAGACAGCAAGACACAAGTGGCTGGGCCATGCACAGTCAGTGATCTGATGAGCTGCTGTCACGGGATGGAGGGAGGAACTGGATTTCCTCCATGGTGCTCCTACCTAGAGAGGGAGGTAGAAGGCCTGTCTCTCTTAGGGGACTCAGACTCCCCAAATAGAAGCCCCCAAAGAGCACTAGGTATGGTTTCCTTCTCTGTTGGTTTGCTAAGACTTTTGTAAAACAAAGTACCATAGAGTGGGGCGCAGAAACAACAAAAATGTATCATCTCCCAGTTCTGGAGACCAGAGTTTCAGATTAAGGTTTTGGCAAGGTTGGTTCTGTCTAGAGGCTGTGAGGGGGGGCTGTTCCAGGCCTCTCTTCTTGGCATGTAGACAGCTCTCTTCTCTCCATGTCTTCTCACTGACTTCCTCTGCATGTGTCTCTGTACCCAAATTTCTCCCCTTTATAAGGACACCATCCATACTGGATGAGGACCCACCCTAATGACCTCATTTTAACTTGTTTACCTCTGTAAAGACCGCCTTCTGAATAAGGTCACACTGGGTATGGTTTCTTTCGTGAATCAAGTGTTCCAGAAAAAACTGACTGGATGAACATGCCAGTTTATCCAAATGTATACAGCACTAGCCAGACAGCAAAATGTCTTACTCCAAAGTGGCCTGTGCACTTCTGGAAAGCACAACTTACGCTGGAGCGCCCAGCCACACTCCTCTAAGTGCCGTTAATTCTGAACAAGACTTTTGGGAAAAACCTACCTGGCTTCACAAATGCTTTGCAGCCCCACACCTCAGAGTCTCTGTCAGGAACATGAATAACCGGCTCCTTTCCACATGTTCCCTGTCAGAATTGTTCGGAGATCCAGAGCTCCCATCTCTAAATATTTACAAAGTACTATTTATCAGATTGAAAGAGAATGTCTCTGCTCTACAATGCTGGGCATATGGGTAGCAGCATGAGATAGAAGATAAATCGTGCTGGGTGATTCCAACTGGATTTAATGCCAGCAATAATTAATTTTAATCAGATGGAAAGTTCACTCCTGATACCAGCCCCTCTAACATTAGAAAATAATTTTGTCAGCTCTCATTGTCTGGTGCTGTTTCTATAAATAATTTCTAGGGCCTTTTGAAGTCTAACTTTATATCTTTTCTTTTATCTTTTCTCATTGGTTCTTTCTATGGTAAAGTTTTAGCCATTCTCTAAATCTTGGCTTTTGATTACAGAATGCCTTTATAAAATTAAAGCTTGTGGAGCTTAAACAAATCCTCTTACATCTACACCAAATTTCAACGTATTCCCTGATTCTCTGTGCACTTCTTCCCTGCCTACTCACCAGCCCCCTTCCCTCCAAGTGGGCAACATATAACTTAATAGCCTAAGAGCACCCTGTATCAGGTGATTCAGAATGGGTATTTGGTGAGTGTTACTGACATGAGGTTGGAAACAGGTTAGATGTGTTACTTGGGTAATAAGACCCCCAAATGGGCACCTGACTGCATGGGCCATGTGTGTGCATACCCTGTGTACCCACACCCACACCTCATGAAGGCATAGACGCACTTTCTGGCAGGATCTGATCTGGAATTTTAAACATAACTCATAATTTAAAAGAATATCTGGCTGTTCAACTGGGTTCACTTGTAGGTGTAAAAATACGTGTAGGGATAAAATCCTATTTCCAGACAATACAAAAAGGAGGTTTGTGTCTTTGAGAATTTTCCTTTAATAGGTGAATGGGAAAAGCCACATCTCTGATGCAAACCCACCAATTGGTCCAGGCCAATGACTCCTCCACCAGAGCGGGGATTTCCCTTCTGGGCTTCATGCAGCTCCGGGGGAGGGGGGTGACCCCAGAACCTGAGGGCCCCACCAGGAGAGCATTGGCCAATGTCAGATTAGCTCTCTTAAGTTCAGAAGTTTGTCAACTATCCTAGGGCGCTCATCCTGTGAGCCCAGGGCTTGGCTAAGCTCCCAGCCCTGGAGCAAACAGCAGCATTTTTGCTAATATGTCAAAGCTCCTTTCCTACTGTGAGAGGAAGAGTCAGAGGAAAAATCCTCTTACAGGTAGTAGAAGCGGGGGCGGGGGGGTTTGGGGGGAATGGGAGGTGGGTTTGACTGCACCTGGTTTAGGAGTCAAGTCTACCTGACTCCTCTTTCTGAGGAGCGTCCCATTTTCCTGGATCTGGAGAAAGTGGCTTCTTGCTTTGGCTCCTCCTGATCCAAACTGCAGACCAGATTCAGTTCAGTTCAATCTCTCAGTCGTGTCCGAGTCTTTGCGACCCCGTGGATGGCAGCACGCCAGGCTTCCCTGTCCATCAGCAACTCCTGAAACTTGCTCACCTCGTGTCCATCGAGTCAGTGATGCCATCCAACCATCTCATCCTCTGTCATCCCCTTCTCCTCCTGCCTTCAATCTTTCCCAGTATCAGGCTTTTTTCCAATGAGTCAGTTCTTTGCATCAGACTGTTGGTATCCAAACTCTCCAGGCTACTGAGAAATTAGGTTACTCCCATTTCCCTTAGGGTAGACTGACCTGAGTCCCTGGCTGCTGCTGCCAGCAGACCTCTGACAGGACAGCCTGACACTAGGAGTCATAATACTGTCCAGGGCACATACCCAGGGAGTTCTCTGGGGCCAATGTGAAGATATTTGACTTTGAGGTAAACTCTTACTTATAACTGACCTTCCTGGGAGCCCAGGACTTGGCTAAGCCCCCAGGCCTGGAGCAAACAGCAGCATTTTTGCTAATACGCAAAATAATCCATTTCACAATCTGCCTTTGCCACTGGAGAAAGAGAAGCCTTATCACTTTTTCATTTAGAGCTTTACTAGGATGCTCTAGGGGTATAAAAACTTCAGGGTCACCAATCGAAGAAAAGTTAGAGACATTAGTGTAGGGACTAAAAAAGTAAATGATTTTGATGATTGGGTAACAATTCCTTCCTCAAGTCAGCTGGCTTCCAATTGTTTGCTTTCAACAGAAACAAAGGAGAAATTGTCACCTAACATATGACTAAAAATAATTTTGATGGTAGATCATCATGTGATGGGGGCGGGGGCAGAAAACAGGTCCAAGGAATGAACCCAACCGGGGACTACACTCTAGCAAATTTCTTTCTTTTCCATCTACCTTATTTAGTGCTTTGCTTAAATACTTGAAGAGAAAGTTATTGTATGCCAGGGATGGGTTTATGAGGTTAAATGCATTAACGGTGTTCAAATCTTAGAATGACCCTGTAAGGTAAGTTTTACTAGTATTCCTAATTCACATTGGAAAAAGGAAGCCCAGAGACGTTGACTACTTGTTCAAGGTCACAGAGCTAAGAAGTGATAGAATTGGGACTTGAATTCAGGTAGACTGGCCCCAGAGTCTGCCTGGATAATAGTAGTGGTCTGGTCACTAAGTCGTGCCTAACTCTTGCAACTCCATGGACTGTAGCCTGCCAGGCTCCTCTGTCCATGGAATTCTCCAGGCAAGAATACTGGAGTGGGTTGCCATTTCCTTCTCCAATGCATGAAAGTGAAAAGTGAAAGTGAAAGTGAAGTCACTCAGTCATGTCTGACTCTTCGAGACCCCATGGACTGCAGCCTACCAGGCTCCTCCACTCATGAGATTTTCCAGGCAAGAGCAGTGGAGTGGGGTGCCATCGCCTTCTCCATATTAGTATTACATAACAGTAATATTAAATATAGTATTACTTCTGAGCTTATAGCAATGAAAGCAATAATGGCAATAGAATTGATACTGAACCTTATTTTAGCCATAGGTATATCCATCTCCAAAACATCTGTGTCATAAATATATTCATCACCTCCAAAGGTTTTCCTTTGGATATTTTTTTAAAAAGCAATGCAACAGTTTATTTTTCAATGTCAATATTTACAATATCCTGGAATTGTATCCTTTGCAATTGTTTATAATTATTACAAAATTTTTTGAATGTCAATCTAAAAATATGCAAGAGGTTACATCATTTTTCAAAACTATTTTTGGTGTTATGTGAACAAAAATGTTCAAAGACCACTGCTCTAGTCTGTGGGCATCTCCTCTCCACTCCCTGGGTGTTTTAGTTTTCTCACTCTTAGCACATCCTCATTTAATTTACTACTTGATCAATATGTATTAAGTGCCAACTATATGCTAGAGAGGACATCTACATCCCAATGAACAAGACAGAAACATTAGTGATTTTATGAAATAGTGAGATGTTAATTCATTCTGTGGAAATTTTTTCTTGCTACTCCTTCTCTGTGGCTTCTGGGTCTCTTTCTTTTCATGGATTATTATTAGTTGGGGCCTAGTTCCCATGAGTATAGAAAGCATTAAAAATAATTTAAGTTATATCTCAAACAGAGTAAAATAAGGAACAATAAAATGTATACTTGTCTTCTTACCATCCAAGTTTACCAAATCTTACTATTTTGCTCAAACTTCTTCATATTAAGCAACAAAACAAAACAAGAAAATATTACGTACATAAACGAAGCCACCTGAGTACCCCTCCTTAATTCCATATGCTTTCCTCCCTTTACTACATATAAACAACTTAAAGATGTATTGATTTGTGTGTTTTCAAGCTGGATAAAAATAGTCATTTTATACATATCTTGCAACTTGTTACTCAGGTTTTTTTTGAGATTTATACATGTGATTTAAGTCCATTCATTTTCTTTGCTATATAATAATCCACCACAGGAATAAGACATTTTTTAAAAATGTTTTTGCCACTTTATTTTTTAATTGAAGGATAATTGCTTTACAGAATTTTGTTGTTTTCTGTCAAACATCAACAAGAATCAGCCATAGGTACACACATGTCCACTCCCTTCTGAGCCTCCCTCCCATCTCCCTCCCCATCCTACCCTTCTATATTGTCGTAGAGCCCCTGTTTGAGTTCCATTCTTCTTTGATGGAGATTTAGGTGGCTTTTCACTTCTCACATGATGTGGCAATGAATCTTCTTCCACTTGCCTCCTGTACATGTGTTTGAGAGTTTCTCTGGAATCTACATCCAGAAGTGGAATTGCTGTGTTATAGAGCTTGTACAGTTTCCAAGTATTGCTAACTTGCTTTATAAAGTTGCAGTTTAAACTTACACTCCAGCAGAAAATGAGGATTACTCTTTCTGTTCTTTTGGTGGATAGTCTTGAATTTTGTAAATGTAAACCAATGTTGATGTTTCTCTTCCACTTCTGAAGACATAGGAATTTGGCAAGTTTTAACTGTCTGTTAACAGTCCCCCACCATCATCTTATTTTTTCCTGAAGTTTTAGTTTTACCTTATTTTAAAGCACAAAAATTATTTTTTAAAATAAATAACTAAAATTTGTTTCAATTTCCAAATATCAATTTTTCATTGTCTCCCTGGGTTCACATTTCTTTTTGTTGAGGTATATCCTTTACTTGTTCTTTTAGTGAGTATCTGTAGGTGATATATCCCACTAGCCTTTGTTTTAAGATGTCTTAGTCTTGTTCCTTAACGATAGTTTAGACAGATACAGACATATTTTGATAGTACTTTTCCATCCTCGGTACTTTGAAATGATAGCTTCATAGTGTTCTGGTTATTGTTTCTGAAGAGTTTAATGTTCCTAAAGACAAGTCTTCTGTTAGTCTAACTTTTATTTCTTTGGTTTAGTAACTTCCTGTTTACCCCAGAGATTCTGCTCTTTTGCAGTAACATGTCTAGGAATAGATTTATTTTTATTGATCCTACTGAATACTGTTCTCAGAGACTGTCTTTGTTTTCTTAAGTTCATTTTTATCTAAGCAAAAAGTAAGAAAAACACCATATATTTTAAATACATATACATAATTTTCAAAGCAAAATATTTCTGTAAGACTTATAATAAAAAACAACAATTTCCTGCCTCATACCTCTCCAATCCTGATATTTTTACTCCTTGGAAGCAGCCACTTTCCACTTTAAAATATTTTAGCCATTTCTTCTTTTTAATTAATGAATTTATTTTAATTGGAGGCTAATTGCTTTACAATATTGTAGTGGCTTTTGCCATACACTGACATGAATCAGCCATGGGTGCACATGTGTCCCCCACCCTGAAGTCCCCTCCCACCTCCCTCCCTGTCCCATCCCTCAGGGTTGTTGCAGTGCACTGGGTTTGAGTGCCCTGTTTCATGCACTGAACTTGGACTGGTGATCTATTTCATATATGGTAATATACATGTTTCAATGCTATTCTCTCAAATCATCCCACCCTCACCTTCTCCCACAGATTCCAAAAGTCTGTTCTTTATATCTGTGTCTCTTTTGCTGTCTTGCATATAGGGTCATTGTTACCATCTTTCTAAATTCCATATATATGTGTTAATATACTGTATTGGTGTTTTTCTTTCTGACTTTCTTCACTCTGTATAATAGACTCCAGTTTCATCCACCTGATTAGAACTGATTGAAATATGTTCTTTTTAATAGCTGAGTAAGATAGCTGTTTCTTTTTGAATTTACTTCTATTATTGAAAAAAACATTCATATACAATGATTTATTGACTTTTGTTTTA